>NC_062518.1:4621440-4653940 GCF_022655615.1 Tachysurus fulvidraco
AGTTAGAAAATACGCAGCGTTTTCCTTTCCTTTTTAATGTCCGTGACTAAATGTCTTCTTTTCTCTGACTTTCTCTCCTTCCTCCATCACATAAATAGTGTCAGAGCTGTCAGTCAACTGTCTAAACCCCTAATGATCTCTTATTACTGAAGTGCAAAGGAGCAGTACAGATGTATGATGTGAAGAATAACAATCTGATCCCTGTAGACGAACTCGCATGAAAGAGTTCTTAGTGAAACATTATTAGAAATAGAATCTCTAAGGAACCGTATATTTGATGCAGATTTAATGGTTGGTTAATGTACCTTTTAAAGAATGAGTCTGCAGTAGGATTCATAAAGTGTCCACTTTTTGTCCAAGGACATTTCATTGGCTTGAAAATCGATAAAAGCGTCATGATTTTTACAAACTTTTATACTTTTTTTTTATTATTATTATTAGTAGTAGCTAAAAAAGACTGCAAAAAATCTTTTTTTAAAACACCCCAGAGAGATAGAAGTGTGGTGTTTTCCTTTTCTCTCTGTTTTTTTTTTTTTTTTTGCTTCTTTTTATCTCTTCTGGAAGAAACTGAGCTCTGTGTAGACACATTTAATTATGTGTGTTATTTTTACTCATTGTCATACCGCTCGGTTAATAACGGCTTCCATAAATCACACTGCCATACACTCGTCTTTGGGGTATTATTGTTGGATCATTCTGTTCTTCCCTTTTCACACCTTAGGCTAACACACACACACACACACACACACACACACACACACACACACACACACACACATGCATTCATATACACTCACACAGGAAGCGTTCATGAAGCCGTAATCACATCTGTAAGCCTGTATAGTTTTTTGAATCCAATGTGCTGAATAAGAGCATGCAGGATTGCTTATGTGTAATATGAGATAATATGAGATATCTGATTAAAAAAAAAAGAGGTTGGGCCACAACAAGCAACACACACTAAACACAGTTATGATAAAAAAATTAAAAAAAAGATTCCCATAGATATTGTGTTTAATCCTTGTGTGCCCTGTGGAAATGGGCGGAGTCAGTCATCCTAGAAGAGACCACACCCACAAGATAGTAAGGTTTCATCCGGGGATAAAGATCATCGGTATGAAGAGCTTTATTGATATGCAGTGATGAGGTTTAACTCAAAGCGGAACCAAAACCGTGCCACCGAAACCATGTCACGGCGTAACAGAGCCAACGTTTCCTACCATTTCAATTCATTTAATAGTTTGGAAGAACGGAATATGAGATAAAGCCACCAGTTGTGGTCTGAGCTGGTGGTTGAGCTACAGAAGCCCTTTAGAAGATAAGATTTTTCAGCATGTCCTTCAGACATGTTATTAAAGATCTCTTCTCTTCACAAAATCCGCAAGTAATTCACGTTTGATTGGTTAATGTTAATCTCCAAATCTCTTAATCTTTGTGCGTAAACTTATAATTGACCAAATTCTATATCATTTTTTTTTATTGCTAACGGCCATTTCTGTACAATATTATAATAATTATTATTATCATCAAATCATTCATGTTAATAATATAATTAATTGCTGCTTTAATTATATAATATATATAGTCTAGAGAAATCCTAATTTTCCAACAACTTTTATTTATTTATTTATTTATTTGTTTGTTTGTTTGTTTGTTTGTTTATTTGTTTGCTTATTTATTTATTTATTTATCATTTGTTTGTTTGTTTGTTTAAGCAAAAGGTATTGAAAACTGAAAACTGAAATATGTTATTTTAAAAACATTTTCTTTTTAAATATTTTTTTTTAAAGAAAAGGCAGTAAAATATAATAAAATGTATAAATGCCATTTTGTGTCACAAACTGAGACAAAGCAAGAAAAAAAAAGGTCAGAAACGGGTTCAACCTCTGAAGGTTTCACGTTAAGCAAAAAGTGAAAGGATGAAGAAAATATCTGCATTAAATATACATGATGTGTTCAATTCTGAAAAGTGAGTTAATTATGACAGAAGAGCAACTCTCTTAGAGGCGAATCGGTTCGAAACTGGAGCGTTAGCCGAGACTGTAACCGAGCGTCAGAGACGAATAATGAAGTATTATTACAGTGTAACAGATTTTTATTGCAGGAATTCAGCAAGAACAACCACATCCTGCATTTAAACCTATACATAAATGTAGACATTTTCCACACAGACATAAAAATGTGTAGATGAACGTGTAGCTTAGATTTCTGTGGCTTCGGCTACTTCGAACGTCGCTAAAGCCACGAGGTCGGTTTGTGTTTCGTTTTTGTTTCGTTTCAACTCGATTTAATGATTTCTATCCAATTTACCTGTTTCTATCTTGCTATTTCACATCGTCCTTAATGATGGACTGCAACTCTTTCTTCACTTCTTCCTTTTCTCTTTCTTCTTCGCTTCTAATGATTCATTCATTCGTTCATTTTTTACCGCTTATCCGAACTTCTCGGACCTTATCGGGCATCGAGGCAGGATACACCCTGGACGGAGTGCCAACCCATCGCAGGGCGTACACACACACTCTCATTCACTCACACACACACACACACTACGGACAATTTTCCAGAGATGCCAATCAACCTACCATGCATGTCTTTGGACCGGGGGGAGGAAACCGGAGTACCCAGAGGAAACCCCCAAGGCACGGGGAGAACATGCAAACTCCACACACACAAGGAGGATGCGGGAATCGAACCCCCGACCCTGGAGGTGTGAGGCGAACGTGCTAACCACTAAGCCACCGTGCCCCCTTCTAATGATTCTTGTGTCAAAAAAAATAAATAAATAAATAAATAAATGAGTGAAATTAGCATTAATTAAACCCTCAACCCATCAAATATTCCTCTCTTCACAGCCTCATTCATTGCAGATAAAAAAATAAAATAAATAACCAAAAAAAAAGGGGAGGAATGAAAAAGGAAAGGAAACAAATCTGTGTTCTGTGTTTACTGTGCACTCTTTTCATTTCTCTAACCGATGCCACAGAACAAATGCTGGTTACATATGCATTTGAGCGTTCGTATTTATTTTGTCATTTGAAATGCTTCAAAGATGTTAGCGAAATGGAAGAGATGATAATGGTCTCCAGCTTGCTGCTTTATTTAATTTGTAGCTCCGCATGCAGCCATTGAGTTTAAAATTATACACGCGCCGTAAACCCCCGGAGCCGAAAAGCGGGTGGTGGGGCAAGACAAGCGAGGCCTCCTCCATCTGGATCTGCTTTACTGGCCCAAACACGGTAACTCTTATCTTATCGCTTTCTTTGTGTATTGAATGTGTGTTTGTGTATAATGGACAAGGAAAGTTAGGTTATAACCTCACTGTTCTTTATGCGCCTTTCTGTCCGATTGAATGAGCTGGTATTATTTCTCATGAATGAACGCATGAAATGAATCTGTTAGCATTTTCTTAGCGTTAATCCGTCATGTTTTTTGCAGGTGTCTGCTTGCAAACCTCGCGCCGACAGTTCCGATTATCGTGCCGACGTTAAACACGTGAAACAATCAGGGAGACCGGCAGGTAAGCTGAGACACCATGAGGTGAACAATGAAGAGGATTTGTTTTCAAAATATCCTTTTATGGATGAGTTTCACCCTGTTTTTTTACCCTGACGTTATCATGAGTGAATAAAGTTAAGTTGTTAAGTGATGTGCGGTGACAGCCGATGTTTTCTGTACTGTACTTCTCTCCTCTCCTGTACTACAAGCTCCTGTACAGCTCTCCTGTACTTCTCTCCTCTCCTGTACTACAGCGACACTCTTATACACGGCCATCTGCAGGAAAGTACCACGAGTGCCAGATTTCACGAGCAGGAGCTTGGACGAACTTGTGGAAAAGTGAGTTTCACTGAATTTCATAGAGGAATCCTTCATCTCTCGGGGCAAATGTTCTTTTCTCAAGAACGGGATGTGGTAGCTCAGTGGTTAAGGTGTTGGGCTACTGATCGGAAGGTCATGGGTTCGAACCCCTGGTCCACCAAGCTGCCACTGTTGGGCCCCTGAGCAAGGCCCTTAATGCTTAATGGAAAGAAGAGCTAGGAAATAAAAATACCCTCAGTGCAAATAGAATACTGAAACATTCTTTAATTTATATAAGAGAAGATATTAAAAATAATTAGCAAGCATTTGTTTAAAAGTAAAGCAGTAACGTTTACATTTATTTGCAACAAAGAGTTTCATTCCTTCATTCATTTATAGATGCGTTTAGTAGCGATGCGTCCTTTGCGAACTCTTCGAGCCGACTCTTTGAATCGTTTCTTTTAGGTGAACGTTAGGAGTCGACTCATATGTTTGTCAGTGCTGTCTATCCATTTTCTGAAAATTCATTAAAATTCTGTCATTCATTCATTCACTCATTCATTCATTCATTTTCTACCGCTTATCCGAACTTCTTGGGTCACGGGGAGCCTGTGCCTATTTCAGGCGTCATCGGGCATTGAGGCAGGATACACCCTGGACGGAGTGCCAACCCATCACAGTAACACACACTCTCATTCACTCACACACACACACACACTACGGACAATTTTCCAGAGATGCCAATCAACCTACCATGCATGTCTTTGGACCGGGGGAGGAAACCGGAGTACCCGGAGGAAACCCCCGAGGCACGGGGAGAACATGCAAACTCCACACACACAAGGCAGAGGCGAGAATCGAACCCCGACCCTGGAGGTGTGAGGCGAACGTGCTAACCACTAAGCCACCGTGGCCCCCCTAAAATGCTGTAATTACTATCTCTAATGCTGTTGATTATGTACAGAACACATGAGGTAAAAATGCATCAGTTAAATAGGATCTACATCTGAAGATTCATGCAGGAACACTAATTAACTCATTCCTTTAAAGCTTCTACACACGACCCTATAACAAACAGTGTTTCTCTATCAGCGAATGCTCCTAGAAGAAGCCTGGAAGCCCTGATTGATGTAACTGTCCTAGTCTTTTCTAAAAATGAACGAATTATATGTTGCATGTCCTTAAATTCAAGTTCAACACGTTTGAAATAAGGCTGTGCCATCTGAATCCCGGCCCCACCTCTCACCTCAAATCTGACAAAAATCTGTATGACTTTCATTACTCTTAGCCAAAATGGTATCATCGTTATGAAGCTATTTATTTTGTGGCACGAATAAATCAGATGCTCTGCACGCAGCTTAAGTGAGATTATCCTGGTTTTCTCCTGGTTATTTGGTTTCCTTCCACACCCTAAAAAACATGCTGGTATGTGGATTGGCTATGCTAAAAATCACCCCTAGGTGTAAGAGTGTGAGAATGTGTGCATGTGTGTGTGTGTGCGTGCAACCCTGGCCACAATAAAGCGGTTTAAGCATGTCTAAATTCTCAACGATGCACTCGACACCATCTTGGCACCGACTTGTGACTAGTAAAACCTTCCAAAACATTCCGTAACTGTTTTCCCGGTCCGGTTTTGTCGCCTTGGTCAGATCTGTACTGTACGATTGTCTGCTCCATTATGCTCTGCATTAACATCGTGATTGTAAAATTAGCCAACTGTAAAAAGAATGATGTGGTGATAATAAAGCCAGATCTGGACACACTTTCTTCTTCCTGATCTGTCTAACCTTCTTACCTGGAGTTTTCCACATTTTCCGCAATTGCTTCCGGAGAGTCCAACGGAAATCTCACCTGGACGCCTTCGATATGTTTGTACCTGCTGGATCTTTGTGCTATGACACAATTTGCTCACACTTCTGTTTCCATGTTGAGATGTTTTTCCCACCTCTGTCTCCTCTGGCTTGTTCATTACGGATCTAAATCAACAGTCCCGATCGGAATTTCTGTAAAGCTGCTTCGTGACAGCATCTATTGTTAAAAGCGCTCTAAAAAAATCGGACCTGCTCTGATCCGAGATCTGCAGCACAGGCTTGTGATAACCCAGCTGTCGTCTCTTACATATTTAGAGAGACGCAAATGTTAAGCTGGTGCTTGTTACAGACAGTATAAAAATGCCAGGAGATCAAGGGGTATTTTCAGAAGAAGAATGATGATGATCGTGACGGATCCGGTGATGTATGTAGCCCGTCTACGCCGTCCCTCCGAACTGACACTACTTCCTGTAATGATTTTTTAAACTGTCGTAAATTGCATGTCTGCCATCCTGCCGCCCGTGTGTGTGTGTGTGTGTGTGTATACATGGGGGTATGTGACCAGCTGCATACCAGCTGTCAGCCCACTGAATAATGAGCAGCATTGAGGAATAACCATTAAGAAAATGATCACACACAGGACTGCACTAAAATCACGCAAGGTCAACTTTAGCTGCTATTTTTAATATGATATTGTCCTGGATAATCCTTAAACACAATCATGACTGAGTTTGGAAGAAACTAGGCGAAAGTGTGTTTATTCTACAACTGTTTGGTGTCAGTAACAATTAGAGCAGCATAATGTGTCTCTGTGTTTTCGAAATTTAGCCACTAATCCAGCTAGCGGTCCGAGGCGAGGGTTGAATTTACAGTCTGCTAAGTTAAAGCAGAAACGCAACAAGGCCGCGATGCCAAAGCCACAGCGGCGCTGCATGTGTTTGTAATTGGTTTCTTCTATGTTTATGTCTCCATTCACAGTCTTTGTTTAGGTTTGTGTAACTCATATCATGATGGCAAACTGAGAAATTGCAAACTTCTGTGATGGCCACCAGATGAACCCGGGGAGCCGGTCATGGTGAATAGCGCTGGGCATAGAGTTGTGTGTGTATTTATCTCTGTTTGGGGAACGGTGTATAGTCCAGTCTTTCAGCAGTAAGTAAACTTGTATTGTCGAAATAACTACAATATAGTGGTGACTATAATTAGGTCATGGCCTTCGTTTTAGGATGAATTAATGCCATTGTTTTCAGATGTGTGAATTTGAGTACATGTTATTTAGTACTGTTACTGGGACTCTAGCTCAGCATTCATCAATCAGAGCGATGACTAAAAACATCATTAGAAAAGCTTTTGTTTAAACCGTGGCGATGGAAACAGCATGTGCACATTACTTATCATGTTAGTCAGTTGATTTATATAAATGAAGTGCATTAGCTAGATAGATAGAGAGAGAAAGAGAGATGATTTTTTTCCACTTCAACTGCAAAATCCGGTTCAAGTAAACTACATCTTCATAGCAGCAGAATTCCTCGACGTCCATGACGATAGCTGCTGAGCATCAAGAGCTACATACCGGGTAAGTGCTGTTATTTTTACTCGCTTAAGCATGTAGCCAGCGTGCCTGCTAGCAGCGAATAACTCCTGCTATGTTATTAGTTTATGATGTTTTAACCGACGAGGTGTATTATAGAACGATGCAGTAGTTTTGTTTTTTTTTCTTTTTGATTTTTTGCTTTCTTTGTGAAATACGTCCGGATTTTTTGTCGTTTTGTGTCTTCGTTAGCGTGATGTCTGATTACGTCTCATATCGGTATTGGAGCATGAGTAAAAAGAACATGGTATCAACAGATTAGCAATGTAGCGTAGTGATTACATTTTGATTACCGAGGTTACGAAGACAATAGTGTCACCCAAGACAGAGAAAATTCTTCAGAAAGAAACTAATCCAAGCTGGTATGTGTTTAGGAAAGGAAAGAGGCAGTGTAGCGTCAGAGCAAGGAATCCGTGCCGTCGGAGGGGAAATGGATGACAGTTACACGCCTTTCAGCTTATTAATTGTCATCTCAGCTGTTGTTTTAACTCCATGGCCCTGCTGGTCTGTCGTTTTCTGCTGCGCCGCTTGCCTTATCGTTTACGGAAAAGAGGCTCATCTGTGTACGTAAAAGAGCCCGACGACCTTCAGCCCTAGACCGGAGGTTAAAGGTCAGCTGTTGTATATTTCATAGGCAAACAGCACGGTTTCAGAGAAAAGCCTGGATGAAACGGAGATGCTAAGGCTCTTGGGATTTTACCGTGCCATATGTCCTATTAACACTAATTATTTTGCAATCTCCTGCTTGTCTACCTGTGAAATGAAGTTTGACATGCCTGTGTTCATGGTCATCAAGCTTATGGAGGTGTCAATCTTTGCAAATGAAAGTCTTACCTGAGCTCTAATATAATAACATTGTGTGTTAATGCAAATTTAAATATTTGAGAATTTAAGAACATCTTTTTTTTATTTAATTTCCATGATCAAAGATTTGGTCCAAATGTTGTGATGTTATTATTTGTTGCTTTATTAGCTTTATTAACTAATCACTCAAATCGAAAGGTTCAATATGTCCTAATAAAGTACCTAATCAAGTGATTCAAGTATTTAACTTGATCTTTCTTTCTTTCTTTCTTTCTTTCTTTCTTTCTTTCTTTCTTTCTTTCTTTCTTTCTTTCCTTACTTATTACTTGACATACTTAATTTACTGACTTAGTAATTTTATTTACATTTCCTTATTTACTTATTTACTTTACTGACTAATTTATTTATTGACTTAATTTCTGTACTTACTTTACTTACTTTATTTATTTACTTTACTTACTTAAGTTACTCACTTGCTTAGTTACTTGTCTTTAGTACTTTAATCACTTTGCTTACCTACTTGACTTAAGTTACTTATTTTACTTACTTACTTACTTACTTACTTACTTACTTACTTACTTACTTACTTACTTACTTACTGGATTAAATGACTTAAGTTACTTACTTACTTACTTACTTACTTACTTACTTACTTACTTACTTACTTACTTACTTACTTACTTACTTACTTACTGGATTAAATGACTTAAGTTACTTACTTACTTACTGGATTAAATGACTTAAGTTACTTACTTACTTACTTACTTACTGGATTAAATGACTTAAATTACTTACTTACTTACTTACTTACTTACTTACTTACTTACTTACTTACTTACTTACTTACTTACTTACTTACTTACTTACTTACTTACTGGATTAAATGGCTTAAGTTACTTGACTAATTTCATTTACTTTGCTTCTTGTACTTACTTACTTACTTACTTGTCTTGTTTTACTTGACTGCCTGAC
This sequence comes from Tachysurus fulvidraco, assembly GCF_022655615.1. Classification (NCBI taxonomy): domain Eukaryota; kingdom Metazoa; phylum Chordata; class Actinopteri; order Siluriformes; family Bagridae; genus Tachysurus; species Tachysurus fulvidraco. The sequence goes on from NC_062518.1 coordinate 4,630,414, forward strand.
TGACTTAAGTGAACTGAAGTGACTTAACACCTTTGCAAAAAAACAAAACAACAACAAGAATCTCAAAGAACAAGCTACTCTGTCAAAATGAGTAAGTAAGGAGTAAAAAGTTTCATTGTTTCTCACATAAACCTAATCGTGTGCAGATAATTGAAGCGTATTCTATTCCCTATTTCCATTACAAAATACAAATCTTTAAAATCAAAATAATCCTAAAGCGATGCTGTAGTGAAGGTACAGTAATGAAATACATTTTTCTCAAGTATTCTTCACCGTCAAGAACATGTTGTTATACTAAACTACACCACTGAGTGGATTTTTCCAGACTTTTTCTCAAGCTTTTCCTCAGTTTTTCATTCACGCTTCCTGGTCAAGCGCCGCTGCCTCTCGGCTGGTCATCCCACACAGTGTGAGTCTGTAGCTCCGCTCATTCAGAGCTACACAAGCTCTTTGTGACTCAGGAAGCATGGACGTTAGAGGGGGAAATTGTGTGTGTTTGTGTTAAGAGTATTTGGAGCATGTATGAGAAGAGACCTTACAGTTCCAGAGAGTGACACTGGTTTAGCATGACAAGAGAGGAGGCGGTAACACTCGAGGCATACTTTGACAAAAAACACACACACACAGTTGGGGATGACAAGGTGTGTGTTCGGGCTGTCTAGTTCGATCGGCCATGCACTACTGTCTGAGGAGCCCCCTGTGTTCTACTTCCTGTCTGCCTAGGAAGCAGAGGAGGGAGCGAATTCTATCTTACACACACACACACACACACACACACACACACACACACACACACACACACACACACACACACACACACACACACACACACACACAAGCACATTCCCTGTTTTATTGTGCCCAGTGGAGGAAAGGGCCGGTTTTGTATCAGGCTTAATCGAGCAGCTGTGTCTTCCTTCTTTCAGCTACATCTCACACACACACAAGCTTATTTGCATGGCAATGGCATTATCAAGGAGAAGGGTGTCATGGTGGAGAGGCCGACAATGCTCCTGCCAACAAGTTTATCTAAGCTCAAAGAGCTTTTTCAATCTCTACTGGCTAATCTCTCTCTTACTGGCTACCTTTAACTTTCTCTTTCTTTCCCCAGGGACGGTACCTTCATCCTAAACCAGGGGTGTCAACTCAAATTCTGCCCAGGCCACATTGTTATCCATTGAAGGATCGTAATCTTATTCTTTTCATTTTTTTTAAACATATATTCTACATTTATTCTACCGAATGACACCAGTGACTTAAAATATTAGGTATAAAAGTGAATCTTTTTAGTATATGTCTATTTCATTTATAAGCCTACTTTAAGTAGATGTGTTTTTTTTCCTTTAATACGATAACATTAATAATGTGACTGTAAGAACTATCTGTGCCAGACGTATCCGTACATGCCCTTAAGTCTCCCGTCTTTCTTGGCTCGGCGTGATCCATTTCAGGATTTCAAATTCAAATTGAAATTCAAATTTTGTTTGTCACATACAAAGTGATATACAAAGTGATTTTGAGTCAATCAGTGAATAACACTCAAGAAGAACACCTTTTGTGTTTTGGATTTGTTTTTTACACCCAGACCTTGCGTCAAACACACTAGAAAGGCTTCAGGTTTAACCAAGAATGAGACCAAAAGACCTGAGTCGTAAACCCACAGAGAAATGTCTCAGAATCTTGTCCAAAATGTCATCAATTTGTCTCAAATACTCTACATGAATTTGTAAAAAAAAAAAAATATATATATATATATATATATATATTTGCATTGTCACATTTTTCAGACTTTTCTAAAATGAAATGGATGTCTTATGTGCACACGTCTCTATAGCACATTATAGCAGCTAATAATAATAAAAGGTGCCTTACATAAAAGAATCCACTAGCTTTATTGTCATGAACTCTAATCGCTGGGAAAATAATTACTGATTAAGTCAGTTCTGTTCTGTTGTCTATATTTCTTCATTCTAATGTCTTTTTATTGGACCGTTTAAACACTCACTTCTCTGTATGGACACCGTCATGGTGCTGGAGCAGTGCAGATATTGTAACTTACAGTACTTGACTTACTTTAATGACTTCATTATTTTTCTTTTTATATGCCTAAACTTAATTACTTAATTTTTACTTACTTTACTAACTTTATTTTTTATTTACTTTACCGACTTACTTACTATTTTATTTACTTTACTAACTTTTGCATTTTTTTTATTTTCTAACTTTTTTCATTCATTCATTCATTTTCTATCGCTTTATCCGAACTTCTCGGGTCACGGGGAGCCTGTGCCTATCTCAGGCGTCATCGGGCATCGAGGCAGGATACACCCTGGACGGAGTGCCAACCCATCACAGGGCACACACACTCTAATTCACTCACACACTACGGACAATTTTCCAGAGATGCCAATCAACCTACCATGCATGTCTTTGGACCGGGGGAGGAAACCGGAGTACCCGGAGGAAACCCCCGAGGCACGGGGAGAACATGCAAACTCCACACACACAAGGCGGAGGTGGGAATCGAACCCCCAACCCTGGAGGTGTAAGGCAAACATGTTAACCACTAAGCCACCATGACCCCTTCTAACTTTTTTATTTTACTTCATTTATTAAATGTATGATTTTATTTACTTTACTTACTTTCTTTACTTTACTTACTTTAATTACTTATTACTTTACTGACTTCCTTATTTTACTTATTTTCTAACTTACCAATGACTGACTTTATTTATTTTATTTACTTTATTTACTTACTTTACTGACTTAATTACTTGCCTGCTTATTTAATTTACTTACTTTTCTTACTGATTACTGAAAGTTTACCTTCGGTCATGTGGGCAAAGATATGATGAAAGTTTATTTAAAAAAAAATATATACCCTTTGCTTCCAACATAGTTTTTTTTGTTTGAAAAAAGGTTGCACTGGTTTGGGGTTAGGGATAAGGGTGCTACAAAAATACTGAACACTAGGATGATTGACATATCACCTGGCCAAAAGAAAAACACTCTTCTCTGTTTCGATGCTATGACGGTCCTCTAGCATTGTGGACATTTTGACACCTGGCGTCTCAATACAAATGAAATAAAATGTCCGTTTAACAAATAACGTTACAGAGCATTTAGCAGGCATTCTCCGAGGCAAGATTAGCAAGCAGCATAAATAAAATCCTTACCTCTGCATTATACAACAATATTTCTCAAAATATATTTATGCTTTCGTGAGTCACAGATGTCACTGTATAAAAATGTTGAATCTAAAATTTCGATCATCTTCTGATAGAATTCCGAATCGAGAATTCATCCACGGTGACATCATCCAGTGTGTTTTCCCAAACATATTTTGTATTCTGAAATCGATAGAAATGTTCAGAGTTTAGACGTTAGCATGTTGCATGAGGATCAGAACCTTATCCTCGCCCAGCCTATGTGTCTTTATTGGCTGTTTGTGTGAAACACACCCTCCGGACGTTTATATGGAATGGAGACGAGACGGGATCATGGAGTGGTGTGTACATTTTATTGAGTGAGAGAAATCGATAGTGAAGTTTATATGTCTGACATGTGGAGGCCTCATCGTTATTATATCCTGCACCTCCATACTGAACGTTTTATAGTACATCTCCTAAATTCACATACACACACACATATATATATATATATATATATATATAATATGTAGGTATGTGCATCAAGATTGACATGGATGTGCCAACACATTGCGTTTATCAGATGGTGCATGGACACGCTGTGGTCCGTGTTGCAGAACGGACCGTTTAGATAAGCATGGTTCTGACTGCATGTTGATGCTAGTTTTGCCTGGGAAATACTGATAAACAGGTTTCTATGGAAAATAAATACAAAAATCAGACCACATAAAAAAGAGCCACAGATTCTGAAAATTGGAGAATCGTAGGAGAAATCCACAAATCAGAAACTTGAGCTCATGCAAATTCTATACAAAACTTACTGATCATGTGACGGCAAGGACATGTTTTGCGATGTTTTTAGTTAGTTCCAACCAAAGTGCTGATTTACAGGACACATATCGATGCATAATTTTTTTCACTACACTTTAAATTTGTTTTCTGTTGGCTTTTTGGATAATTTACGGTTCTCTGGTTCACAGAGGAGGCGCTCGTGAAGCTTCATGGAAAAAAGAAAAGCCTCTGTAGGTGGGTTCCTCCACAATAACAAGCAAAGAACAATTTTCTAGGAATACCATACTTGTACCATGCGTCTAGTGCTTTAAAGGTTCCTATTGGGAATGTTTGAATTGACAGTGTAGAAGTCTATAACACAGTGATGGCATTGAAGAACCATTTTTTAACAGAACCCCTTTTTATATAGTCTTTTATAATCTAGAAACAGTATTAGAACTTTTAGACTTTTTAAATTCTAAAGAAGCTTTTCCCACTAGGGTTCTTTGGTACTTTACTTTGTTCCTCTTTAGAGTATATGGACCAATTTCACAACAGTATTCCAAGATGGAACCAAAGATCCACTTAGCATCCAAAAAAATAAAAAATAAAAAAGAAAGGAAACCTATCTGTGATGGTATTTGTTATATATAATTTAGATAAAAGTTTGAAGAATTCCATGAAAGCAATAGTAAAGAATTTCATTTCTTTTTTAAATGAACAATTGAGGGAGTTTAAGGGTTCCATGGACTAACCAAGAGTCCCGTAGTTAAGCTTAGCTTGGACCCATTCCTGTCAGGAAAACATTTGATTGGTTCTACATAGAACATTAAGACAAGACAAACAGAAGACCCCTTAATAGATATAGAGTATCTACGAGTGAGGGCAAATATCTTCACACCGTCATTTCCCATCATTCCCCAGGCCGCTATACCGCTATATTACATCATACTGTACATGTCCATTTCTTCAATGTCTCCAATTCCTTTTCTGAGCTACAGCCAGCATCATTATGGATACAGTCTTTTACCTCCGGAGCCCACCAGCCGAAGCTAATGTACTTGAGATCGACATCAAAGTGAAGCGGAGTGCGAGTCTTCGCCAATAAACTTTTTGGCCTCCCATTACATTAGCATTATTTAAAAGGAGAAGAGAGTCTTTAATAAACTCTATTAATCTTGGTGAGCGAGGGAGTTCATTGGTGCGCCCTCCTCCCTCCACTCTCCCCAATCAATCAGCTCAACCCTGTTAATGTATTCATGGGGAAAGGCAAGGCAGGACTTGTTTGACAGAGTTCCAAGAAAAGAAGAATTTATTAAGTCTCCACCTCGGGTGCAGCCGAGCCAGAGAACCTTTCACCAGTCACACAATCAATAAAGAGCCTCTGAATATATGATCCATAATTATATGGGCAAAAATTGAACAATATATCTGATGTCATGACAAGAGGTGAATGGAACGAGAGGGAGAGTGAAGCAGCTTGCTTTAATTGCTGGAGTATGTAAGTCGATTCCAAATTTCAGAATGATAAAACCTGTTCAGAATGACTTGGATGTAGGTGGCCAGAGAAAATGTCGCAGGCTCTTTTCCGCCAATCTCTGATTCTTCGCCAGTGAGATAAGGACACGCTGTATATTTCTCTAAATTGCTGTTCTCTGAGGAATCTTAATGTAAAAAACACATTCATGACTGAAGGGGTTATCATGGGGTTGTGGTGGTGGGTTGTGGTGGGTCCAAATGCACACATCACAATCATTTCAACCAAAGGGAAATGGGAAGTCTGGAAGTCTCCTGTTCGCTGGCCGGTCCACCTACGGAATTTGGGATCTAACCAGGGACCTCGGACTTTGAAGCTTGTTGCTGCGAGGTAGAAACACTTCCCTTTTCGCTACCATGCCACCAAACAGTTCTCATCCAGAGGAAAAATTCTGATGTCTGGCATCTATGGAAAATATTTTGTCTAAAGTGGAAATGACAAGGAGTTTCCTAGAACAAGCTCAGAATTCTGTGCCATTTTGCCTCGTCTTCCTTCTTTCTGTTGTTCCTTTTTGGACCTGTTTGTCGATCCTCAAGTAGTCCAAAGCATCAGGTTTCAATTTGCTTATCTACAAATTCACGTACAAATTTCCATGGCTTGAGCTCACTGTTGTCAAAGAGACCAGCCTGAATTTTATTAATCTCCACATGATTGAAGCACAGCCAGGATCTCTTTGTGACCCTGCATTCTGAGTATTCAACCCAACACAGTTGATCCTTCAGGCTTGCCATTCTTCTATTCAGGCCTTCTAACCAGACGGCCATTTTCATTTTGAGCGATAGGAAGGAGAACATATGGACGGTAGGACAGAATCATGTCCGAGAGCAGGTTGTCTGGAGACTTTGACTTTCTTGGGGGAGGCAAAAATAAAGAGAGAGCGATCGGCTTCAAAGCTCCATTTCCATAATTGCCCTGTAAGTCGGCCGTGATGAGCCAAAGGGAGTGAAAAAAGCACAATCTTTCAGTTGGATGAACGGCAAAAGCTTTCCTCCTCTTCCTCCTTACACCCCCTAAAGCTCTCTTTTTCTCTCCACCCGCACCTCTCTTTTTTCTGCCACTACACTCTTATTTCTACCCCCACTTGTTGCCTTTCGAGGCCTGCAAAAGAATTCTTCTCTCAAAACTTGGTCAACAATAGGCATGAAATCAGCATTGCTCCTCCCCTTGCCTATAGAGAGTGGCACTCTTCCTGGGCTTTTTGTCAGTGGGACTGCCTGGACCACAAAAACACAGATCAGCTATTCACTCAGCTCTTGCTCCTCTAGCTGCCTATGAACATTTTAAAAGAGTTTATAGGGACTTATAGTCACTCCAGGATGCTGTATATTGACCTGAAATGTCAGCATGAAACAAACTTTTTTTTTTTGGATAAAAGTAATCCATGCCTTTCACAGCCTTACGTAAGAAAAGGCATGATGGTATAAAACATGATTTGATGCTTGGCAAATGCGGATATCTGCCTTATCTAGAGGTGCAGAAGCATTTGGACGGCCTGTAGCTTTACCAATACTGACAGCATGGAACATGTGTTCTGTAATCCAGACCTGGTTCTTGGCGTCCCCTCATAGGTCACCAAACATGCTTGTGAAAAAGAGCAACAAGAGTGTGTGTGCGCTTTTGTGTGTGTGTGTGACTAACAATCAGCAGCGCCTCATAAAAGGATTAGTGACCTCCGCAAAGAGCATAGGGCTCTTCAAAGCCTCAGCAGGGCCACAATAGCGCTGACATTTGTCCGTCTCGGAGCGGGGGAGACAACAAGGGGAGGACAGGAGGACAACGCAGGGCCGAACCTCCCTTTCACAAGCCGACTCCGGCTCCTTCCATCCCTGCTTATGTACTCTTCCCTCTTTCTCCATTCATCTACAGGGCTTCTGATGGCTCCATTGGCTCAGCTCTGTCTCTCATGGGGTCGCCCCTCGCTGTCCTCCTTCTCCGCGTCAATGATGAGCCAGAAAGATAGATTAGATTTCACTTTAATCATTCTCTTGCTGCACTTTTTTTATCCCGTCCAAATTGGTATTTAACAATGCATTCTTCCTGCAGCGCGGCGTAACTATGGACGTCTGCCATTGATGCTGAGTGGTGCTCTGAGATAAAAAAAAAAAAAGGCCTTCAGCTGAATCTTATAGACTGAATTGCCATTTGCTTTCGAGAGTGTCAATATGGTCTGGGGTTCCCACAGCTGCTCTTATGTTGAGTATTCAAAGTTTTATTTAAAACTACATTTTCAGATTGATGGTTCTAATTGGCTTTAAATGGTTAGGTGTCAGATCTGTGTGTGTGTGTGTGTGTGTGTGTGTGTGTGTGTGTGTGTGTGTGTGTGTGTGTGTGTGTGTGTGTGTGTGTGTGTGTGTGTGTGTGTGTGTTTGCCATTCTCTCTTCATATCCATCCCCCCTGTGAATTCTCCCGGGTGTATTGGAGAGAAAAAGCTGCTCTCTGCTGGAGTGTTTAGCATCGCTTGCAGCGCTGGACTAAAAAGAGGCGTCGCTGTTGATTATTGCTCGTTAACCACAAGGACATCCACTTAACTCGGGATAAACGAGCGCCCACCACCCGCAGCTTCTGCCTATAGCTCTGAGCAAAATGATCATTAATGCACGTCAACTACTGAGTGGAGAGAAAAGAAAAAAAGAACAAAATGGACTCGTACATGACAACATTGTCGTCTATGATTGTGTCATTTCCGGAGACGCATCTTAATCTTTAATTAAATGCAACGATCGTGGCTAAAGAGGCTGCTATCTCTGCCATGTGATGCCTCATATGGTGTTTACACACACTGCAAAACTTTCTGTAACATAAATAAATGTCAAGCAACCTCAATCAAATAATAATAATAATAATAATAATAATAATAATAATAATAATAATAATAATAATAATAAAAGAAGAAAATAATAATAATAATAATAATAATAATAATAATAATAATAATAATAATAATAATAATAATAATGGTCAGAGAGACCTTACTGAGAAAAAAAACATTATTTATCACTAATGCAAAAAATGTAATTAATATATTTTTATTATCTTTCATGAATAAAAAATATGCCACTTACAGTTCTGTAATTAATTGTTATTACGTCACAAACCTCCAGGTTACTTTCTCGTAAAAATCTCAGCGATAATTGGATAACACTGTTCAGTCGTGCACGTTCCCAAAACGCGCGTTCACGCCTATGGCAAAGAACATCCAACTAAATGCGCTAGAAATGTTTCGTGAATATTTACACTTTGTGGTTATTTTTCAACGAGTGAATAACTAGAAAAATCCAACAAAATACAAACAAACGAACAAACAAACAAAAACATATATAAAAACCGTCTCAATCGCTAAACAATTATATTTAAAAGTATATACCGAAAGTCGTACATGAGCTGGCGATTTGATCAAATCCTCTGTATAGACATGAGATTTTATATTACACGAATAAGTCTTATTGGCAAACACAAATGTTACAAATCCATTGGAAGTTGAACTGTATTTTAGGAAATAACTTTGAAGATCAAACGTGAAAAATAACTAAAAAGCTTGTGACAGATAAATAGAGCTAATGACTTGACATTTGTATTATAGAAATCAAGTCAGCTTCCTTTGTACCAAAAAAAAAGAAATGCATTTTTGTGGTTAATAGCTGATAGTAGAAAATTTGCTGACAGATTGACAATTTTTTATAATTTATTTAGTTTTGCTTTTTTGTATTTTTCGCGTTTTGTATTTGGTTACAGACTATATTATTATTATTATTATTATTATTATTATTATTATTATTATTATTATTATTATTATTATTATTATTATTGTTGTTGTTGTTGTTGTTGTTGTTGTTGTTGTTGTTTTAAATATTGTATTGTGCCCTAAATTTAACCCCATGCTATCATAAATGATAAATGATCATCTTTCTCTAGAGTTGGGGAATTAAAAAATATATAATTTATTAATACACCACAAAACGCAAAATATCCTATCACTTGCACAAGTGACCTTTAAAACAAGGTTTAATAGAAAGTGCAAAAAAAAGGCAAACCCAGTTCCCTGTGCGTCCCGCAAACATGGCAAAGGGCTGATTGTGCTAGACTGTAGAGGGAGCTCCAACTCTAACTTTCCCGAGCTTTCTAGCCCTGGAACAAAGCTTCTTCCATGCAAATGGAGGGAACGGAGGTGAAGGGGGTGTAAACATAAATAAATTATTTCTCAGTGTATCTCAGGCATATGGCAAGCAGCGCAGCATCGGTGTCTGATTAGAATTCATTATGCATTAATAAAAAAAAAGGAGAGAGGGAGAGAGAGAGAGAGAGAGAGAGAGAGAGAGAGAGAGAGAGAGAGAGAGAGAAGCCAAATCACACATTTCATATGAGAGTGGAGATTAAGCAAACAACCCGTAAAGGTATTTGAACTGTTTTAGCTTCTTTAAATGGATAAGATAATAAAAGAATTAAAAAAAATGTTTGAGAAAAAAAAATCAATTCTCATTTCAGCCAAATTGAGTCGTATGCGATTTCAGGCCAATATAAATGAAATAATTATTCATTTCATATTGGCTGTTACGCCTCGATGAGGATAATCCCCCTCCATTAATATCCAAATATGCGATTCAAGAAGGAGCTAATTACAGCCGAGACTCTGAAATAGGAAAACGTTTCAAATCGTCCAATTCGTGCTTAGCCAAGCCTCAGAAGCCCTGGTGAAGTTCCCTCAAGAGAAATGCACATCCAAAAAAGCACAGCCAGTGATCATTTCTGCACAGTATGGCTGCTCCCAAACCCGAATCCTATTAAACAGTTCTGATCATAGTTAAAACAATACGTCCCAATTCTCCTTAAACTGATACGAATATTTACGCACAGTATATTTACGGCAGTATATTGATTTTTAACTTTTGTTCAATCCCTAAATCTTAAACCATACCTTTGTTAAAATTAAAACATCGCATTTGTGTTTAAGTTGCCGCAGTTCATTTATTAGCCAAAATATAGACTTTCTTGTACAATTTTGGATCACAAGTATGTACATTTTCTTTCTTTACGTTATATATACAAAACATTGCAACATCGAATCCTCACAAAACAAAAGAAAAGAAAAAAATAAAAAGAGGAAGAAAAAACCTCACAGACTACAATTTTTACAGCATTGCATTAGCAATTATACACAAGGACATGCTTACAAGGTAAGTACACAGGGTGTGTTATTTATTTTACATTCCTTACGACAGGTTAAAATGAAGATTTATAAAAGAGTCTCTATGAGGAAATTGGGAAAAGGGGGTTGGATAATATCATGGCAGCTCCAGGTTGATCCTGAGGCCTAAGAAACACAGGGGAAGTTATAAAAGGTTTTGGAACAAGAAAGTGAACGTTTAAATAGTAAAGTAATTATGGTTGTTTGTAAGGAAATGATTTTGTAGCCTGTTTTTCGTTTGAATTATTGCAAAATGACGCGTTTGTGATGTTTGAACCCTCTTTTTTGACATAAGAAAGCAAGAAAGCAAGAAAGAAAGAAAGAAAGAAAGAAAGAAAGAAAGAAAGAAAGAAAGAAAGAAAGAAAGAAAGAAAGAAAAGCACACAAATTGAAAATCTGGTTGAAGCTCGTGTGGCTATCCAATAAACATTACGCAAATCAAACAAAATAATAATAGTAATAATAGTTACTATTATTATTATGACCTTGAAAATACAATTGCTAAGGTACAGTTCAGTGATTACGACGGGCTGTTTTTAACTTTCTCTCTGCTTCCAAGGCACTAGATCTCTCTGAAACAACATCAATGACAATAAAATAATCAATCTGGATACCTGATTGTAGATAGAATATAGGTGAAAGTTTTTACACTGCTCGAGTTTGTGAAATCTATTTAAAAACAGCCTTGACAAAAACCTAGTTTTTTATGCTTTTCTTTCCCTCTTTTAAATGCGCATGCTCCTTTCCTATACAAGTGTTAAACCTTTGAATTCTCTGAAAGCACTGAGTTTTTGTAGAACGAAAAAAGAAAAGAAAAAGAAAAAAATTATATATATATATTTGTATATATATTTATGCACTGAATTGGTAAACGAAAACAGTGTTCGTGAGGAACAAGTTCACGAGGAGTATTCAAATGTGGGCACAGGCTCAGTGAGGGGGATGTGATGTACCTGTGTGTGCAATCTCTGAGCTGACACTGCGCTCTTCTGTGTGCCTGTTGCCGGTGTAGAGCGCGAGGCCGTTGGCTGAAGCCTGATTGGCCAGTCCTAAATAGTGGTTTGAGTTGAGCAGCGCGAGCTGGTGCGCCGAGAACGCACGGCTCGTCCAGTTCTGCAGTTTGCCCACCGGGCATGAAACAAGTCTATGAGAAGGCATGACGGCCTGAGATGAGCTCCCGTTTACGAGTGGAGATTTCCGGGGATTGTCCGGGCTCGTGGCTGTCTCAGCCAAAGACCAGATCTTAGGTTTTTGCACCGGGGCCGCATTGTTTTCAGCCGGAGGAGAGTTGGACACCGGGTTAAGTTTGATCTGATCGCTGCTAGGAGACTGTGTTTTGAGGTCTAATGAATGAGGAAGGTGATGGTGATGATGGTGATGGAGGTGATGGTGGTGGAGGTTGAAGTGATCGGGCCTCTCAGCATCTGCAACCGCGTGCGCGTCTTTGCCGTCTTGGGCCACGGCTTTTAAAAGCTTCGGCTCGGGCCCGTGTATATCCTCATAGCCGTCCGAGATTTCCGAGTCGCAGCTGGCGTCCAGCTTGGAATCCGAGTGGAGCTCGTCCTGTTCGTCCAGCTCGTCCTTACTCTCGATGTGCTCCGTGTCGATGTTCTCCAAGTCGATCTCTTCCTCGTCGTCGCGCTTGTCGCCATCCTCGCCTTCGTGGTCACTGCTGTAAACGTTGCCTTCTTCATCCGTGCGGTTGCGTGGGGTCCAGGTCATCTTGTTCTCCTTCTTCAGTCTCCTCCGTGCGTTAGCGAACCAAGTGGACACCTGGGTGAGAGTCATCTTGGTTATGATGGCAAGCATGATCTTCTCGCCTTTGGTGGGATATGGGTTCTTGCGGTGCTCGCTGAGCCAGGCCTTCAGCGTGCTTGTGCTCTCCCTGGTGGCATTTTTGGGTCTGGACGGGTCCCCAAACTGGTACTGGCCGTAGGGATAGAAAGCAGGGTGAGGATGAGCAAACGCTGGGTGCTGGACACCTGGACTGTCTTTTAGCTCATATTGAGCTCCCTGAAACATAAGCACAACAATTTTAGAATGCGAAACAAACACGAGGGAATGCGCCCAAGAAAATACAACAACTAAAACTTTATTTTTCCTGTCCTTTTTTTTAAAGTTGCATTACAATGGCTTTATTAAGAGAATATTTCCAGAATATTTAATATAGAAATTGTGTACATATTTAAATAAAATAATCTTCAAGGAAATTCTATAAACAAAACAATATTAATCAATATTAATTATATACATATAAAAACATTAAAAAATATATGAAAAATTCCTCCCGATTAATATTGTTTGTATAAATAATAATTGTTAAATAATATTGATTATTTGCCGATATTATTGCTTGGCGTCTACACAGAGGCCTGTTTCTGTGTAACAAAAAATGTACTATTGGTTAATTTGTTACTTTTTTCTTCATTTCGTATTTGCCAAACGGAGTAAACAGCAAAGTTCACTCCTGTCTTGCAAAACCATGCTACCACAACCTGCAGAAATGTTTTTGGTGTCCAAACGCGCAACGCACAACAAGTAGCATTTAAAAGAATAGATTAAAGAGGAGGCAAAGAGGAGGAAGAAGAGTAAGAAGAAGACCAAGAGGAGCAGAAAAAAAAGACGATTTACGTAATCTTTGCATGAGACGATAACTCACCAACTGACTGAAAATGGACAGGTCGTTTGAATAAGGAAGGAACGCTCCGTAGGTGTGTGCGGCGGTGAAAGGTGATCCGTACATGGTAGAGAGAACGTTGGAGAGCGTGCCGGACGGACTGAGCTCGCTCCCGTTGCGCGCGTTGCCGATCCCTTGCCGTTCTTGCGGGTATATCGGTCGGATGTACTGGTATCCCAGCTGTGGGAAAGACATTGTAGTTGGGGAATGAAGGGAAAAAACACCCAACAACAGTCTTCTGAAATCGCACACACGTACACGAACACACACGCGCACACACACACACGCGTGCACACACAAAAAATCGCTTTCTCGATGCGCGCTGCGATATCCAGTGTACAATAAGTACAAAAGTGTAAGGGAAGTCTATATTTCCTCCGAAAACGGGCCGCGCGTAAACGATCCGCCGGCCGCTTCCCTCCCTCGCTTCCCTATTGATCTGAATGGACTAAGGTCAGGTCCTTACAGATTGCTTTAGATTATTGGGACGCCTTTTGCTCTGATTGACATTTCTAGTCGCCCAGAAGCTCCTCCTATTTCTCAAGTCTCTCCCCCACGTTCACTCCTCTCTCTCTCTCTCTCTCTCTCTCTCTCTCTCTCTCTCTCTCTCTCTCTCTCTCTCTCTCTCTCTCTCACACACTCACACACACACACACACACACACACACACACACACACACACACACACACACACACACACACACACACACACACACACACACACACTTTTTTCCTCTCTTGCCGCTCTATTCCGTGTGGATAAGCGCTCTGACGTCGCGATCTCTTATTTGAAAGAGTTTCAAATCTCATTTTATGGCTCGCCAATCATTTCATTTGTCATTTGTTCGCCTTTTCATTCCTTCCCCTGTTTCTCGAGCTAATTCTCTTTTCTTTCTCTTTCTTTCTCTCTCTACACTCTTCCTCTCCGTTACTCTTTAACACACAAACGGTACGTTTAATTCCTGCAGGTATTAACTTTGACATTTTTTGCTGTGTTTATCTTTTACTTTAATTTGTGAATTCTTCCGCCGAAGTCTGAAGGACTTAAGATTTGAAGAGCATTGTCGGAGTTTTGTACGCGCGATCAAAAAAAAAAAAGGAAAAAAAATCTGCTTATATAGATTCAGATTTATTTTAACCATAGTTTTAATCTCAGTAAACGTCGAACGAGCTGCTCGTTGTTGGCTTGCGCCTTTAATTACAACCATCCAGCCAGTTGACAAGTTGTCTTTGACTTCAAAGAGTAAGTTGACAAGAATGGAGAAGTCCGGCGATTAGCGCCTGCGCCGTGAGCGCGTCACCAATGGCAGCTTTAGTAATACACACTGGTGTGGATTGGAGGACATGTCCGTTCTACATTACTCTGTATTATTATTATTATTATTATTTATTTTTATTATTATTATTATTATTATTATTATTATTATTATTATTATTATTATTATTATTGCAGTTGTTTTGCATGATCGATTACTAATATCCTTGGTCTGATAGATAGATAGATAGATAGATAGATAGATAGATAGATAGATAGATAGATAGATAGATAGATAGATAGATAGATAGATAGATAGATAGATAGATGTGTGTGCGTGTTTGACCCTGAAGCTGCTTTGATTTTTCTAAAGCATAATTAGAAACTCTCTCATTACGCATTATCATATTTGATCTTGATCATATAAGACCAAGGATTGCCCTACAAATGATGGCTTTGATAGCCTCCCAAGCCTCCTGTAAATAATGCGGATTAAAACTAAACAACACGACATGAAATGAAATTCCTTGAATCCAAGAGATGAAAATATGTCAGGGACACATTCATGATTGTTTTACATCCGGACTTTGGATCATCATACCCTCGTGTTTCTCCTAATCCTCTGCAAAACAACGGCTCGTTTGAGTGGTCGAGTCTTCAGCTTATTTAAAGAGTACAGAGGCTAAAACCCTCAGATATATTAAGATTTAAAAACATGAGTTAAGAACATATTGCGTTTAGATTTCCAAGAAAGCCTTGCACTTCAATAAACGCCCTCAATCTGCTTTTAAACCGATGATTATAATTGTATTTGTCATAGCAGCGTCTGCTGTGTAATTTGTAGCTCTATAATACTCTCATTCACACCGCCTATTCAGCGCGTCCAGGTTTTTTTATGTCTTCTTTTACCGTGTCCAGGCATGTTGACAAAAACGATTCAGGATTTGGAGGCTTAATAATTAAAACCAGTAATATCTAGTCGTGTGCATGGAACAACAATAATTACAGACACAAACCAAACAGGGTTATTCTGAAACACCCGGCTGACCCCACAACACCACTGCGCCATCTGGGAAAAACACTCACAAATAATTTATTTTTAAAGCAGTCTAGTTTAATCTGTAGAAATGGATGTCCTTCTGAGCAAGTCCTGTTCTCAGTGACTCGATAGTCACCCGGGTCTCCGGGTAGTCAGCGGTGCGTCCTCGCTGCTGTAGCGGCCCGACAGCGCCTCAAACCCCGCGTGCCACACGTCTCTCCTCCCCGGGACCCACCAGGGCCCCAAGCGCTGCCGCTGATTTATTGCTCCAATTCAAACACGTGCACATGAGCTAACTTCACACGTTTTTTTCCCTTTCACACCAAGTCGGGAAACTGCCGAGGCCATAAAAGCATTAAGACGGCCTGCCTTCTCGGTGCCCTCCTACCGCTTAACACTGTGTGTTTATTATGGAGTCGATAAAAGATCAATTCTTTTAAATAACACGCGGTGACCAGACGGTTTATTTGCGTCACTTTTAAAATGTTGTAGTCATAATAATAATAATAATAATAATAATAATAATAATAATAATAATAATAATAATAATTTTGAAGTGCTATTAATTTAGTTTCACATATGTGCCTTTCATAGCACCCAGGAAATAAATCAATTCAGTGTCTTTCAGTGAATAAATAAATAAATAAATAAATAAATAAATAAATAAATAAATAAATAAATAAATAACACGGCTGTATATTTCAAAGTTGGGGCATAAATAGGGCAATCTCCGATGTGCTTCTTGAAGGATAATTTCTCTGACGTCCTTACAGGCAATTATGCAGATGACACCATTTCTCCTTCTCCCCAACACACATCCAAATAAACAAAAAGACCCACAGCTCTTAGCGCAATACACACGACCCCGGCGCAAAAAAAAAGAAAGAAAAAAAATCAAAGGCTTCAAACGGAGGCTCTGCAAATGACACTCCTAAGATCGCCTTCACAAAGCTCAGGCGACAGAAAGCTAGTAACACACACCTTATCACACATGGAAGTCGTTTATACATCTTATCCAAATCGGTTAATTGCAGTGACAAAGGATTTCAAACGAAAACACAATTAATGGGCCTTGATGTGTATGAGGCAGTTTAGGGCAGGGAGGAGAAATGTGTGTGTGTGTGTGTGTGTGTGTGTGTGTGTGTGTGTGTGTGTGTGTGTGTGTGTGTGTGTGTGTGTGTGTGTGTGTAGAGAGAGAGAGAGAGAGAGAGAGAGAGAGAGACAGGGAGGCAGGCAGGCCGACTTTCTCAAATCTCATTTTCTTTAACTGCTTTGGCAAACAGACTTTTATTTGATTATCTCCAAAGGGAGACTGGGGTGAAATGGGGGAAAAAGCCAAACAGCTTCGGGAGTTTGTAGAGTTTGTTTGGAATTTTTTCAGCTCAGGTTTCATTAAGAGAGAAGTGGGAGATATTAGGTTATAAACAGGACTAAGGTGATTTACCACGATTTTTTACGGATTTATGGACCATCTGTTGCGCCTTCTGAAATTTAAATACTGTTTAAATATTATAAATTTAAATGTCGGCCTAGGGTTTTATCTCTCTGCACCACACAAGCAAATGCATACTCAACGTATCACACAAATGAATACACATTCATTTGTCATGTTTACACAGTGTGAAGTTTTTGTACAAGCCAACTAAAACTTATCAGAGCTTATCCCGTATAAGCCACTAAAGTAGAACAGGCAAGTACAAAAGCAGGCTAATGAAGCTACAGATGTGTACATGATACACAGGATAATAAATGAAAATTGCAAAAATTATTTTGTACTCTTAGAATTTTAATTACGTTACACTCATGTTGTAGTGGCACATGGTAAATATATAACTTTACAACGAAGACGAAAAAGTGGAGACGTTCTACTAGCTCCCAGGACGCACTGCAATTTGCGCCAAATTGCAAGCAGTCAGTGAAGTGAGACTTATTAAAAGTGCTCCAACAAATTTGTATTGGAGAGCAAATTTGGTGAAGTATTGGGGCGGCTTCTGGTTTTACTCCTTCGTTTAAAACGCCGTGACCATGTTTTAGGTCTACAGGTGGCTTAGATTAGGCTTGCCTCTGCAGGCCACGGCCATTTTCTTAACCCTAACGCCACAGTTCTGCCTCAGGCCCCAGGGTTTGCATGATACACCGACTGACCCTGGTGCACGAGTGAAAATGAACAACATGTACAGCCATGAATGCCATTCCGTTAAAGTGGACAGTGGAGTTTTGTGCACGTTCTGTGTACATTTACGTTAAGGGGCTACGTTCGTATGGTCACACGCACGCACCGGAAAACGTAGTGGAGACAAATCTGGCGCATAATCAACAATTTAACAGTGACGGTGTGAGCGCGTACGGGGGTCGACTTGCGTGGCCGCTGTGTAAATATTCGCTTTTCGAGTTGCAAAGCTTTGTAATTTCCATGAATCGCTTTACGAACATATGCTCCCTTCTGAAGAACTGCGTAAATGTATTTTTTTACTTTTAATGGACAAATCCGGTGAGGTGATATAATTTAAGAAAATAAAGAATTTTACTGTTGTATTTTATTGCGTAATGCAATGATTATTATGTGATATTATATCAGCTAATAAATGGGATTCGAACATATAATAATAATAATAATACTAATAATATAATAATAACAACAACAACAACAACAACAACAACAACAACAATAATAATAATAATAATAATAATAATAATAATAATAATAATAATAATCATCATCATCATGTATGTTAATATATATATATATATATATATATATATATTAATAAATGTAAAAACTAATAAAAACTAACTGCGTAAAGTTCTCCACCTATGGGGTGACTAATTCTTTATCATCATCATCATCATCATCATCATCATCATCATCATCATCATCGTCATCGTCATCGTCATGAGCGACTCTCAGACCCTAAATGCTGTACATTTTAAGCACCCGGCTTTCACTCCTCTCCCCTCTTCTCGTCTCCACGCTCCTGCCTTCACCAACAGACATTGATTTTACGGTAAAGTCCTTTTGCGAAAGGCAATGAGTTCCTGTGCACAGGGATATCACTGTATTACACGGCTCTGGTCCAGGTAACAAGATGAACATTGATTCGGCATTACGGCTGATCGATGGTGAAATAAGTAACTTGTGCGCTGAATTAAAATGCAAGCTTGTCTGAACGCCGTAGTGGGGAAAAAAAGAAAAAAAAAGAACAGAAGAAGGTGGGGTTAAGACAGGGAAATACTGCGCATGCGCGACGTCTAGTAACTCCCTCAGGTCCGCTTACACTGACACACTGATTTAGGATAATCATGAGCGTGCATGTGTAAAGCAGATCTCCTCGCCTGAAGAAGTACCTTATGTTCTCAGTGCTGGTTGTATAAGAAGTCTTGCTAATTGTGTTGATGTTAAACATCATTTGCACAGTAGAGCAAAGTAGCTTTTCTTTTCCAGCTTCTGAAGGCATTTGAGCAGTGTCTCTGATAGATCTTCATAGGCTGTGTTGAGGTATTGATTCTGAGTAGACCTCCCAGCTGTTTGTATGCTCACTGATATTGAGATCCTGTCCTGGAGCTAGACTAAGCCACTGACACTTCTTACTTACGCCGAAAGAGCTTGATCGGCACAATCCGTGCCTGTTGTGGTTCGATCGATGTCCTTGCTTTTCTGCATGTATGCAAAAGTGTCTAAGCTTTTGGTGGCACCCTGAATGATATCGAGAGAAGAGTCTGTCTGTCATGTCTACTGCCATGCTAATATTGACCGTATATAGGTGTAACTTTACAAATTCACATGGGTTTTACCTTAAAGGAAAACATAAATACACATACACAGATTGACTTGCATATTAATATTTATAACGTATTATAACGTATAATATGATGTGATCTTCAGTGGAGTCCATGATTTATTTGACAGTCAACTGTTTATTATTGCTTTTTTTTTTTTTTTTTTTGTTACTGCTTTATTTTTACCAAAATACTGGTTTAACCCTAAGTGTATCTTTACATAAAGCTATTTATGCAGCAGTGCTTTAATTCTTTAGTCTGTCCAAATTCTCTTATCTACTCATCGGTTCTCGGTGCTCAAACAGATTAACTTACAAGACGTCATCCTTCAAGCTGATACCTCCATCAACACCATCACGCTCATCGTCTCGTTGATCTCCAACTGGCTGAACGGAGCCTCTACTTTGAACCTTGTTAGAAAATGGTGAGCAAGAAAGACGTTCATACTCGTTTGTTTTTGAAGATGACATCAAAACCTGACATTTGTTTTCACTTCTAGTGACAAAAAGACAAGTAATTAGCAAAATAATTACTACACATATCAGAAATACTTCAATATGAGCATATTTAATGGGTGACAGATCGGAACTGTCAATAGATTACGAGGCAACTCCTTGTAAAATCCACAAATGATACAGATGTTTTCACTTTGATGTTTTTAGTCCCTAATAAACAAACGATTGAGAGTAATAAAGGATATGGAGAGATAATATCACCCTTTCTTTTTCCCCCATCTCGCTAACAGAGATCTTCAGACCCCCACAGAAACATCATTCATCGCCATTCATATTCGCAATTTCTCTTGGACTTAATAGCTTATAGACTTAACCTATGTATATACCTATCTATATTTATTTATACATTTCTATATTTATTTATGGATATATATATATATATATATATATATATATATATATATATATATATATATATATATATATATATATATATATACCTTGCCTTAGTAATAATGATGCTGACATTTCTATTAGGTTTACAGGATGATAAAAAATCAAAGCTCATCCAATACACTAAGATGTTTGCTTGCATATTACAAGCTCAGTCTCCTTTGTTTGTCCCCCAACAGTAACTGTTTGTCGATTTCGCTCTCACAGTTGACTCATGAAATGGAGCCAGTGTTAACCCTCTTTGTGTGTGTGTCAGTGTGTGAGCTCACGTTTGCCTGAGGGCATTTGTTTTCCACCCAGTGTGCACTGGAGCAGTGCTGGACTCAGCTGGTAGGTCACCCCTCTCCCACTTCATAATGATTAAACACAGGCGCCCCCCTAATTCCCCTTTCATAAACACCCACGGCGTGCACACACACTCACAGAGAGAGAGAGAGACAGAGAGTTAGAGAGAGATGGCTCGATCCGGAGAACAATAACAGGCTCATCATCGATGGTCACGCCCCACGTTTATCACCTGCCCCTCCTGAAACATCTTGTGCCCTCCTGCGTGTCTTCCCCTTCTGTTAATAGACGTGGATCCGCTCAGTTTGGTTAAATCAGCATTGCCATGTGCTGCCTCGCCACATTCGATTGGTTTGTTCCTGTTTGGATGCTGTAGATTATGCGCTGGGGGAGTCATTAGGGCCACACTGAGCACAAAATCAAAAGATTTGGGGGAGAATAGCGACTGAGATATTTGACAAAAAACGTGAAATGGATCAATATTTGATATCCATGTCAGCCTTTTTTGGTATTTTTCCTTTGTAACAAAATAAGAAACTTTCTTTACTTGTCAAATACGAAAATTACATACCATGTTATATAATGAATATACAACATATACATACATACATACATACATACACACACACACACACACACACACACACACACACACACACACACACACACACACACACACACACACACACACACACACACACACACACACACACACACACACACACACACACACACACACACACACACACACACACACACACATACATACATACATACATACATACATACATACATACATAAATACACACACACACACACACACACACACACACACACACACACACACACACACACACACACACACACACACACACACACACACACATACATACATACATACATACATACATACATACATACATACATATACAATAAAGTGCAAAACTGTGCACATCATTAGGACAAAATATTATTCATTATATATGATATAATATTCAAATTCATTAATTAATTGATTAAGTAAATATTTCATATCAGTTATTTATATAGGGTGTATTTATTAGTTGATTCATAATTATTTGCATTTATTCATACAGAAATGCATACAAATGTATTATTATTATTATTATTATTATTATTATTATTATTATTATTATTATTATTATTATTATTATTATTAGTAGTAGTAGTAGTAGTAGTAATTATTTTGTGTGTATATATTTATATAAATAGATGGATATTCCTATAACTTCCTAAAAATAAAAAAAATATAATTATAATGAGTACTACTTATAATAATATCGTAGTTAATGATATTATTATTATTATTATTATTCGTATTATTATTATTATTATTATTATTATTATTATTATTATTATTATTATTTGTAGTAGTAGTAGTAGTAGTAGTAGTATGATTGTTGCTGTTGTTGATAATAATAATAATAATAATAATAATAATAATAATAATAATAATAATAATAATAATAATAATAATAATAATAATAATGCAATTTGACTTTGCAAGTCAAGGAAAATTGTCCAAAACATCCTGTTTCTATGGAAACTTTGTTTATTATACTTAGCTTGTACTGTACACAATCCGTACTGAAGTGCACCACAGTTACATCCTGGATTCCTCACACACATATATATATATTTTGCAGGCCACTGTACATATGGATCCTAAACATAAATGTCAATGTAATTATGTAAATGGCTGTATAGGGCAGAAAGACTTTATAGAGTTTATATTTTATCTTTGGGTAAAAAAACAGTTTGTATATGTATAATATCTGAATATATTCAGATATGTACGTTTTTTTTAACACACTCAGGCCGTTTATCTTACATCTATATTGTTACTCTGTGTTAACATCTGTTAAAGTTTCACATTCACAAGTTCACTACACTCCAGTATACATGCCAGAACAGCTGGATTTTCTTTCACCAGGGCCATTATGAAGGATTAAGATGTTAACCAGACAGCATCTAAATGCATGGAACTCCCAGGACTAAGTCCCTCAGCTCTTTCTTTCAGTCGAACGACTGCAGGTTGACTGGATTAGACAGTGAGAGAGAGGGAGTGAGAGTCAAGAGAGCGTATAAGCATGTATAAATACAAACATTATTATATATTGGAAAAGTGTCTAAGCTATTCCCCAGGATCCTCTAAGCGGCTGGAAGGCTCAGACTGGCCAGGCCTGGGGTGCGGTGTGGGAAAAGGGAAATCACTAATGCTCTTAACATCAAACAATAAATCCTGCAGTTATTTGCCACCATGTTTAATTAAATATTTTGCAAAGAAAACCCGGCTGATTGATTCGCCCAGGCTATCGATCCCATATCGATCCCCCTCCGTCGCTGTGGCCCCTGCAGAGCTCCGTGCTAAATGGCTATAAGGAGCTCCTGAAATAAATTAAGAACTAGCACGCATTTCGACAAAGTCAACTTTGCAGGCTGCATTTGCGAGTCATGCACGAGACCTGCCCTGTCTCCTTCTGTCCCAACACACATTGTTGATTTATCCCTTTGTATTGACTTTCACATACTCATTGATGAATGAGGAATTATTGAATTATTAAGCCTGTATATATTTTTTTTCTACGCAAGCATAGGGAGATGTGATTAAATGTAGTCTACTCGAGCACCTCTGACCCCGATCGAGTTCATTTACTCGGACGACGTACGAAAAGTGAATAATATTATAATCCTGGTTAGAAAAGAAAAAAGAAAAGAAAAAAAAGACAAGAATTGAAAAAAAAAATAGAGAGGAAAAGAAAAAAAAGGGAAGTAGATTATATTAATAATATAATAATTGTTCATAGTTGTATAGCCATTCTTTGCAAAAATAAATAAATAAATAAATAAATAAATAAATAAATAAATACGGCTTTGGATCTAGCATTGTCTTAGATGCATAGTAGATTCGAGATTGAAAAACTC
>NC_062518.1:4656440-4683940 GCF_022655615.1 Tachysurus fulvidraco
GCAATAACCAGCAGGATTAAGACCTCATTCATTAGGTTTAATCTAATCTAATAAAAGCGTGTTTCTTCTTCAGTCTGTGGTGCAACATCTGCTAAATGTTCTGCAATCGCCGGTCCGCTGCCATTTCTCCTCTGCTGACGGCTTGATAAGAAAATCTCCGAATGGATAGGACGCGTCGATCTGAGGAACGTCACTCAATATGACTGATTCTTCAGCACCCCTCCCATTCTCCTGCTTTAGTTAGCATTTCAAAATTCTCCCTTTTTGTCTCTCTTTTCCTCTCCGTGGTTCCGTAGAGACGAGCATCTGACGCTTTCTTTTTACAAAGCCTATCAGGGGCTGAGATGGATATGTGTGCTTATTGGACGGTAAAAGGCCACTCTTCAGGTGACATGCTTATCCGGCCACGTATTCATGAATATTTAGAAGATGGTAATGAGGGAATTTTGCATTGTTGCATGAGAATGTCCGGGCTCCCTGGAGAAAGCCTGAGAGGAGTGTGTGGACAGGAGAGGCGATCAGGTGTGGCGAGAGTGTATGTCAAGTGTACCTCAGGTTCTGGGGGTGGATACGGTATACATCCATAGCTGTAGCAAAACACACACACACACACACACACACACACACACACACACACACACACACACACACACACACACACACACACACACACACACACACACACACATAGCTTCATCGATACCCATCCCAATCGATCCTGCACCTCTACTCATTTACCCTTTAAAATATTTGTTCATGGCATATGACCAGTATATGCTGTTGCACTGATGAACAGATAACATGCTCAGGATATATTTCAAGATTCATCCAAGTCTAAGACTGCAGCGTCTTCTTATAATACAACTAACATGAGAAAAATCTTTACACTTACAACTCAAAAGGAGAAATGAAAACTATTGCTAGCAGCAAATTCTAGCTTGCTAGGTAAGAAAAACGTCTATAGATGAAGCTAGGTTAGCAAAACTAGCCTTGTGAGTATGTTGTTGTTCTTGGTTATCAGCTGTAAGAAAGTAAATATTGCTATAATTTCTAACTAGCTAACTTTAGACAGGAGTGTATGAGCACACACACACACACACACACACACACACACACACACACACACACACACACACACACACACACACACACACATACACGCACGCAGAATCGAGCCAAATAAAATGTTCTGTGACGTCCATGACTGATTAATAATAAATAGGTTATCCTTTTTTTGGTATCAGTATTACCACTAGTATTGAAACATACCAAAAAATGTACTCATCCTCGGTATCCCAATACACACAGGCAACACAGACACACACTTTACCACACAAGTGTTTCGAGATGAAGTGGAGCTCTCTGTAGCAACGCTAAATCTACCAGTCCACCTTTATACGTAGCTGTCATTCCACCGAACGCAATAATACATCATAGCACGGAGAAGACAGATGCAAAACAGTTAAGGTGCGAAGACTGAAATGATTCCGTACATTATTTATGGTCTTCTATCATGGCATACTGGGTTTATTTAATGTTGTCATCACTCTCGCCTTGATTGCTGCTTTTCATTGTTTGCTAACTTGATGGAAAAATAAAAACTTTTACTTGAACGTTTCAAGGACCGAAGCGGCATCACAGAGCTGTTTCACGTCGGTATTAAAGGTACGCCTTGTTACATGCTAAACTTATCCCGATCTAAGAAATCTGTAGCGATATAGAGAGGAAAAAAACAGATGGAGAGAGCACCAACAGATATTATGTGTGCGTAGAACAAATCTTTACTATATCTGGGACTACTTTTTTCTGAATTATTCTGATTTGATGTTATACTTCTTAATACAGGCAAGCTAAAAAAAAGTGTGATGAAGTATGTCAGCTTTGGCCTTTTTCACAGGCATGAAGAAGGATTCCACATAAGGTATCATACTGTAAATAACCTCCTGGATTGCTTTTGACTGCATTAATCCCATGACGGAATAAAACTGGAATAAAACTCCATAAACAAACCTCTGTTAGTCTTACACTTATGTTTTGCTCATTTAATAGTTATTTAGTTCAGATAGACCGAGACTCTGCTATACTAAAAAGATGTGAACTCCATGTGATCTTTTGCATCTATACAACATCTGTTTGACTGTACTTTTATAATCACACCCTGCAGTGTCACCCATATGAGGATGGGTTTCCCTTTGAGTCTTGTTCCTCTCAAGGTTTCTTCCTTCATCATCTAAGGGAGTTTTTCTTTGCAACCGCTGCCTGAGTCACCTCAGACTTACTCACTGGGGATAAACACGTACACATTGTGAACTAAATCTATCTAAAATTAATCTTGAATTTTGTATTCTATTAATCTTTACATTATTCTTTATAATAACCTTTTGTTTGATGTTTATGTTCTGTAAAGCTGCATCGAGACAATGTCAATTGTAAAAAGCGCTATACAAATAAACTTGAATTGAATCGAATTGAATAGATACACAAATATTTTTCCTTTTTTTATTCTTAAATCTGATTGGCAGAAAGTGTTGAATATTTTCTTTAAAATGCAATAAAAGGTAAATCACAGGTTTGTATTCTCACTCTCATTCATTTTCTACCACTTATCCAAACTTCTCGGGTCACAGGGAACCTGTGCGTATCTCAGGCGTCATCGGGCAACGAGGCAGGATACACCCTGGACGGAGTGCCAACCCACAATTTTCCAGAGATGCCAATCCAGCTACCATGCATGTCTTTGGACCGGGGGAGGAAACTGGAGTACCCCGAGGAAACTCCACACACAAGACGAAGGCGGGAATCGAACCCCGACCCTGGAGTGGATAAAAATGGATAAAAATGGATAAGTTTATAATTGAATGCATTTGTCATGTCTCACTCCACAATGGTGCTTAATATGAAGCTCATATGAAAGTAGACACTCAGAGATTTAAGAATTTGTAGTGTTTAAGCATTTCTTTTTTTTTTTATCTACTCTACTAGGGGCAATAAAGCATAGGAAAGTTCCAGAAAACCGAAAACGTTTTTTTTTTTCATACAAATGTTTCTCTCTTTTACAAAAGTGAATCATGATATCAAACCCATTTCTTCTCTCTGAGATGCCCAAAGTTCTTGTTCATGAATAGTTAAAAATTTGATGGTGTTTATCTTCAACCACTAAAATTCAGTGCAGGTTTATCAACAGAGGGATAAAAAAAAAACATAGTCCTGGCCCTCAGTCTTTCCTTCTATTTCTGACTCACGCCGATAAAATAATTCATTTGTTTATATTGACTGAAAATGTCCCATTAGTTGATTTCAATAAGGTTTTACATTATAAGGGAAATTTGATGTCTGCAGGTAGACTGTATTACTGTATGTTTAGGAAAAGCTTAAATATTCCTTGATGTGTGATTTGTCTATAAAGACTGTGAAATGATATGGAATTGAAATGTATTGTTACCTGGTTACAGTCTAAACCAAACAGCTTTCTGATTCAGGAACCGGTGTCGCCTCTTCTAGTCAGAGACAGAGTCCATGTGGCCAGACAGAGCTGTACATCACCGTGATTTGTGTGTCAGGCCCCCATATTAATAAAGGTAACCCCGACAGACAGTCTGAGGGCTGCTGGGACATCTGTTACCCGAGTCTCAACCTGAGAGCTGCGCTCGGTTTTGGCAGCTCTGTCCTCTAACCCAGATGGAGATGTAGCGATCATGGTGGGCCACAGGCTACCAGACTACCACAAATGACAAGTCTGGGAGAGTGATAGAGACAGAGAGAGAGAGAGAGAGAGAGAGAGAGAGAGAGAGAGAGAGAGAGAGAGAGAGAGAGAGAGGGTTTTAAATCAAGACGCAATCCAAAGGCCCTCTATAAATCCTCTGAATGGGTTTGGTAGGGGGAAAGAAAGCACACCTGCAAGAATTATGTAAGCCTTATTAATGCATAAATATCCAAGAGCAGCTTCGGCCACGGCTCCTCATGATGGAAATAAATCTCGGAGTGCACACGGTGAAGAGGGAGAGCGAGAGCAGGAGTGTCTAGGATATGTGAAAACGTAACACGAGTCAGCGAGTACCGTAGCGAGCCAAACTAATGGGTAATAAATGTACGACTGCACAGTGTGACTTAAGCATCGTGACGATAACCTGAGTACTTCACTCATTGTACAGTACAGACAGGGTTTGAAATATCGGCCCGTTGATGAGCTAGAACACTTTTGGACTCAGCAGGAACTCGATGTCGGATTTCAACATGCGGAGCCATACACTTTGCGTTTTTCTCCTTAGGCTGTGATTCAGATTAATATGAGTTCAGAGAAATTTTATTTGTGTAGCAAAAGACTTTATGTTTAAAAATCCAGGATTCAATCTATATCTATAATGAACAAGCCAGAGAGACAGTAGCATAAATCAAGCCCTATAAGAACCCTTGAAAAGTAGCAGTCATGTGAATTGTTGGAGTTTCAGTCTTCCCGTACGTGACCTCTGATACGTATGGCACAGAGATATGGGCGGCCATTCCGCTAATAATCGCTAATAATCTGGTAATCATCGATAATATTGATTTATGAGTGTTGAGTTCAATCGTTGCCTTTTAAACAAGACATTGATCTGAATGCGCCCGCGTCATTCAAATCCGGTGTGTGGGAAAAGTTTGGATTTCATGTTACTTACGATGACAACGGAAACAAAACAGTAGATAGAACTGCGACTGTGTGCAAGCATTGTGCAAAATGCATTCGATATGCTAATGGCAACACTTCTAATATGACAGTTGTGTTAAGATGGTTAAACTTATGCTTGACTTTATGATTATGGCCTTTGCTATTGTTATAGCCTCATTATATTGTTATTACATTACATTATATATTTATGTTTAAAATATTTTGACTTGTTTAAAAGACAGAGCTTGTAAGAGTTCCTCTATTTTTCTTTCAATTTTTTATTTTTTTTGTAAGAGCTACACTGAAGTTGGCAGTTTGATAAATGCAAGTTAATTTCAGTCTTTGTGTGCTAAAAAGGCACAAGTTCCTGTAGAGATAACAACACATTCTCCTTTTTTTTTTTGCCAAATAAACGAAAAGCATGTCATCATCAATGTCTTCTCTCTTGCTGTATCAGAAACTCACCTAGCTTTTACTCAGAGATGGTCCCAATAATGTGCTTAAAGTCAAGTCAAATTCAGTTAATGCATGATTACATTACGACAATGTTAATACTGTATTCTAATTTGTGGATAATTAAGCTAATAAGCTATATATCAAATGCTGAAGGAAATTTCTGGAGTGTTGAAGATTAAAAGAAAAAAAATAACAACAAGAACCATACAGAACAGAAAACCGTGACCCTAAAACCGTGATTTGAGCCGAACAGTGGGTTTTGTGATTCGTGCCACCCCTAATATATATATATATATATATTCCCACACCGTGCTAAGTCACAATGTCATGTCATGTAGACAAGCTTTTATTAGTTTGGCTTTGTTTTCTGTCTGCAAGATCTACTCTTCCTATCCACTATCAAGATCCTGTTCCATTAAATTAAAAGCCGTTTCAACTTTACATTCAATTCTCATCCTTCTTGACATTCAGGCTCAGCACAAGCCCATCATATAAATGAACTCAGCAAATCATTATTTTCCACGTTATGGTCGTTCTCTCGTCTCCGGCACCTCAATTATCCCCTAATGTGGGTAAAAAGTAAAAAGAATGGACAGCCGTCACTAACGTCCACATTTCATGATAGAGAGATTGCTCTTTTCTTCCATACAAGCCACAGACTCGGATAATCACAGTTGTCCCAAACACCTGTGTTTCTATTGCCCCGACCTGCCTCTCAAATGAGCTCAATTAATGACAATCACCCAGCAGGTGTCAGAACACAGACAGTAATGGATAGGCCACTGTGGGCTGGACCGGCAGTGCTTGTCTCTGCAGTAAATATGTAATGATTATAGCAGGGGCTGCGAGGGCACAGACCACAGAGTAATCTATTTGTGTTTGGCCGAGCTTGATGCAGTTAAACAAGCTCTACAAACTGAAATGGATGGACTGGAATCTTATTCAGTACGGCTGGAGTGAGCTTGGAATGAAAGGAAAGTAGAGAAAGAGATCCGAATCCGAATAGACTCGAACTTCTACATTAAAACGAGCGAAGGAAACGATTCAGGCGTAATTTTCTTTTTAAATAATTTGTCACAAACAAAACCGAGAGTGATCTAGATAAGGATCATGGTATGAGAATGAATAAAATATGAATTCATATATTTTGCACTGAATATATTTGAGAGGTTTGACCAGAAACTACTAACAAAAACAAAAAAAAAAAACCTGTAAGTTGAAGTAAAAAGAAAAGTATGGCAAAATGAAACAGACGTTAAACTTAAAGGTGAAATAAATAGATATTTCTTTATTTGGCTTTAGAGATTTAAAACAAACATATAAATACATACATAAATATTTTGTTAGGAATAAATATATAAATTTTGCAAACAATAATTAAAAAGATTAAAATCGTAATCTAAATAATCTTCTATTTGATTCTAAATAAATTTGCCCGTATTAAAGATATTCTCATTTAAATGTGACTTTTGCAGTGAAAAAAAAAAATTATGAATCACAACATTTACTTCACCAATGAATAATAAGAAATGCATAAAAAACAAGATGAACATTTTAATACGATATTTCGACTTAAAAAAGTCCTTCAGTGCACTCCGTCAGAGCTCCACGGAGTAGAGTAGATCTGATGAAGTCTAATCTGTTAGTATATTGTGTAGACAGAATCTCGAGATTATTGGCAGTGTTCTGGCTAGCGAGAAACTTGGCAGTATTTTGCTAAATGACTTTGCGCCGTGTGATTAGACTGCACGGCAGCTCGGAAACGCAGGATCCCAGAAGGCCAAGAATGAGACAGATGGCATCTGGGTAGGCAGGCCTTTTTTCTCACCTTCGTTTCCTGTAGAAAGAACAAGAAGCATCTAAAATGAAAATTCGGACGGTTTTTAACCATACGTTTATATGTCCTTATTGAGTTTATACGTATACGTGACATATATGCATCATAAATGTAATGTGTGTATAGATATAAGATATATAAATCAAGCGTTGAGTGATATTTTCCTTTCTTTTTCTCTAACTGCTAAACCTTAACCCTCCTCTCCTGTGGCTCCTTTGCATTAGCATAAAGGCATTAAAATGTGAATAGGAATTAATTTGGACTCCCTCCCATTGGAATTAATGGAAGTTTGCTCTTCCTTTCCTTTGCCCGACAGATCTCTCTGACTCTCTCTCAGTCCATAAATATTAATATTAATAACCGCGAAGGGCCAGTGCTTCGCTGAAGCCGTATACAGAATGATATTAGAGATCGCGAGACGCCTCTCGCGGGAAGCACACTTGACTGAGTGCCTTGCTTTGGCGGCATGATCTTTAAGAATCCAATCTTCGTACGGCGCAGGAAGTTATTTTCGAGGGATCTCTGAGCGCGTATGAGAATTGAGCCTGAACTGGTTTCCGCTCCAGATTGGATCCAGTTCAGTTCACACCAGTGTAACTCCATTATAAGAGGCAGGAGATAATCAGATAGATAAGCAGCTATGATCAGGATCAGTACACAACTATTCTCTGTGTTTCATCAGGCGGGAAGATCGACAGCACTGCGAATAACAGCATTATCGCTGAGATTTCGCTCTGACACCCGGTTCTTTCTTTCTAAGCCATCTCAATATCTTTTCCTTGGCAAGGAAGTTTATCCTTTTGATCATATTTTGCAGAGGAGCACACAATGCCACATGCATGACTGTCTTTGTGAGAACCATCCATATTCATCACGTTGCGGCTTGCGGACTCACTGTTCTGGTGAGTGCACACCTTTGACTCCACTCTTGTCAGACGGTTGCATCATTTGTTTGCACTTCATAGTTTTTGGAGTTTAAAGTTGGGATAGATGGATACAAAAGAGAGAAAGTGGAAGCCATTGGAAGTTTGGCATGAGGGTGGTTGCCTCTGCTACCTGAGAATAATTCAAAGGTCATTCTGGTTAAGGTCAACACACTTGAACATCAAAGCTTTTCCATGGTTTCAGCTTTGCAGGACACTTCACCTCTTTCAGTCAACACACACACCTTTAATCTTTAATCACTAGGCTGAAATCTCTCCTCAGCCCCTCTTCAGTCGATACGCCCTTGCTTTGTAGTGTGACGGAAGGATGGGGAACTAAAACTATATGATGCAAAGACAGAGAGACACACATTTGTTTAATCCAGACTCTCTGCAGATTAAACCTTATGATGTAAGAGACAGCTAGCTTGAACGGACACAACAGGCAAAAAAAACCAAACAAACAAACAAACAAAAAAAAAAAAACGAACAAAATCAAATACAAATAAAAGTTAGCATAATGAAATCAACTGAAAATAAATAAATAAATAAATAAATAAATAAAAGAATTTATTAAACATGTATATAATGCCACTTTTTAACTGGACATAACCGCAAAAGTAATACCGCGACAATAACCGCAAAAGTAAAACCGCGACAATAAACCAAGCATTTAACATTTAACATAGAAAATGTGCTGTGAACGCTGGCTGATAAAACGTAAATTTGGCATTTTTGCCCTTTGTGAAGAGCTATTTAATCTTCACTGCTAGCATTAGGCTACTTGAATGTTTTCTGCAAGTATTTTCAAGCAAGTATTTGTCAATGCCTGATTTCTCTAGCTAGATAGCTAAGAAAAGTTAACCTAAAAGGATTTCTGGGAAGTCATATTTATATATGTGCACAATCATCACCACAAAGGCTAGCCAGCTAGCAAACATGATGAATGTTACATGAGGAATGTTAACGCTTATCCTAGCCAGCAGGTCATCTGAGAGGATCCTGGTAAGTGTTTCAGTGAAGTCAATCCTATCCTGGGAACACTGGGAACAAGATGTCAGTCCATTGCACATCATATTATTAATGTTCAGAATCTTCAACACTAAATCAACCCAGCTAGCTAACAACATGAGCTAACCTGACAGGATTTCTGTCAGGAATTTTATTCAGAAATATTAGATCTTTAATGCTGACAGTGGCCTGCTAACTAACATGAGCTAGCTTGACAAAAAGAAAAGGAAAGAAAGGAGTGGATTCAAAGCTATACCTGTATAGAAATGTTTGAAGAATGTTTTATTTCTTTGCCTCAAGCTTTCCCTTAAAGTCTGGCCTGCAGTCTACAGGCAGAGTCTTCTTGATCCTGGATGTTCAGGTTGCCAGACGTTGCATAAAGAAGATGCCAAAATGTTTCTACAGAAAGTTCACTGTGCCTTGAATAATGTTCAACAGATAGAACGCAAAGAAAGGTTAAATCTAGAACAATACAGGGTTCATCTTATAAGCGTTATCCCATGACACTTTCTTCCTTTAACTATAATATGGTTTTATTTGAATAACTGGATGAGCATCTGAGTCTTTTAAGAGTTAGATGTGATGGTTTTATTTGAATAACTGGATGATAATCTATATGTGATGTGATGATATAACAGTATTAACAGAGACTTTTCCTGTCAGAAAGTTAAGACGCTAAGAACCCTTAAAGATACAAAGAACTCTTGAGGAACCTTGTTCCTGGAGGAAACTTGTACAGCTGAACCCAGATGCTGTAGTTTTTGCAAAACACTGGAATTCTTTTTTTTTTTAAGAATAAAAAAATAAAAGTGCGGCAAGGCATTTCGGTGCATAGTAATAAAATAATAAACAAAATGAATAACTGTAAAATACAGTTAACACAGCTAAATAACATAATGCATTCTTTGGCTTTGTTCTCATGGGTGAACTTTTTTGAGAGTAGGATCCTAAGTAGAAGTTTTCTTAATTAACCATCCACAAGAACCGCCAAGGAACCCTTTTCACATGTTACTCTTAAGGTACGTGAAGAAGAGTAGAGAAAGGCTGAAAGCTTACGCACTCATTCAAATGTCATATTTAGTACATAAGAACAGTGGGATAGTGTAGCACTGAAGTATGCTTGTGTAGTAGAGTAGATCCAACGTCTGCTTATCTCTACTCCAGCCTGCTGCTGTTTATACCTGCTTTCATTCTCCTGTGCTCATCCTTTACACAACATATCTCTCTCTCTCTCTCTCTCTCTCTCTCTCTCTCTCTCTCTCTCTCTCTCTCTCTCTCTCTCTCTCTCTCTCTCTCTCTCCTGCCGGATGTGCCGTAAACGGCGGTAATTGCAGCATTAAACCCAAGTTTATTATTTCTCTGCCCATGCAGGTGCGGTGATGATATGAGGCCCAGGTTGCATTTACATACAAATTGAAGGCTTTTCCCCCCTCTTTCTTATTAATCAGACGGACAGCAGGAATCAAACAGCGCCACTCCATCAGCCTCTTAAATACATTTGGTGACATTTTTTACCCGGCATTAGCATGATAGGGCAAGCGGAGGATAATGTCCCAATGATTGCTTTTTCCATTGCGAGCACAAACGGTTTCATTTTTCCTGTCATCTCAAATAAGCGTTAAAGAGGCTTTGGGAGGCTCTCAGGCCGTATGCCTGAGGCTGCGCAGGGACCGCTGATGGCCATATTAAAGAACCATTAGCGTGCCGCCGTTTCGATCATCACGCCCAGGCCGTGTGCCTACGATCCGATCCGATACATCAAGTGAGGTTGGGAGAGTGAAAAAAAAAATCACATGGGCACGCACTCTCCCTCTCTAGTTTTTTTTCCCTCAAACAAAATGCATTACAACGGTAATTTTGTGACTGTTAAGATAACTAGCGTTAACAAGCGCTTAATTAAAATGTACAATAAATGGCCGTCTGCGGTCTTATCGGTGCAGCAGAAGCGCACGGGGGTGGGAGGAGGTAAGGGGGCTGATGGAGGGGGTGTAGAGCGCCTGCTGATCGCAAGCTCGTTTTGCAGATTAATTGCTTTTCTGTCTGGCAAAAGCAGCCGTTTCTGTCGCCAGATCCTAAATAACCAGATAGGGACTTTATCAATCAAGCTCCTCTGTTTTCTCTCTATATATATCTCCCTCTCTCTCCCTCTCTCCCCCTCTCTCTCCATCACTTTCTTTCTCTCTCTCTCTCTCGTGCTCACAGTCTGAGTTGGAGAAACTCTTTTTTTCCCATCCTACAGTATATAGTGCACTTATAAAGGGATTAAGGAGACGTTTGGGATTTGACCCTTTTTCTATTCAATTGCTTTCTATCACACATGTGAGGCTGTTATACCTTAAATAGTGCACTTATGTGAGTATCAAGAAACGATCGGGGATGTATAAATAAACCTGATTATACAGTATACATTACTGTGTCTTGGCAAGCTGCACAATAAATACAACTCAGACCTCTAGTTAATGTTCTCATCCAACATGGGAAAGGGAGCAGAAATGTCCTGACTTTGACCGTGGCATGTTTGTTAGTGTCATATACGGTGGTTTGAGTATTTCAAGGAGCTCCGGATGTCTCTAGAGGTTACACCGAATGGTGCGAAAAACAATAAACATTGTGTGAGCGACAGTTCTGTGGGAGGAAACGCCTTGTTGTTGATCAGAGAGGTCAGAGGAGAATGGTGAGACTGAGACAAGCTGTCAGGACGGGTAGAATAATCACTCTTTCCAAACGTGCTGAGCAGGAAGGCATCTCCAAAATGCAGACAAACTGCAGATCACGTCTTCTTCTTCTGTCAGTCAAGAACAAAATTATCCTCATTCGTCTGAGCCTTGGATATAAACCCAAGCATCGCTCGCTTGATCACTCCCCTTTTACGTATTATTATCGATAAATAAATCATGCATGCATAATAAATCAGATTCGCCTACTCATGGGTTGCCTAATCATTTCACTAATCCCTAAATTCCTCTTGCAGTTCTGGTACCAAAGGTGTTGCCTTCATTTGCATTAACATGTGGTGTGTGAACATGTGTAATTACGCTATACTTGTTTATGGAAGTGAACAGGTCATAACTCTATTTACGTGTGTACGGGGCATGTGAAATCCCACATATGGTGAAAAACGGCTGTCTAGAAGCAGCAGGTTGTGTCGTTTGGGGCTATAGAGAAATAAAGCCTATGTTTGGGGTGATAAATGTTAACTGCGCTTATGGTTTAAACATGTGACATGCTGGTCTGCTTTATAGACTTGAGTTTGGGGAAGGAGAGAGAGAGAGTGAGAGTGAGAGAGAGAGAGATGTGGACTGTTTGTTTTGAAAAGGAGGAAAAGAAAACATGCAAAGACAAACTTCCCAAGCCAAAGACCCCCCCCCCACATTATTCTTTATTACTCCTGTCTGCGTTTTGCTGCCTTTTACCCAGCAATGATAAATCTTCTTGCCTGTCATATGAATGTGAAAAACCCTATACAGGTTTTACATGAGAGTAAGAGCATGTTATACCAGTGTGTGTGTGTGTGTGTGTGTGTGTGTGTGTGTGTGTGTGTGTGTGTGTGTGTGTGTGTGTGTGTGTGTGTGAAAGGCAGACTCACACTGACCCTCACAGGGGTTTACATAAGTGAGTCCGTCTATGTGTGTGTACCTAACCTCCCAAACATGTTTACTTAAGTGTGTGGGCGTTTTATTTCCTTTCGGTGTTTGGCACGTGCAGGTCTGGGACACATCCTGTTTCTATATTAGTGTCTTTCTGTGTCTCTGCCCTGCTTTGCTAATAATTTCTTGCCACAGCATAGAAGACTCATAAAACATAAAAAAAAAACAAAAAACAACCATGCGTCAGAAACCTTGCTTCTCTTTGTTAAGTCACTGTAAGCTCTTCTTATTGGGCTTGACTGGGTTAGATAAACATCGATTTTGCCAGCTTGCTTTAAACAAACACGAGTCTGCGTCGTCTCCCTAATGCCGTGCGACAGCAAAGCAGTGTCAAGTGTCTGTGCGCACCCATGCCGGACCACTGAAGAGTAATTGCCCATATGTCATAGCCAGAAAACTTAAGTGACAATATAACCCGAGACATCCAGGAAGTCTCCCGGGGGGCTTTGCGGGTGCATTAAGTTCCTCCGCTCCCAGATGATCCTGGCACGGGCTATGTGATAGCGACGGAGTGAGACCTTTAGGCCTGAATGCTATAGGGTGGTCTGGCTGTGTCATGAGGTCTTCTCTGTGGGGAAAAGAAAGAAGGAACAGGAACAGAAACATGTTTTACTGCTACTGTCGCTCCTGAACTTATCAGATCTAGTTTAGCTGGAGTGATTTATAAACTGCCTGAATGATAAATGTTATTGTAAAGGAGCACTTGGTAGAGGAGGCATGGCTACTGTCAGTCAGAGACAAAGAGTGAGGGGCAAAGAAGGAGGGGGACGGGGGGGGGGGCAGAGGTGACGGCCGTGCGAGTGCTGATCAGTGGGAGCTGGTGTCTTGTGTACAACCTGTCATAAATCAATGCATCAAGGACCTCTTCTGCTTATGTTACCACACACACTCTTCACACACACACACACACACACACACACACACACACACACACACACACACACACACACACACACACACACACACACACACACACACACACACTGTTCACACACATAATACTTCATTACATCTACATAACAACACATTTCTGTTTCTTATCCTTGTGTTATGACACTTCACAACAACCGACTGGTCATAATGGTTATAACATGACATAACCATAGCCGTGAAGGAATAAAACACTTAAGAGTCACATCCCATAGCTGGCTATTTTCCACTAATAGCACATCCTGAAGTGTTTTATTCCTTTTATCCTAGCGAGCTTTGCCAACAAATACACTTTAATTTAATAAAGTATGAGATTTTATCTGTTTAGAGTTAACGTTGTGGAACGTCCACAAAGAACCTTCGTTCCTGTTAACACTTATGTCGCTTAGATTTCAGGATGTTACGATGTTATATATGTCAGCACGGAAAATGTCTGCTGTTAAAGGAAATTGATGTAATTTTACTTGGATGTTATGTCAGATTTACATAATGGAGCTTCCATGTTAGAGGAAAGCATCTGGAATAAGTCCTTATTAATATTTATGTAGGTTTGTGTCAATTGTCATGAAGGGCTTATGTAGCCTCTTGTTAATTAGTGAATTAGCTATCTAAATGTTCCATGTTGTTCAAAAGTAAACACGCCCATTAAAGTTCGGACATGAAATTTTAGGTATAAATGAAGATAATCCGTGAAGAGAGAGAGAGAGAGAGAGAGAGAGAGAGAGAGAGAGAGAGAGAGAGAGAGAGAGAGAGAGAGAACACACACACTTTTGATCACACACACACACACACACACACACACACACACACACACACACACACACACACACACACACACACACACACACACACACACACACATCAGTCTCCTGTGGATTCTACGTGTGTATCTGAGTGTGATTAGTGTCCTCATGCTTCAGGATAAAACCCCTCGGTGTGACATCGACAGTAATTCAACACAGAGTATATTTTCCATAAATAATTTCCTCTTTATTGATTCCCAATCTTGCAGTAAAAAAAAACGATGCTGGATCTCGGAGGAGAAGTCGAGAAGAAAACGTATGGGATGCTGGGTGTGCAGTGAAAGTCGGGACGATAGATTCCATATCCTGGGAGCTCTCGTCTCGACATGTTTATTTATGACAGCTCGAATGCGGATTATACAGGCCTGCACATGTCATTAACTAGAAACGCCCTGGAGAAAAGAAACCAGAATGTATATAAATACTTACACTTTGAATTCTGAATATTATTTGCATTAACCAGTGCAGACAGACTTGGTCTGTACAACATAATCAGAAGCAATTAGTTTATATACTGTATATTTCAGATCTATTTGATTGTTAACAAAAGTAACCTTTATGACAGACGACTCCGATCGGAATAAGCCTCCATTAATATTTATATACTCTAATGAACTGGTGTCCCATCCAGAATGCGTCTCTGCCTCACATTCGGTATTCCTGGGATAGACTCCAGATCCAGTTGAACCCTGACCAGGATAAAGCACTTATTGAAGATAAATGAATGAATATTTATGTAGCTTTATGTCAGCTGTCATGATGGGGTTATGCATTGACATCCAGGCCTATAAACACTACTACATTAATATCTGTTTATCAATAATGAATTTAATCGATTTAAGTGCGTTGTAATCAATTAAACATTAAAGTAGCTA
Source organism: Tachysurus fulvidraco (assembly GCF_022655615.1). Lineage (NCBI taxonomy): Eukaryota > Metazoa > Chordata > Actinopteri > Siluriformes > Bagridae > Tachysurus > Tachysurus fulvidraco. The sequence goes on from NC_062518.1 coordinate 4,671,568, forward strand.
TTAAATATACAGAACAGATTAAATTTTTGTATATTTAGCCTTGTTGATCATTTTAGCTTGAATGGGGGAAAAAAAAAAAAAACAGCCAGAAACAGTTTAGAAGTTTAGAAGAAATACAACAAAATCAGATCAAAATCAAATCTGACTACATGTACATGAAGAAGCAATAATGAAGTAAGATTTCTTTGAATTTATGACAAATAAGAGCATAATTAGGAGGGCACGGTGACTTAGTGGTTAGCACGTTCGCCTCACACCTCCATCGTTGGTGTGGGGGTTCGATTCAGGGTTGGATGTTCTCCCCGTGACTCGGGGGTTTCCTCCGGGTACTCCGGTTTCCTCCCCGGTCCAAAGACATGCATGGTAGGTTGATTGGCATCTCTGGAAAATTTTCCGTAGTGTGTGATTGTGTGAGTGAATGAGAGTGTGTGTGTGTGCCCTGTGATAGGTTGGCACACCGTCCAGGGTGTATCCTGCCTCGATGCCCGATGACACCTGAGATAGGCACAGGCTCCCCGTGACCCGAGAAGTTCGGATAAAGCGGTAGAAAATGAATGAATGAAAGAGTATAATTATTTCATTTTAAATGCAAACCCAAATTCCGAAATGAAATTTTTATATAAACCACGTTCAATGCCCTGTTGAATTAACATAAAGAATGTTCTGTCGGTATTCAGTATTCAGTACATTCCTGATACATATAGATGTCTGATATTGTCTGATGTTAAATCAGGCGCAAATGGATAGAATTGATATTAATGAACTCGAAACATTCTGTTTTCCTTGACGGACAGCGGGGCCGCTTGTTTATAGCCGGAAAAGATGAAAAGATTCTAAATGTGATGGGAAAGTGGGTGGGGCTTCCTGGAGTGACAGATAATATCAGAAAGTTCAAATCATTCCAGATTAATATGTAAATATTTATTTATTTATTTATTTATTTATTTATTTATTTATTTATTTATTATTTTAACGATGCCTGTAAAAATCTGGAGCTTGGAATATTAAATGAACATTTTGAGAATTCAAATTCAATTTGAAACACTATTTGTTAAATTGGACAAAATTTCACTTTAGACACTTTCCATTCTCATACTTTAAGTGGCCAGGAGTTTTTTTTTTTTGGCATCATGTTGTATGTATCCTCAGCTGTTTATTCTAAATAGCATGTCCATTTATCATTATTAGCGGCCTGCTATCGTGTGGTGTAGATTAGTGTCACCTAAACTGACACCCTCGCTCCTCTTCTGTCGGTTGATGACAGGTGATTAGCATCTGTTTTGTTTTGTAAAAGTATGCGTGTATATGTTGTGTCTCTGTGTACATGCACAGAACTCCGTGTTGACGCTAGTTGAGAGTCCCAGAAAGAGTTGGGTGACATGCTGTCACCAAAGGAAAGCTGTTAATGTTTAAATTCCACGTCATCCCAGTAACCGGATCTTCGGCACTTCGAGCGTGTACGCTGTTTCTTATTCAAAGAAAAATGCACATGCGATTTTCAATTAAGTCACGCACAGGGTAAGTCATTCACACTTAGTCACACACAACTAAAATAGATGCAACTTTTAAGAAGAAGTGCATGTGAGCTCAGCCTTGGCATGTATTTTTTGGATGTGTGTTTGCACCGACATGCTTCTCTTTTATATTTCACTTTACATACTCGAAAACATTCCCGAAAAGCTTTCTGGGCTCCGAACCCTTTTAGACCTGGACGGATGTCTGTGGCCTTCTCGATTATCCCAGGCTTCCTGAAATGTCCCAGTGTCCCCTGGGTAATATTGTGCTACATGTAACACAGTCCAGTCAATTTGCTGGCTAATTCTGGTTAGATGCTAGTCATAACTGTCCTTACAGCTTGGCATCACGTGATGCATACTTTCTTAGGCCTTGTCTAGTGTGTTCTTGGTAAGCTCTCCATGTGCCATGTGATGATATCTCAAAGCTGCATGTGAATGTGAATCATTTACTTCTCTCTGTGGTTCCTTATTCAACCTAATCAGTAATTTTTCGATTATTGGATCGTAGTTAATACGCTATGACGATCTGTCTTACAAAGAAATTTCGCCTTAGTATCTATTTCATATTGCTTAAAATGTAATCAGTCCACTATTTAATACCTACTTTTCCGATATTCAGCTTTAGACATGAAATGCAAAAAAATCATATCGTAGCAACCGAAGCATCTGGGATATGTGCAAATAAAAGCAATGTATCTTTTTATTAGAAAGTTTTGGAAACAAATTAAATAAATATTAAGCCCATTTTATTGTAGCTGTTATTACTCAATATCATATTTAAGCTTGAAATGGTCTTAAAACTGTCTGTCAATGAAATAAGACCAATTTAAGCTTAATAACCGTAAGGTCTTATAGGGCTAGCGGTTGTCTGCTGCAGGCTTGTTTGTGCCCTTTCATGACCCCTGGGACAGACAGCTCCTGGCGTGTTGCGGCGTTGGTATTGGCGTTGCCATAGTGCCAGCCACGACGCAGGGTCGAGTTCCCTTGAAAGGGAACTACACCATGTTACGTATGTAAGAAGGGAGCGAGACGCTGCATCGCTTTCCACACTCCTGGTGTCCTCTTGCACTTCCTTCAGACAAACAGAAGCTAGAGTAATGTGATATAGAAACCCTTATACAGTATGTTCTCGCTGGCGTGTTCTGTATGTGTCACATGACCTACACGAAACGATAAATCGGCGTGATTTCACACAGAGCTTCAGACGCAACTTCCGCAAAGACGCGTAACCATAGCGTCAAATATGACTCAACGCCTCGTTCCCTTTTTAGGGAACCGGGAATACATACAGTACGGAACCTGGTGTAGTTTTCTGGCATGGGAAAGTCTGCAGGATTGAAGTGATTGTTTAACATTAAAATCTGCTTCTTTATTTATCTTAATAACTTAAAGTAAGAATCTAGTGAGAATAATGAGTGTTCCTAGCTGGTGGAAATAACATAAACTCTAACTTTTAATGTTGTGCAGATGTTCAACTCCATGAAATTGTTCTCTTAATGTATCTATAAGTATACCGATAATTTAAAGAAATCAAAGTGTGGTATAAAAGAAATAAAACACTTCAGAACATTTGAAATGAACCAACTTTGGGGTCATATATCTGCTTCAAGACGTTGGTTATTTTACTGTTTTACTTTAGTCCATGCTTAGCAGTAGTAGTTCCTGGATGTTGCCATCGTCTCGTTAGAAAGTGGATGGCAAATGGACAGGGAGCTTCCCATGTGGCTTTGTGTGTACATGTGTCTCTGCCCTGAATTCTGTTAAAAAGAGAAAAGGTCCAGGACAGTAAACCGAACAAGAGTAAAGGCTAAATGGGTCAGTGAGTGTGGATACAGTTAGTATAGATCTCTAAGGAAATACACACACACACACACACACACACACACACACACACACACACACACACACACACACACACACACACACACACACACACAGAATGTGTTAACTGTGTGACTAGATTGAGAGAAGAGGAGGGCAGGCAAGGTCAGAAATCATTTCCTGAGAGACAGACTCTGGGAGAGAGAGAGAGAGAGAGAGAGAGAGAGAGAGAGAGAGAGAGAGAGAGAGAGAGAGAGAGAGAGAGAGAGAGAGAGAGAGAGAGAAATTTGATGTAAAGGCTTGAATAGTCCCCAGCAGACGATATACTATTAAGAAGAAGAACATAAAACATGAAGTTTATCCCACACACATTTTGATATGGCCGTATAATATACTATAGTATAGAGAGTAGAAAATGAGCATGTAGTTTAGTGAAAGCAAGAATAAAGCATTTTACACTTTGCAAAAGCAGTTATTACACATGATGGCAGGACAGAAGCCTGGGCTTATTCACCCTATAATTACTTAAGACATTTTCCACTTCTCCCTCACTCTCTATCCCTTTCCTTCCTTCTCTACTCTCACTTAAACCTACACACAGACTTCAGATAGTGTATTATGTTTTTATGTATGATATGATTTCACGTGTCGGATATTTTGTTTTCGTGATGTCACATAAAATCTAACTGTATGCACAGTATGTGTATGCACGTTTATACAACTACAGTCCCCTCCATAAGTATTGGAACAACAAGGCCAAGACATTTGGATTTGTGATCAAAAGATGGATTCCAAGCCTGGAATACTTTTCTTTGCATATCCTAACTGAGGAGGTTGGGGTCAGAGTGCATAATACAGTGCCCTTGGTGCAGGGAGGGATAAGGGCCTTGCTCAAGGGCCCAACAGTTGACCTTAACCACCTGAGCCACCACTAAATAAACACCTACACGTGTTACATGCTCATGATCTAAAACCTGCGAGCTTATTTGTGAAACATGGTGGCAATTATGTCCTAGCTTTGGCTTGCATGGCTGCTTCTGGAACAGTCTCAGTAATCATTACTGATAATACGTTATTGATGTCTACATCGATAAATCGATGTCTGCCAATTTACAGACAAACACGTCTACTCTAAATGGAAGACACATCATCATGCAGCAAGACAAAGAACCAAAACACACTGCTATCTCAAGAACGGACTTTATCAAGGGAAAGAAGAAGTGGAAGATTTTAGGCTGGCAGAGTCAATCTCCAGACCTTAACTCAACTGAGACAGATTTCACCTCCTGAAGAGTAGAATGAAGGGAGAAACCCACTATAACTAAAAGAAGCTGCAGTCCAAGCCTGGAAAAGCTTCACAAGGAAGAATGTGATGTCATCGGGTTGTGGTTGTTGCAAGCAAGCAATATGTAACCAAATAGTGTGCTATTTTCTTTCATTTACTTCTTCTGTTGTCATACTTCGCCCATGTTAAAAAAAATAAAATAAATGTCTTCCACAAAAGGTGCCATGATCTGAATTTAATTTTATTTATTTATTTATTTATTTATTTATTTATTTATTTGTTTGTTTGCTTGTTTGTTTGTTTGTTTGTTTGTTTGTTTTTTAAATCTCAAACCCAATGTATATAGTGTATGACAACCCCTCCCCCTCCCCCCATCATCCAATTGCTGGATCAAAATAAATACAGAAGAATGTAGTTAAGGGTGTTTAAATGTCAGAGCAAGAAAAGTTAGGTCCAACATCCATAAACGAAATACTCAAGTTCCAGATGCAGTACATGGAGTTCTCACAGGGAACAGGTCATCTTTCCATCGCATTACTGAACATGGTAAAACCTGGACTGACCTTCTCACACAACAAAAATATATACACAATCATGATGTCCCCAATAAATTAGATCTATGATGAGATTGAGAGGAGATATTTATTCCAATACTCTATGACTAACCCTTTTAGTATCTTGGCAGGGTTTATAGGGTTTTCTGCCCACAGCCATCAAAAGACCACCATGCACTCAGATCTTATTCCTGTCCAAATCACTCATAGCACTCATCAATCCACACTGATGTACCACCAAGGCATGCAACAACCAGTTTTAGTTTGAGGTTGCAGAGTACCATTCCTCAGATGAAGGAAAATATCTGAATCGTTTTACTCAACAGAGTTTCACAGAATTATTAAATGATTTTATGATTATGGACTAATAGGTGTGTTCAGCATATGAAGCCCAGGCCTAATCATTGGCATTCAGAAGGCAGAAAATGTATCTTCAACCACCAAAAACATTGCCTGGCCAAGCTACTACCTTAACTGCAAAGCCCTTAAACCTCACTGCTCTAAGTGGGCTAGATCATGGCTGGCAATCTGACCTCCAGGTGGGATATAAGAAGGAATTTCACTGTGCTGTAATGTACAGTATCTGTGACAAAATAAAACCTTCTTTTTCTAAGAGCTCAAGCACATTAGCTTTGTTGGATCGAATAAGGTTTTGTTTCACTCTGGAAATTTTCAGCTGTAAGTCATTCATTCATTCATTTTCTAACACTTATCCGAACTATCTCGGGTCACGGGGAGCCTGTGTCTATCTCAGGCATCGAGGCAGGATACACCCTGGATGGAGTGCCAACCCATCGCAGGGCACACACACACACACACTCTCATTCATTCACACACTCACACACTACGGACAATTTTCCAGAGATGACAATCAACCTACTGTGCAACCTACTGACCGGGGGAGGAAACCGGAGTACCCGGAGGAAACACACACAAGGCGGAGGCGGGAATCTAACCCAACCCTGGAGGTGTGAGGCGAACGTGCTAACCACTAAGCCACGTTGCCCCTCAGCTGTAAGTCAAATACATTTTATTGTCTTTAAAGTGCCAAATCATCAAGAACAACACACTGGGTAAGAGCTGTTATATCACTCACCTAGCATCACTCACCTCGTGACTTGGTGCTAGCAATGAACTCATTTTGCTAAGCAATATGGTTAAGATGTTGTTGTAGTTCCTCCAATTTATTTATATTTTTTATCATATATTATATTATATTTTATTGTTAGTATTAGTTGAGACTGGAAGTATTTCATTGTTGATTAACTGAGCATGGTTTTGGTGCGATACTCTATAATTAAAGCGTGATTGAAACTACTAAAGTTTATAGAAACCTCTGATAAATATAGATAAGCTTTATTTAGTCAGTAATAGTTTTATTAGATCTGCTAACATGATATAATTACATCGCTGGATAGTTCATTTAATTATAGAATTTTATTAGCTACACAATATTTGTGGCAAAGGGATTAGATTTTATGGTAACACTGGCTATTTATAAGGCTACATACCATGCATGTCCTTTAAGACAACTGACATATACTGTATCTAGCTAAATTTATTTCACCCAAGGGTGTCATCGGTCTCAAAGCCAGATTTGTTGACGTAAGAGTGGTGTCTTCTTTGATAGTGTTATGGCAACTCAATGTGATTTGTCAAATCTCAAAATCATTCTAATTTCTGATCAGAGATCATTACGTGTCATTACAGTGTCATAGCTTCTGTATAAGTGTTCATAAACATTGAATAAGTAGAAATATTAAAGTGTTTTTATTAATATATCACTGTTTAAAGTCTGGCTATGTAATGAGTACAGTATGTGATATACAACAGGTTTTTATGTCAGTGTTACTACCACCAAATACCAAGCCTTGGAGAAACTTCTAGAAGTTTATCTTCTGAAATTTCAAACTACACGTTTTCTCAATCATCCTCAACTTATAAGCTTCACATGGCTGACTTAAACAGCTCTAGAAATTTAATAATGTTTGATTATTTGTTAAACATAAAATACAATAAGCTGACAAAGAAACAATCATAATACACTGTTAGGTCAACACACCCTTATAGAGCGCTTATTACAGGTCTTAAGTCAACTTGCCATCTCAGTTGATTGAATGTAATCATTCATAAATGAATAAATAATGACAAGTGAAGAACTTTAAAAAAATAAAGTATTGAATGTAAATAAATAATTTAAATAGAAAACATCATAGAATTATAGATAGATAGATAGATAGATAGATAGATAGATAGATAGATAGATAGATAGATAGATAGATAGATAGATAGATAGATAGATAGATAGATAGATAGATAGACTCTGGGTTGTTGATTGTAATGTCAATCCTCAGTACCAACAATCTGCCACTGTTGGGCCCTTCAGCAAGGCCCTACTGGGGCGCTGTACAAATGATGCCCATTTTATTTGACCCCAACTACCAAAGCTGGGGTGCAAAGTGGAGGTATATAAATGGAAATAATATAGTCTTCTTCTTCTTCTTCTTCTTCTTCTTCTTCTTCTTCTTCTTCTTCTTCTTCTTCTTCTTCTTCTTCTTCTTCTTCTTCTTCTTCTTCTTCTTCTTCTTCTTCTAAATAGTACATATGGCCTTAATAGCACAATACCACTAGGCCTTTGGAAATGGTTTTTCAGATTTATGTCAAATGTCATTAAGGATGTATCCTAGTGTCATGTAGCCCTATGAACAGCAGTCATGAGTAAAGTATTACCATCGTTATACAGTAATTACCCCGTTGATGTTGCCAATATGGATATAAATCCCAAAATAGCACCCCAATGGATAGAATTACCCCAACTCTCTGTGCTGTCAAGGCTATGTTTTGCCATTCAAATATGCCTTTAGAGAAATTCTTGGTTAACAGAAGTGGGAATTAAACAACATTTTCCACTCTTTCCTGCTAGTTTATTTTCTTTAACTCTCAGCTCATGTTCATTTGTGATTATTTCACACTTGGTGTATTGCTAGTAAGCTTGTGAGTTATTGCTAGTAAGCTAAGTTCTGCATCGCTTCTAGTTTTGCCATCAGCTATAGTTTGGGATCGTATCCTGCTTCGCGTGTATTTCGCTTTGAATACATGCATGAGGAATGTAAATGTAAAATGCAAATGTAGAAAGCTTACCATTATATTACCAGGTCATCTCGGGACAAAGTGCTCTTTAGTGTTAACTAGGTGAATGTAACTCTGATACACTGAAATGTCTGGAAAATCTGAAAAGAAAAATGGAAAACCAAAAGGAAAGGTGCGTTAGATTCGATTCATCAGTGTGTGCTGTGGTAAACATTCAGTACATTTATGATTAACCTCAATCAGGTGTGAACGAGAGAATCATTGTACACTTGATCTTATCTCGGTATATCTCGATGACGTAAATAAAATCAATCGTCGATCATGTCAAATGTTATCTGAAAATAAACGGATCATTAAAAAAATCCTTCGTGATGATAAATGTATCACTTCTCGAGACACGTGTAAATAAATTGTGTAAAGAATACATACAATCCATACAAATGTGTGACAATTGAGTAAATTTGTACAATTCGTTACAATTCATTCAATCGAAATGTATTCTAAAAACGATCAATTTACCGGTGAAAACATCAAATATAAAAATAAATTACGTTTAATGAAATCAAATGACAATAAAATAATTGACACAAATAACATGTACAAATATCCAAATTATTAAATAGTGAATAAAAAAATATTCAGTGCAAACAAGTAAATTATGTGAAAAAGAAATTATAGACAATAATAAGATTCTGTACAAAAATCATGTGAAAAATTTGTGTAAAAAACATAAATAAAATCAAATGTTAATTAATTAAATAATTGTCTAAAATCGCATATGAAAGTGACCAATTTGTGAAATGTAATAAATCATGTACAAAATATATAATAATGCAAGTGGACTACATGAGAAAGAAATTCTGTACAAAATTCACATGAAAAATATCTGAATAAAATCAAATCTAAAAAAAAATCATAAATTAATTATCAAATTATATCTCAAAATATTTGTAAAAAGAATCAAATGTAAAAAAAAAAAAAAAACAAACAAACAAATGCAAACCAATATATGAAAATAATATAATAAAGTACATACAGTAAAATGGAAAAGTGTGAAGTTTATATGTGAAAATCATGGGAATGTTCAGTAAGGGCATGTTGTGTTTTCTCCTGAGACTCTTGTTGTGAATTTAGTCACAGTTTAAGACTTTGTGCTCCTTGACATACTGCTGTTTCGCTTTTGTTATTGTCTGTGATAAATGAAATGACTACATGCGTTTAATGTTTGAAAGGGCAGGATGAATAATGCATAACGTGCATGCAGATTACAACTGATGCTTTATTTCTTTCCACATGCATTGATCAGTACACAAATCCAGGACAAGCAGAAATGAATTTTTTACAAGTGTTCGTCTTTGGGCTTTAGAACAGAAGAAGTGCTGAAAACATGAGGCTCTGGAGTGAAACTCTGACCTGCTTCATCTGCATGCTGCATGTTTATGCTGTTGGTTCGGAGAAGAAAGAAATCTACAAGACACAAACACACACACACACACACACACACACACACACACACACACACACACACACACACACACACACACACACACAATGGAGCAAATGAAAAAACATGGAAATTGCATTGTCAACATGGTGACCAAAAGGAATTCGAATCCGCTTTGTGTTTCCTAGACATCGTTATGTTGTGCGATCAACCACAAGGGTCAGATGCTAAAGCTAGCGTGGTGAGCTTTTCAGTCATATATATTATTGATGAAGTGTGAATCCGCTGTGGTTTTAATCTTCAAAGATGCAGTTAGAGTCGGAGCGTCTTGAATAATTGACTTGTATGATGGAATCTTTTTCATACTCTAAACACTGAACTCTGTGAAGCGGATGCTTACGTGCTTGACAAATGACTAGATATTGTAAATGTGACACTTTATTATGTGTATTTTTTTAATCTGCCGAGGTTTTAACTTCTCAGACAGGACTATAAGACGTCTAGTGATGTACGACGTGGCAAGAGTGTCTTATTTTGAAAGCTAGTGTAGTCGTATATAACTTCATAGAGAACAAATCCGCCTCACCCGGGACACACGGGACTACATAGTAGTACAAGACAATACATAGGATTAGAGATTGAACTTTTCTGGAACATTCTGTACGACACTCCTTCCCTCGGCTAGAGTTCTAAACAGCACGTGTTCCATATTTTAGACTAAAATTACACACAATTGCACACATCTGCACTTCTAGCTTAACTAGCAAAACTAGCTTGTAAGGTTCATTGCTCAGAATTTCTATTTTCACTGCAACTACTAAACCGCCCTGGCTTTAGTTACATAAATATGTTAAAGATCTCTTTTTCGTGAAGCTCCTTATATGCTTTCTGTATCGGACGCATTTCTATAGAATATTTACCACATACTGTAGATATCCGCGCATCTCTCGCTGACACGGCAACACCGACATGAAACTCTTACATTGATTGACCTGTTAATTTGAGTGCTGTTCTCGATTCCGATCGCTCGGAAAGCTGTAATGTTTATATCAACAAGTTCATTCTAACGTATTATCGTTTCCATAGTAAAAACTCATTGACACGGATGTTCTTGCTACGGCACGTAACCACGGGGTAACCGTGGACAATCGACTGTCCTTTTTCTCGCGTGTTGCTAATATGACGCGCTAAAATCGGTTTCTTCTTTACAGCATCAGAAAGATTTGGCAGTTTTTATCCACACAGGCTGCTCGGGTACTTGTTCGGTCTCTCGTCATTTTGTGAACGGACTACTGCAGCTTTCTCTTGGAGGTCTATCTCTGAATGGAATTTGTCCTCTGCAGATGATGAAAATGGAGCTGTGTGACTTGTTTTCAACCTGCATGTTTTTCTTCACCGCCTCACTGCTGTGCTTCTACACTGGCTTCGAGTATCTGAAGACATCAGATTGAACACTGATGATTGCCTACAAAGCCCAAAACGGACCATCTCCCTGTTACTTTTAAGCTCTTATCACTCCTTGCACTGCGCCTCTCTCCCTCAGAGCTACCAGCACTTCTCCACTCGTCCCACCATCTCTCAGGGTAAGAGGTAGATATACATAAAGACTCTTTTCCGTTCTGGCACCGGGGTTGTCAGGGATGCGGCGATAAAAACAGACCCAAGTGCAGGATAGCTAAAATAAACTGGGTTTATAAAATAAAAGCACAAAACAGGGACAGAGACAAAACCAGACACGACTAGAACAATGACAACAGATGACATGGATTCCGCGCTGCAATAGGCACGGTTAAATACCCCAACACAATTAACACAAGGGACAGGTGTGCAGAGGCGGGAAGGAAGAGACAAGGGCGGGGCAGACACGTGAACACATAACATAAACAAAAGCATGTGGCTAAAGTCCGGGCTGGATCCTGACAGAGGTGGTGGAATGAACCTCCCCTAAATGTCTGAACAGCAGCATCCATTTCCTCCTATCCTATCCTAGCTGTTTTTTTGCACATATTGTACAATATTTCAGTCATCTGCTGTTTTTTTTGCACAACTCTATATATAATCCAAAGGACCTGCTGCTAAGAAACTGTGTTCATTCTTTTACTGCACAAATATTGTTTGAACATTCAGTATTTACACACAGTATACACACACAGTATACACACACAGTATACACACACAGTATACACACACAGTATACACACACAGTATACACACCGGTCGGTCGGCGCTGTTTCTGTTACTGTTTAAGTCTTTTGTGTATTGCATTTTTTGTACTTTTTGTATTGTCTTGTAACTTTATATCTGCAATGATTTTTGTTCTGCACTGTTTTTTGTCCTGCACTTTCTTGTTTGTCTTGTCCTGCACTGTTTGCACCAGGTTGCACAGTTGCACTTTATGTGGCTAAGACTACTTACATGTCCTTAGCCCTGTCTTTGTTTTTATGTAGCACCCTGATCCTGGAGAACCGTTGTCTCATGTCACTGTGTACTGCAACAGCTATATATGGTTAATATATATGGGGCATATGGATAAAAGCTTCTTGACTTGATTTGACTTGACTTGACCTTTGCCAGGCTGCCACTGTGGGGCCCCTGAGCAAGGCCCTTAACCCTCAATTCCTCAGTTGTATAAAATGAGATAAAATGTAAGTCAATCTCGAAT
>NC_062518.1:4686440-4696440 GCF_022655615.1 Tachysurus fulvidraco
CACGTGCGTGGTCCTGATCAGTGACTAAAAACAGCAATTCTGCTTTTCTGTTGATTCCTGGATTGTTTCCTGCTCGCTAGAACCTTATTTTAGCTTTAAACATATAATCGTATAAATACTTTAGTGGCGATGGGAAGACAATATCTCAAAGTCTCTCGGGGTTCCTCTCAAGGTTCCTTGTAAGGTTCCTTCCTTATATCATCTCAGAGAGTTTTTCCTCACCACCTTCACCTCAGGCTTGATCATTAGGGACAAGTGTAAGAGACAAATAGTACCTGGGGCACGGTGGCTTAGTGGTTAGCACATTCGCCTCACACCTCCAGGATTGGGGGTTTGATTCCCGCCTTGTGTGATTCCTGCCTCCTCCCCGTGCCTCGGGGGTTTCCTCCGGGTACTCCGGTTTCCTCCCCCAGTCCAAAGACATGCATGGTAGGTTGATTGGCATCTCTGGAAAAGTGTCCGTAGTGTGTAAGTGAATGAGAGTGTGTGTGTGTGCGCCCTGTGATGGGTTGGCACACCGTCCAGGGTGTATCCTGCCTCGATGCCCGATGACGCCTGAGATAGGCACAGGCTCCCCGTGACCCGAGAAGTTCGGATAAGCGGTAGAAAATGAATGAACTTCAAAATATTTATTCTATTTCTATACTCATGTAAAGCTGCTTTTCAGAAGTTTGTTGTTAAACGTGCTAAACAAATAAATTGAGTTGAATTGAACTGAATGTTTGCACATACACATATATAATCACTGCATAACAGAAAGATATTATAATAAACCTTTTTTTTTCAATCTTCTTTCATTTTCTTTTCTTTTTATTTTTCATTGACATCCTGATATCGATTGACTGACGAAAAACTTTAAAAGTTAAACTTCTAACCCGATTTTTAGCTCGAACGCAAATTCTAATAAAAAAAAAAAAAGAATTTCAAAGTTCGTCCGTGTCGTTAGAATAACCTTAGCCTTCTCGTGACGTTAGCATACATGCTAGTCAGTGCCATTAATGCTAATTCTATGCTAAATATTTCAAATTCATGTTTGAAACGATGCCTAAACGAATGCTTATACTGTATAAATGTGTTCTCAGTCCCAGTGTATACAAAATGGACTCGGAAAGCCGTCCAGCTCGTTACTGCGGCTCTGCGTGAGTGTGTGTAGCACCTGCAGTGTGTATGTGTGTATAGGTGTGCGCACGTGTCGGCGTGTGTATACCCCTTCCTCGGCTCTGCTGTCATAAGCGGCAGAATAAGAGGCTCTTTTGTACACCGAGTGCCTGGCTGCATCTGAGACCAATAACTCGATGCCCTTGGGTCAATGTGCAGGGGATAAGCTTGAGAGATATAATCATACGTGCAGGACAAAACACCTTTTTTCTGCTTTCTTCGCACATTTGGAAGCGGCAGGGACGGAGGGACCTTCGCCAGTTTAATATTTTCCCAGGATGACCTTTTGTCTTTAATAGAGTCGGGTAGCAATAAGGCTATATTGTATCTTAAGGGGGTTATGGCATGCGATGGGGAGGATGGTAACGGGAAGGAAGCGTGTGTGTGTGTGTGTGTGTGTGTGTGTGTGTGTGTGTGTGTGTGTGTGTGTGTGTGTGTGTGTGTGTGTGTGTGTGTGTGTGTGTCTGTCAGCACAGTTTTATGCTGCATAACATGTCAGTTCAGAGGAATATTTAAGGAAAGTTGATCCTTCCGGATTCAGACTCACTTTGTCAAAACCACAAGATTGAACAAAAGATGTGTAGTCGTGCATGTGTGTGTGTGTGTGTGTGTGTGTGTGTGTGTGTGTGTGTGTTGTGTGTGTTGTGTGTGTGTGCGTGTTGTGTGTGTTGTGAATAAACGCACTCCTGTCTTTGCATATGAACTATTTTTCTTCTGCCGCTTTTCTTTTATTTGTATTTTTTAGAACAGTATGTCCAGTATACAGTTGATAACTACTAAACACAGACACAGACACACAGACACACAGACACACACACACACACACACACACACACACACACACACACACACACACACACACACTATATATATATATACTGTAACACATACTGTACACACAACTCACCAGGATCACGACAAAATATAATTGTACCTGTTATGCTGCTTACTTTGTATATTTCCTGAATTAGAAATTTGGTAGCACTTTATTACAGGGTGGATAAGGCTTCATAGGCCAACGTAATGCCTACGTAATGCCTACATAAGCCCTTCAAGACAATTAACATAAACTGGCATAAATATTTATAACCCTATAGATAATTAAGACAAATTTATACGGTATATAAAACATAAATATTTGGTATGCTTGGGTTTCACAGTGACTGATAAGGAAATCAGAACGTCACCCTGTAAGAGTCATCGTACCGAACTGTATACGATATATACGCTTTGTGACCGAGCTACAGATACTGTGTGTGTGTGTGTGTGTGTGTGTGTGTGTGTGTGTGTGTGTGTGTGTGTGTGTGTGTGTGTGTGTGTGTGCGTGCGTGTGTGTGTGTGTGCTTGTTGCTAACCTAAGCGGTTGATCACTGCACAGGTACATTAGCAGCCCAGGGGCTGTGCGACTCATTACGTCCTCCTCGGAGTGTGAAAGTATTTGGTAAAGCTGCAGGCAGGAAGAGCAACAGATGTGCTGTAATTAGATAGAGCTTAAGCAGACTTATGGCTTGGAGAGAGGGAGCTAAAACTGCATTAGTCCATCAGACAGGCTCTATAAAGGGAGATTAGCATGAGTCTAACATAAATGAAGCACACTAATACAGTTAGGGAAAGACTATATAGAAATATATCCATACATGCAACACACAAACACACAATTACTGTACAAAAATAATATATATATATATATGTGTGTGTGTGTGTGTGTGTGTGTGTGTGTGTGTGTGTGTGTGTGTGTGTGTGTGTGTATGGAAATATATATATGTGTGTGTGTGTTTGTCAGTTGGAGGTTGCCAGGGTGTGTGTGTGTGTGTGTGTGTGTGTGTGTGTGTGTGTGTATGGAGATATATATGTGTGTGTGTGTGTTTGTCAGTTGGAGGTTGCCAGGGTGTGTGTGCGTGTGTGTGCGTGTGTGTGTGTGCATGTGTGTGTGGGGGTGTGTGGGGGTGTGTGTGTGTGTGGGTGTGTGTGTATGTGTGTGTGCATGCGTGTGTATGTGCGTGCGTGTGTTTGTGTGTGCATGTGTGTGTGCATGTGTGTGTGTGTGTGTGTGTGTGTGTGTGTGTGTGTGTGTGCATGTGTGTGTGTGTGTGTGTGTGTGTGCATGTGTGTGTAGGTGTTGGTGTGTTGGTGTGTTTGAGTGTTTGAGTGCATGTGTGTGTGTGTGTGCGTGTGTGTGTGTGTGTGTGTGTGTGTGTGTGTCGGTGTGTGTGTGTGTTTGAGTGTTTGAGTGCATGTGTGTGTGTGTGTGTGTGTGTGTGCATGTGTGTGTGTGTGTGTGTGTGTGTGTGTGTGTGTGTGTGTGTGTGTGTGTGTGTGTGTGTGTGTGTGTGTGTGTGTGTGTGTTGGTGTGTTTGAGTGTTTGAGTGCATGTGGCCAGCACTGATCCTGGTCATTAAGCATTCGTCTGTGTATCAGGTTGATAATGGCTCGTCTGTCAGCAGGGCTTCTGCATAAAGCTATTAACACCTTTTGTTGTTTCCCCTCCTGCATCTCAAACGTGCTGGGAAGTTCAAAAAGGCAAATGAGGCAATCTGTTAGCCCCCCTACTCACCTAAACACACACACACACACACACACACACACACACACACACACACACACTGCCCCATGCCGGTCGTGTGTTTAAATCAGCGGCCATTAAGGAGTTAAATCAGCCCTGATTAGAACGCCGTCACTTCTTTGGGTCACCTACATGAGAGCATCTTTTTATTTATTTATTTTTCTTTTAAGCTTGTACACCTCTCACTCGCTCTATCTGGGCTTTTCAGGATTGGCAAATCGTGTTTTAGCAACGTGGCTACATGTGTTAAGTGGGGATCAATTGTTTGTTTAACAGCAAGCCTCTATTAAACTGTGAGAATGTAATTAGTGAGAGAGAGAGAGAGGGAGAGGGAGAGAGGGGTGGAGGGGGTGAGAACGGGTACGAGGTGGGGGGTGGCACAAAATCAATGCAAAATCTAAAGCAGGAATTGGCCGCAGATCAGTTGGAGGAAATTAAAAACGGTGGATCTCGATTTCAATGAAGTCGTCCCGAGCTTCCTGCTGAGCGCCGGGGAGGCCGCGTTCCCCTGAAGCCAAACAGGAGTGCTGGTAATGAGGGAGGGTGAGCACCGAATGAAAGACCCTAATAAGTGATTATTCCCTTTGCCATTTTACTGATTTGCTTTGTTCAGATCAAAGGGCCTCTTTCAAGCAATCCGTACCTACTGTGGGCTTCAGGGTGCCTGGCATGCCAGGAGGGCGGATCGGCTCGCCGTGCCAAGAAATCGCCCACAACGGCGTGAGCAAATAGACCCATCTCCCATTTGTGCGCTCTCTTTTATCATTTATTTCTCTCTTCTTGTTTTTGTGCATGAATTTTCTTTAAATCTTCAATCTAAATTTACAAGATCAGTCGCTTTAAAAAAAATATAGTTCTGTTCACCAAGTTTTGTTTGTGTGTGAAAAGCCTTGCAGGGAAAAAATAAAAGTTGAGCTGGGAAAGAAACCACACCAACAAAGTCTTACAGACGCTCCTAAGTATGGATTCTTACAGATAAATAGAAAAAAAAAAGCTTCTTGTTTGCTGTGATACCCATAAAGATTTAAGTTTATTATTTTTTTTAATTTTTGATTTGTAACCATTTTTATTAATATAGATTAACTCAGTCATACTCAAGGTTACAGTGGATCTGAAAAATATTCTGGAAAACTGACATTATTTGGGAATAACCCGAAGATGAGACGCCAGTCGGTAACAAGGCACCGAGCACAAGTTCAACTGTTTATCTATCTATCTATCTATCTATCTATCTATCTATCTATCTATCTATCTATCTATCTATCTATCTATCTATCTATCTATCTATCTATCTATCTATCTATCTATCTATATATATTAATTATATTTTTGTCTCTTTGAGCTGGTAAGAAATCAGCGTATTATTATTATTATTATTATTATTATTATTATTATTATTATTATTATTATTATTATTATTATTATTATTCCATAGTATACATAGAAATTATCAGAAAAGCTTTCAAGGTTTCAGAATGACTTTAATGATGATGATGATGATGAGGATGAGGATGAGGATGAGGATGATGATGATCACACTAGTCCTTTACAGAATGCACTAATCAGTACTTTTGATATAAACCATATAAATAGTTCCAGTATAATTCATTACCCTTCGTTTCTCTCCAATGGCGAACTTGTGAACTGAAGTTTAAGGTCACCATCAGCCCTAAGCGGCTTAACACCTTTATTTTTTCACGCATTCTTCTATTTGTTGTTAATTCGTACTCTTTGGCCTCTTTCAGAAGCTACTCTGCACCGCTCCAATGGCGGCCTGCCTCGTTATGGGCCGCCGTAACGAGACCCAGCTGTGGGTTAAAACTGGGCGTAACGTTTTTCCCAGGGTCACTTTGGAGGTCAAAGGGTGCTGCTTTGTGCCCATGGCAGATTGGGGGAAATATGACAAGCAGTAGAGGCTGTTTATCAAATGGAAAGTCAACTTCTTGTCCTTGGAAACCCGCAGTGAGCTCGGCGTTCGAGGTAAGGTCGTGTAAGAACACCTGTATTTGGGGTTTTGTGAAGTCTGAATTAAAAAAAAAAAAGGAAACTAAAGACGTTAAATCTTCCTTTAGCCACGATAGTCTTCTTTACTTTGTTGAAATTTAATTTTATGTGATGAAAGCAATTTTATTAATAATATAATAATAATATTTTGCACTAAACACAACATGCTAACAGATTGCTAGCAAACTCTATTCGAGTTAACTGAAGTAACTTGAAATCTGATTGGTTAAAATTCTTGGCATGATGATGATTATTATTATTATTATTATTATTATTATTATTATTATTATTATTATTATTATTATTATTATTATTATTATTATTATTATTTCATTCTAAACACATTATTTTTAATATTTAACAATGTATTTCAGGAGGTGGTTATTGGAGATGTGGTAGCCTAGTGGTTAAGGTGTTGGCTTATCAATTGGAAGGTTGTGAGTTTGCATCAAACTTTTACTGCTGGGCCCCTGAGCAAGGCCCTTAATTCCTTAGTGGTATAAAAATGTAAGTTCTTTTGGATAAGCATGTCTGGTAAATGCCATGAATGATTTTTTTTCAGTATTCTCCTAAGAAACCTCGGAAGCACTGATGCTGAAAAACCTAGCTATCGTACCGTCTAACTACGATTTCCATCAGCCACTGCACTTCACAAGCTCACATCATCACGTGACTGTTTGCAGCTGATTCATGTTTCAGTCGAATGGCCAATTGTGTTTGAGTCACGCTTACACAACATGCAGTCTTTTGATTTTATCGCAGCATCTAGTCTGTAAAATCTCGGTTCATGTTTTGTATCTAGGTTTGATTTTTTTTTTTCGTGACACTATATAGCTTCTAGATCTTTTTCCGTTCACATAGGTCGGAAATTCCAAATATCGAGCCTTAATATAACAGAATAATGACAAAGAAGGAAGGATTAAATACAGATCTGCCTGATGGATCAATAGCCAAAAGCAGGAAGTGATTAAGATAAGTAGGTTAGTAGATAACGAGAGAAACTGGCTAGTTTGGGTAAACAGGAAGTGACTATGAAAAGCAAACCAGGTCAATGACAATGTGTTTATGTTGAAGATTGACCACAAT
Organism: Tachysurus fulvidraco; assembly: GCF_022655615.1. Classification (NCBI taxonomy): domain Eukaryota; kingdom Metazoa; phylum Chordata; class Actinopteri; order Siluriformes; family Bagridae; genus Tachysurus; species Tachysurus fulvidraco. The sequence continues at coordinate 4,693,252 of NC_062518.1, forward strand.
ACCAACAGGCTCCAGCATAATGAGACAAACACTTATAAGGAAACTTTTCATTAACACAAATCCACCTGAATGTAGCATATAAATAGAATAAATTAAGAAATGACGTGGACGACCAGCGTCCAATCAGGACAGCAGGGCACCGAGATGTTTCAATTATGTTGCATGTTGCATGTTGCATGTAATTATGTTGCATGTGCATTCACTCCTATGTGTTTAAATGGTGTGCGTTCGGCGGTTAGAATGAAAAATACTACCGTATTTAATCGATTTTAAGTTTTAACTCTTGCTGCTGTTTTTTTGTTGTGTCCGTGTTTAGTTTAATAATATGAAGCTCATATAAAAAGTAGACACTAAGAGCTTAAAAGAATTTGTATTTATCTAGAATACTATTAAACCTATTTTTTTTCTCTCTGAGATGAGACAAGCTCTTGTTCATTCATAAACAGCTTAATTTTGTAGGTGTTTATCTTCACTAAATGAGTAAACTATGAGTTTATTAACAAAGAGTCCTGATTCATTTTAGATCAGACTTCCGACTGTTGATAAAATAATTCATTGTTTATTCTGATTGAAAATGTCCCATAAGTCATAAACCGGTGAACCGGTAAAGAGCGTTAAAGCGACCGGCTTCAGCTAATGTCTTAGCACTTTATTGAGTTATTTAGAGAGAAAGAAAAAAAAACAAAACAAAAAAAAAACAAATGGCTCTGACCCAATCCCGATGATCAAACTTGCCCCTGTGACTCTCTGTCCTATCTTCACTCCTTTAATCTTAATAGAATCAGCCTTTCCCAGTGCTGTTGACACAGAGAGATTGCACAGCCCTGGGAGGCCAGACAGGCCAGAAGTGCCACGGTACAAAAAAAAAAAAAAAAAAAGTCCTTCTCCGATTGCTCATTACGGGGTTCCCTACTTTCCTGTGCTGTGCATCCCTCACCGTCAGGAGGAGATAATGTCCCGGCCCTGCACATTTGATCTCTCACTGCAGTCTAATCTAAAGTGGCCCAATGGACTAGCGATTTTTTTCCTGAGACCTCCATGTACAGTTCTTTACCACGCATGCGGAGATAGAGAGAACAAAAAGGTCTCTGCTACATTCATACCCCATTAAGCTGTCTCGTTATCTCGCCAAACGTTAAAAAAGCTCTGCTGTTACTTTGCAGTAATTTTCAAGGCAGCAGCTATAAATGTCACACAGACGAGATCGGATATGCTCAGACGTCTAAATATATCCGGAGCAGGATATAACGTATTTGCGTTTTCAGTGCTAATTTTGACAAATGTCGGATACCGTAGGTTTAGTCCATGTCAAGGATATACAGTACGTCAATTTAACGGTCATTATTTTTAGTCTGCGTTGATTTAATCCGACATGAACGCCGACGCAAAGTCGTAATTAGGAGTTACGAGTGGAGGTGGTGTCTGTGGTTGATGAAAAAAATTTGTTGAAGTTGAATGCGTACTCGTCTCGGAAGATGATAACTGTTACATATGTGTTAATAAAAAAAGAAAAAAGAAAAAAAAACAACCATTAGCAGTTTGCTAATCCAGCTAATATCAGCTAATCCAGCTAGCATCCAAAGCTACCCCAGTCTATAATTAGATAACGGGAAAATCTTTAACGATGCACAGTTAGCTTCCAGTCATGTTTATTTTCTGTAAATAAATAGCAGAGGGGGTTTGTAACACGCAGGTGCCAGGGCTAGACATTAATCTAGCTAAACAATAAGCATGTCATGGCTCAGACTTGCTCTCCGATTAGCGTGTCTAAAACACAGAGAGAGACTCGAATGCTAATGCCTGCCAACAGGACGCCGTTCCCAGCCTGAGCGCTCCCTGCTAACAATGCTAAAACATGGCACGGGTAAATCAGCGTGCTCCAATCTGCCACAGCGCTGGATGAAAGGAGGGCAGATGCTGGGTAGCACAGCACGGGCAGCGTTTTGATCCTTGTCTCTGTGTTCAGGACACGAGCAGCCACGGCAGATTCTGCCCTGGGGCAAAAACCCATTTATTATGCATGTACATTATTCATAATTATTGATAATTCTTTTCCACATTGGTGATCATTCATACATTAATTATTGCAAACACTAATGTGTAAGCATTAAAGATAGTGTTATTAATGTTGAACCATTTGAAGAGCGCCTGGAGGTCCCACAGGCCTGAGAGAGTGAGAGCCAGTACCAAAAATGTTCTCTCTCTCTCTCTCTCTCTCTCTCTCTCTCTCTCTCTCTCTCTCTCTCTCTCTCTCTCTCTCTCTCTCTCTCTCTCTCTCAGCCTCTCTCATCCTGTGATTGATCATTTCCAAGCTTTTCCCTTGGGAGGTCAATACATCAATGCGGATGTAAATAATTGATATTGCATGTGTACATATTCTTAATTATCGTTAAATATTAATAGAGCTTTATGCTAGAGGTCGACTTTATTTATCTCTATAATTAGTAGCCGCTATAGCGTTAAGCAGAAGTTTTTTTTTTTTCTCTCTGCATTTTTTAAGCTGCTTGCTATTGAAAACGATTTCATTTTTATTTTTGGATGTCTATATGAATATGAATATGAATATGATGCAACGAAGACACCGAAGTAATACAACCATACTATTTCTTTTTTTTTTTACCTTTTCGGAAATTTTGACACAATGTGCATTCGTACTGCATATTTATGCATGTTAATACGTTCCCCCTCCTTCAATTTGATAGCACCTGGATGATTTATTTTGAGTTTCTGGCATAGCAACACTCCTGTCGACAGCACTCATATTCTTAGCATAAAGCGCGTGTGTGTCAGTTCGAGCGTGCTAATGGCTGCAGCTATGGCATGCATGTGCCACGCTTGACATAAGACGACATTCCAGCCGGATGCCTACGTGATGCCCTTATCCACCATCGGGATTTCTGAGAGTGGGCCGTATCATCCGGGACACTCAATAACTGACCTTTGAGGTAGCTATTTAGTGAAACAACATTATCATTCCATTATCATGCCCTTTCTGCTGATGGGGAAACACACACACACACACACACACACACACACACACACACACACACAAGCATGCACGCACACACATTCGGACGCTGAAACCCTAGACTTCAACTTGTTCGGGAAGCTAAGATGGTTTCGACAGTCCCGCCAGCGAGGATTATGGGATATGAGAGTGGGCAGCGCTCGCGATCCGGTTACCCGTTT
>NC_062518.1:4698940-4701440 GCF_022655615.1 Tachysurus fulvidraco
CTAGGGATAGCTCTGTGTGCTGTCTATGGAGTACACACACACACACACACAGACACACACACACACACACACACACACACACACACACACACACACACAGAGACACACACAGACAGAGACACACACAAACACACACTTTCATTTCCTTCAAACCACTCTGGCATGTACACTTCTCTATCCAACATGCATCGGTGCCACATGCAGCGACCAACAGCCATGTTGGATAAAGAAGTGTACATGCCAGAGTAGTTTGAAGACATGTCTGAGTGTTTTTACATTTATCCAGAGCAACTTACATTTATCTCAATTATACAGCTGAGGGTTAAGGAAGGGCCTTGCTCAAGGGCCCAGAAGTGGCAGATTAGTGGCCCTTTGATTCCAACTCATGACCTTCTGATCAGTAGTCCAACACCTTAACCACTGAGCTCCACATCTCCATGTGTATAAGTCATCCTTGTTATCATTGAGTAGTTTTGGTAGGCCAACCACTCCTGTGCATAATGGCTCTCAGCATGGTTCCCTGGAGTCTAATAGCCTTAGCCAGATGGATTCATGTCAATTACTTTATTTCTCATCTGTTTCTGAATTTCTTCAGATCACATCATGATGTGTTGCTTTATGAGATCTTTTAGCATGCTTCACTTCCGGACAGGTTCCATTTAAGTAATTTCTTACATTTACAGCATTTAGCAGACACCCTTATCCAGAGCGACTTACGTTTTATTTCATTTTTATACAACTGAGCACTTGAGGGTTAAGGGCCTTGTTAAGGGGCCCAGCAGTGGGAACCTGGTGAACGTAGGAATCGATCTCACAACCTACCGATTTGGTAGGCCAACACCTTAACCGCTAGGCTACCACATCCACCAATGAATTTCTTGATTCAACAGGTCTGGCAGTAATCAGGCCTTGGTGTGGCAGATGAAATTGGACTCATCTTCCAAAAAAAAAAAAAATAATAATAATAATAATTAATTAATCACAGTTCGTTCATGATTTAGCTTAAAAATCGGTGGGGGTAATTACTTTTTCACATAGGGCCAGGTAGGTTAGGGCATCTTTTATTAATTATAAATGAAATCATCATTTATTTATTTATTTATTTATTTATTTATTTGTTTGTTTATTTATTTATTTATTTATTTGTTTGTTTATTTATGTATTATTATTATTATTATTATTATTATTATTATTATTATTATTATTATTATTATTATTATGTATTTGTTTGTTTGTTTGTTTTGTATTTATTATTAATAGTATTTATTGTATTTTACATATTTCTGGATTATTAAAATGTAACTGTTGATCTTAATCCTGACATTAAGTGTGACAAATATGCAAAAAAATAAAAATAATCAGGCACCTCACTGTAAAAAAATCACAGCACTGTATGTTCTCATCAATCATCATTTTTATTATTTTATGACTCCTAGATTTTAGTCCTTATTACTCCAGACCCTCATTTGAGCAACCCAATGACCAAACTTGTTCCAAACTTGATTGCATTCCAATATGAACTTTTTATCTTTCAGCCAATTATTTGATCTCACGGGGGACATGGTGGCTTAGTGGTTAGCACATTTGTCTCACACCTCCAGGGTTGGGGGTTCGATTCCCGCCTCCGCCTTGTGTGTGTGGAGTTTGCATGTTCTCCCCGTGCCTCGGGGGTTTCCTCCGGGTACTCCGGTTTCCTCCCCCAGTCCAAAGACATGCATGGTAGGTTGATTGGTATCTCTGGAAAATTGTCCGTAGTGTGTGAGTGTGTGAGTGAATGAGAGTGTGTGTGTGCCCTGCGATGGGTTGGCACTCCGTCCAGGGTGTATCCTGCCTCGATGCCCGATGACGCCTGAGATAGGCTCCCCGTGACCAGAGGTAGTTCGGATAAGCGGTAGAAAATGAATAAATGAATTTTATCTCACTCGCTGTCATCACACACTATTTTCCTTTTCTTTCCTTTTCTCTTGCTTGTATAACGTCACCGTCTCCAGCTACCGTGTTGTCACCAGCTTAGCACCAATCACCACAAGACACCTATTAGACTTTTCTAGAACTTTCTCTTTCTTGAAAATGTCCCACATTAAAACTGAGCCATAATAAAATAAATAAATAAATAAATAAAAAGACTTTCTCTTGAATTCCTATAGATTTCCTATCAAACTTCCAGTTGCTTCCTGTTTAGGTTGCATGTCTCTGTTTTTCTGATCAATCTTCCCGGGTCTGTCGGTGATGTGTCACTGTGCCGTGTGTTTAAAGACAGCCGATGGCTATTTCAGAGCCTAAAAACAATCAGGCAGTCTGTTAAACTCACTGATAAACATACACACCATGAGGGAAGACCTTAATGAATAATGGGTCTGTGTCCATCCAATTGTGTGGTCAGTGGGCCACTGCTGTGTGTGGAGGGGGAGCTTGTTTGCAGAGTGTGTGTGTGTGTGTGTGTGTGTGTGTGTGTGTGTGTGTGTGTGTGTGTGTGTGTGTGGTGTGTGATTAGGGTCGA
>NC_062518.1:4706440-4711440 GCF_022655615.1 Tachysurus fulvidraco
CACACACACACACACACACACACACACACACACACTCGCAGAGCACAACCTGTGAATTTCAGCCCTATATCAGTTGTTTGTTGTCTATTTGTATATTTGCATGTGTGTGTGTGTGTGTGTGTGTGTGTGTGTGTGTGTGTGTGTGTGTGTGTGTGTGTGTGTGTGTGTGTGTGTATGGTTTTGGAGTTCAAGAGGTTCCTCTCCCTTCTGACTGTTCAGGTGTGTTAGCCTGGACCATTTACACACAAAGGTGTGTGTTGACATGCGTCACTTGAGGAAAGGCCCCAGTCGATTGCACAGGCTTCAGTAGAGGCGGGGAGCTCTAGCTTGCTTATCTTATCAGCTTTGTTATTAAGCGCCATCAAACGGCCCATCAAAAACGCATTAGGCTACAACAGAGAAGCTGTCAGAGTGCCACATTAAAGCACATTAAAGCACGCCGGCTCCAGAAAATCCGCTGATTGAGATGTGTGCGTATGCCGATGTTGGGAAATCTTTCTAAGACAATTCAAGCTGGCTTTTTTTTTAAGAATGAGTTCTACACTGAGACGCAGATATGTCACGTTTATGCGTGCTAATTTTCTACACAATTTTAGTTAAAGGTATTGTATAGGTGATGAAACAAAAATTCAAACAGATCTCATTGTACCGTCAGATCTTAACACATTAAAATCTAAATAGACAGGTAAATAAATAAATAAATAAATAAATAAATAAATAAATAAATAAATAAATAAATAAAAACCATTGAATTTGCTCACAGTGTTTATATTTCTTCTTTAACTGTATGGATTTTTGTAGAACTTTCTGACAAGCCCATATCCATAAATCGGTGGAAATCTTTTTTATATAAACTCTAATAACGTCTCATAAGGTTCTGAAAACATTCTAGCATTTTCTACATAATGCAAGGGTCCTTAATCAGAATAATGGTTACGTTGTAGTTAATAATTACTAAGCGACTTTAATATTTTTAAATAATTCTAAATACATTACAAAAATAAGCAAATCTGAAAGATTATATTTTGTTATTATTATTTTATATATTTAAATACTGTATATATTATTTATTACATATTACAGAATTAATGTTACAAAAAACAAAAATGGGACAAACTTTATTCTAGATTGAACACACACACACACACACACACACACACACACACACACACACACACACACACACACACACACACACACACACACACACACACACACACACACACACACACACATCCACACCAGAGTTGCTTTACTTAGATATACAGGGATCACTCACTACACACATTGAGCTTTTAGAGTTCATAAAATGGCTTACTGTATTATATGCAGAGTTATAGGGGGTTTATGAATATAGGCTTCATAGAAAGTATCAGCAACCTTTGATGTATGTAGTGTTAATACAGTGTTATTATATTTATATTATATCATTCTTACAAGACATGAATGTTCACGAATGAACACTGGGATAACTGTGTGTGTGTTAGTGTGTTTTGTTAAATTAGTTAATGATGAAAATATACTTTAGCTTACTGTACACGCTAAATATTTGGATGCAGCTTATAATAATAATAATAATAATAATAATAATAATAATAATAATAATAATAATAATAATAATAATAATAATAATGAAAAGGCACACCATATGCCTGGCTTTCTGCTGGTGTCAGTGTTTCACTGATCCACTAGGCCCATATGCCAGTGCATTCTCAACTGGTACGAGTCCATCTGATGTGAACCAGCATCAAATCTGTGTCAGAAACGTCGTAGTAGCGCAGAGCAAAGCAGATCTGGAAGTTCAGCACAAAAAAATTTAGGTCATTTTCTAACAAGCTCTTATTTTAAACTCATGAAATCGTGAAAATGTTCGTGTCAGGATACGACGCGTCATATGCATTGTTAGAATGATTAAACATTTAAATGTAATTAAATATAAATATAATTAAAATAAATAGTATACATTAATCATCATAATTACATTAATGTCAATATGTACACTAACGACAATAATAATTACGTGCAACGCTGCAATACGAACACGCCCGCACGTTTGTAATCATTGTAAACATAATCATTCTACAGATGAACATTCAATGACTGATTCAATCAACTAATGAATGTGTTATAAAATGTTATGAATGCATTCATACGACTTTATAGTGTACATATGGGTAAATAAAATGTTATTTATACATTCCAAAAAGAAAGCTGATGCAACTAATGAATGTGTTATATAATTAGTTATAATAATGTTTTTATAAGACTTTATAGTCTGTATATGATTGTAAAATGATGAGTGACAAATAAATGAGTGTGTGTTACTTACATTTCGAAAAGAAAACCGATGCAAACTTTGTTTTGGGTTACAATAGGTAATGCATATAGAGAACAAAGAGTGTGTGTGTGTGCGTGTGCGTGTGCGTGTGTGTGTGTGTGTGTGTGTGTGTGTGTGTGTGTGTGTGTGTGTGTGTGTGTGTGTGTGTGTGACTACAGTTGTATGTGGTGACGTATTGCTGCATGTTTGTTCACTATGTATACTTTTATATGCATCATGTCGGCAAATGATTTGCGTGTCCTTGGCTGTACATCAGTGTGTGGAAGTCATCAGAAGAGCCGCCTGTCATCGTGTACCTGTAAAGCACATCTTCCTCCAAAGCAGTGTGCGTGAGGCTCGGAGCACCGTGATCAAAAGTAATGTTTGTTTTCGCACTGCCATCTTGGGAGACCGAGACACAGTCCTCATCCCTGCAGAGTACACACACACACACACCAGTTTGGTTTCGTTGAGAGTTTTGTGGGCAATATTTGTGAATTTGTGTCTTTGTGTACAGATTACACTATCACATTGGGTACATCGGTCATTATGGTTGTAATCGCTCACACACGATGATATTTTATAGCCTCTGAGCAAATGCAAACACGTTGAAATCACATGGGTCACATATGCTGAAACACACATACACACAAACCGTGTAAACTTATGAAGAGATACACTGATCCACAAACACAGATTACAATGACATGATGAATGTGTGGGGACAGTCAGAGGATGTGGGTGGCATAATGACCACTCAGGAGGGTTCACTCGACCCTAATCACACACCACACACACACACACACACACACGCACGCACGCACGCACGCACGCACGCACGCACGCACGCACGCACACACACACACACACACACACACACACACACACACACACACATACACACACACACACACACATACACACTCACACACACATATACTTTAAATATACCTTGCTGTACATGCTAAATATTTTGATGCAGCTTATAATAATAATAATAATAATAATAATAATAATAATAATAATAATAATAATAATAATAATAATAACATCAACAACAATAATAACATCAACAATAATAATAATAATAATAATAATAATAATAATAATAATAATAATAATAATAATAATAATAATAATAATAACATCAACAATAATAATAATAATAATAATAATAATAATAATAATAATAATAATAATAATAATAATAATAATAATGAAAAGGCACACCATATGCCTGGCTTTCTGCTTTTCTCTGCTGGTGTCAGTGTTTCACACATCCACTAGGCCCATATGCCAGTGCATTCTCAACCGGTACGAGTCCATCTGATGTGAACCAGCGTCAAATCTGCATTTAATCTCCTGCACTCGGGTTACAACACACTCTATAAACACTCCATAGTGCCATTCTCAGGTATGCGTTATCTTGCCTGGTATGCTAAATGGTCAGTGTGGAGATACGATAGATAGATAGATAGATAGATAGATAGATAGATAGATAGATAGATAGATAGATAGATAGATAGATAGATAGATAGATAGATAGATAGATAGATAGATAGATAGATAGATAGATAGAAAGATAAATAGATAAATGTTCTCTTTTCTGTTCTCATTATTTCCATAAAGAATAAAACACTTTTGGTTTGCTTTTATAAATGTAGTATCATGATTCAGTTAAAGTTATAGCTCTATGTTTGACTATTACAAACCGGAGACGTTCCATAACTGCCAAACAAACACATCTCAACGTCTCACCCAAATCCAACTGTACATGTTACCATGGAAACGTAAAAATTGCAGCCAGAATTACTGTCAAAGCAGCTGTGACAGATAACTAATCAACCAATCAGGTTTGAGGATCCAGCAGCGCTGTAGTCAAAGTACACATTAAAACTCACAGACACACACACGCACATACACACACATACTCACAGATACATATATTTGTTTACATAAAACAAAATATTTATCAAAATGTATTTACAGTTTAACATACACACCCTTTAAGATTGGCCTTGTATTAATATTTGTTCACACCATTGTATACCTACACACACACACACACACACACACACACACACACACTCATACAGGCTGGCGTAGGCTTGCATGCTAAATGGCCCAAGTGGAGTGTCATCTGCTCTGTAGCTCTGCACGGTTGGACGCACGCTGGCTTGGACGTCCAGCTTACCTTGCCTGCCAAGAACTATGACTCATGGGCAGTCAGGAAGATCTCCCTTTTAACCTTTTTGCTTAGAAATCTAATCCGGGATATATAATACACTTGTATGGAGTTGATGGAATGATGGAAATGTCAGAGATAAAGAAACCAATAAAAATCAACAACACGAACAAAAAAAAAAAGACATGAAGTCGGTAAGGACCATGACAACAAAAAAAAGTCACCCAGGGATGTTGGGTGAAATTAGTCCTGGGCTGGCATCACAAAGGGCTGCAGATGGAATATTGAAAGGTTACTTGGGTTACTCAGGCTCGCCTGTCTGTCACCTCTCCGCCTTCAGGGGGAACTAATCACTTCGGCCCATAATTACAGCCACAATGGAGCCCGTTAAAGAACCTGTAAGGGAAACCTGCGGCCGTTCAGATACGGACAAGCCCTTCTTTTAATTAGACCCATCCATCTTAACCTTGTCTTCTAGAGGTGAGCTGGTGGTAACCA
>NC_062518.1:4716440-4721440 GCF_022655615.1 Tachysurus fulvidraco
ACGGGGAACGCACACACACACACACACACACACACACACACACACACACACACACACACACACACACACACACACACACACACACACACACACACACACACACACACACACACACACACTTCTGTTTGTGCATGGATATCTACTGGCTTGGAATCCTTGCCTCACTCTGTCTTCCTCTCTCCACCTGTCCCTTTGTTTCTCCATCTCTTGCCATCCTGTGCTAGCTGAGCTCAGAAGGACAAAACCATCTGAGTGGAGTTGTTTTGGGGGAGAAGGTGTGTTTTGTTGACGAGGAGGACTCACAGCTTTTGTTTTGCAGGCGTATGAAACGCAACGCAGAACCTTCTTCTACGCAGTGAGACAGGTGAGAGACAGGGAAACGCTGCATTCCACCCCCCCCCTTTATTTTATTTTATTTTATTTTATTTTTCTTGTCGTACCCTGTTTCCAGGAAGAGAAAAGGGCCGGGGAAGAAGGAAGTGACAGGTATGTGTGTGGAATAAAGGCGTACACAATACACACGATGCAGCCATAATATGTTGCAGAGACACAGTTCAAGAGCGTTTTATTGGTGTCTGTTCGACAAGTCTCTCCTAGTTCACTCTTCACCTGCCACAAATTGTGAATTCTTTTTCTTTTACTGTCATATTGCATCTCAGAGCAATACTACTGCTTCTACAACCAATCCTACTACTACTACTACTACCTCTAATAATAATAATAATAATAATAATAATAATAATAATAATAATAATAATAATAATATTAGGGAGCACGGTGGCTTAGTGCGTTCGCCTCACACCTCCAGGGTTGGGGGTTCGATTCCCACCTCCGTCTTGTGTGTGTGGAGTTTGCATGTTCTCCCTGTGCCTCGGGGGTTTCCTCCGGGTACTCCGGTTTCCTCCCCCGGTCCAAACACATGCATGGTAGGTTGATTGGCATCTCTGGAAAATTGTCCGTAGTGTGTGAGTGAATGAGAGTGTGTGTGTGCCCTGTGATGGGTTGGCACTCCATCCAGGGTGTATCCTGCCTTGATGATGCCTGAGATAGGCACAGGCTCCCCATGACCCGAGAAGTTCGGATAAGCGGTAGAAAATGAATGAATAAATGAATAATAATAATAATAATAATAATAATAATAATAATAATAATAATAATAATAATAATAATAATAATAATAACACTAATAACTGCAACATGCATCCAGCCAATCACTGCCTGATTTAATTAAGCCACACCCACCTCATAGGTGTACAGTATATACAGTATACTCAACCTAGATGCCTTATCAGCATCTTTATTTCTCCTCCACAACTCGGAGATTTATCATTCATGCACTCGTACCAGTGCAACACATAACACTGTGATGTTGTTGAGCTCATGAGCTGTCCCGGTGGTCATTGTTTTAAAAATAAGGAGTGGATAGATATTTAGTTTGTGTATTAATAACTGTGTCAATCGAATCCATGACTGAATATATGATATACATTGCTGCGTTTTATACCTAACACATGGCCTGTAACCGAGTATTTGATGAGCGTGAATGAAAAAGTATTTATTCGGAGAACACAGGTGACGCAGGATAATGGGATCTGTATAGATTTCATGCACGATTCTACAAATGAGTCACCACATCACGTCAGTAGCTCGGCCCAAATAATATAAAAACATCAAATGACATTTTTTTAGTTAAAAAACAAAAACAAAACAAAAAATAAAACAGATGACTAAGCATTTAATGCAAAATTAATTATATATTATAATGTATTACTGAACTTCTTCTTCTTCTTCTTCTTCTTCTTCTTCTTCTTCTTCTTCTTCTTCTTCTTCTTATTATTATTATTATTATTATTATTATTATTATTATTATTATATACAGGAATGCTAGGAGTAAAAGTCAATTTAAAAAATAATAAATAAATAGATAGATAGATAGATAGATAGATAGATAGATAGATAGATAGATAGATAGATAGATAGATAGATAAATATTTATATATGAACTATATGTTAAGAAAAATAAAGAAATATATATTGCTATATTACAAAATGTTCTTGACAATGGCAAAATATCTAGAACTTAAACTTGTACATGTTTTTATACAGGCTGATTATTTTCCAATTAATAAATATGATTTATTATTATTATTATTATTATTATTATTATTATTATTATTATTATTATTATTATTATTATTATTATTATTATATTTTTAAAGGTTTTCTGTGGAGTCTGGCACATTTTATCTTTTTTAAAATACTAATGTCATTCTAGACGGGGGGCTTTTAATTAAATGACTTTTATTTAAAATATTTTACATCTTATATTTTCATAAGAAAAGCCTCAAACTGACAATCCATGGATCACAGACAGGTGAAATAATGTTATATTAAACTGATAATGTTTTATCGAATAATTCTACAGTTTGAAGCGATCTGTCTGACTGTCTGATGAGAAGGTTAAAGGGAGGTTTCAGGATTTAATCTCACAGAAGTCCCTGCTGAGGATCAGAGAGATTGGTGTGTGGTTGGGAGTCACTAAGCATGAACATGGTGTGTGTGTGTGTGTGTGTGTGTGTGTGTGTGTGTGTGTGTGTGTGTGTGTGTGTGTGTGTGTGTGTGTGTGTGTGTGTGTGTGTGTGTGTGTGTGTCTGTATTTTTGTGTATGTATGTATCTTTGTGTGTGTGTCTATCTGTTTGTGTTTGTGTGTCTATGTGTGTATGTTTAACTGTCTTTGTGTGTATCTGTATGTGTGTGTTTTTGTGTGTGTGTGTGTATATGTGTGTGTGTGTGTGTGTGTGTGTGTGTGTGTGTGTGTGTGTGTGTATATATGTGTGTGTGTGTGTGTGTGTGTATATGTGTGTATTTGTGTGCGTGTATCTGTGTGTCTATGTACTCCACCACCTGTCCAATCAGTCTGACCTAGTGAAAAGAGCGAGAAGCATTGAGAAAGAGAGAGAGGGAGAGAGAGAGAGAGAGAGAGAGAGAGAGAGAGAGAGAGAGAGAAAGCAGAAGCATAAACTAGACAAGCATTAACCCATCAATAAAACCTTCTCACCACCACTTAACATGAGCTATTGATCCAACACACACACACACACACACACACACACACACACACACACACACACACACACACACACACACACACACACACACACACACACACCCAGGTAGAGCCACTTGAGTGTGTGTCCATTTCCTATCGATTATCTCCAGTCTATTTTTATTGATCTTCGCAGCCTCTTGAGCCTCACCGGGGAACGCTTTAAACACTCATTTGAAATTATAATCCAGCAGAGTAAATGTCATAATTGCCCTCACGGCCTTCCATCCACTTCCACAGGCATTAGTCAATTCTGACCTCTTACTGTTCGCCGTCGCTGATGCGCTAATTGCTGAAATACAACACGGGTCCTGTAGGTGACGGCATTTATACGAACGGAGAGATGAAGATGTTATTAAATGACGGCGAGACACATAATAAAAGAGGACTGAGAAGCACTCGGGTTCAGATGGATGTGCAGATTAGAGCTGTGCTAATGATGTGTGCACAGATTAGGATTGGCATATTACTATCGATCGAGTCGCACTCTAAGGACCATGCTGTCCATGATGCTGAGTATGCTGAAGTGCAAGAAAACGAATCTGTCTATTTCGTTCGAATGTATTACGTCGGTATGACTCTGAACCAAAGTGAAGACTTTACACTCTATAACAGCTTTATGACATCAGTACGTGATCTCAGACTAATTTACCATAGCATTAGATTTCAGAGAAATAAATGCAGAGAAATCATATCGTGTTAAAAATTGTAATCAGTGGCAAATTTCAGTGGTATTACAGTAGATGGATAAAAATCTTTTCAAAATATGAGGTGATTGGAAAATAATCAACTTTATAAGTCTTCATCTGTCATTGATTACTTTCATTTCATTCTTTGTCATTGATCCCTCGTTCATCGTGGTTAATGGGGACCGGAACCCCTCGCGATAGGTGAAAATCCGCGAAGTAGGATCGGTTCTAAGTTTGACCTTTTTACTGATGGTCATCATCTTCCTCTTCCTCTTGGGCTCACTAGAGGAATCTTTCGCAGGGGCAAGGTGCTTAGGAGGCATCGTAAGGGCTTAACGAGAAGTTAATTTCGAACACGATACGCGAGACACAGTTGACAGCGTGAACGAGAGTGGCGACATACAATAAGGGAAGAAGCTGAGAGAGGATGCGATGATGCGCAGCCAATCAGCTCAGATCTCGCACCGGGAACCAATCATGTGCCTTGTCTGAGTGCCCGTGGGTATGAACAAAGCCTCTGAGAGAGTTTCTCTCTTTGTCTGGCATCCTGGGAAACCGTTTTTATTTTTATGAAATAAAAATAAAAAATAAAATCATTTTTTTGCTGTCAAGGAAAATAGTTTCCAAAGAAACCACATCTGGATACTGTACTGCATGTTGCCATGGTAACACATTAAACACTTGTATAAATATAATTGAATACTTATAACAATGTAATGACACATTAATGACAGAGTTATACATATTTTCTTATTTCCTTTGTTCGCGTTTCAGTTTGTTTCCCACTTTTGCTTATGAGATTTTTATGAACGGTTATAACAACACAGTCATGACACTGTACTAAACAAATTATAAGTATATTTTAACTGACCTTTGACTAAAAAATGTACGTTCATGGTCTATGAATGCATTACGAATTCGTCTCATATTTCTGCTCCTATGACATTTTATGAACGATAACAACAGTATCACGGCACTGTTATGTCATGTCATGTGATCATACACGTGCTTTGTCTCGTTACATTAGTTAGAGGGTTTATTGTTCGAAAGCAGTTTGATATTATTATGTTATCTTGACATATCAGAAGTGCACTGAGCTACATACATAAGACATAAGTCAACCTGTCATAACGGCGTCATAACATGACGTTTTATCCAAAAAAAATAAATAAAAAAAAATCATTTAATTTAATGGTTTTATATT
>NC_062518.1:4723940-4733940 GCF_022655615.1 Tachysurus fulvidraco
ACATTTACTGCTTCTTCTATTTATAATAATAAACCACTGTTACTTCTAAAACGGCCTCTATTACTACTATTACTAAAACTGCCCCTTTTACTACTACTACTACTACTACTACTACTACTACTAATATGCCACTGCTAATTCTAAAACTGCCTCTATTACTACTTCCTGAGTGTTTTTAAAACAGGGGATTCTGTATTTAGCTCAACAGGTGAGGGAATTCCGGAAAAGGCAGGAGCACCCAATAAAATTCCCGTCTGTTCTTCCCACCCCATTCCCTAATCACCACCAGACCCCGGCGTGCTTCAGACCCTGCCCTCGTAATACCTCTTCAAATAGTACGTATTTAGCTTGGATTTACGCAAAGCTGCCGAAGCCATAAACCTCTTCAAAGTGCGGTGTAGTCTTTCATTAGGGATCCCCACGATGCCAGGGCCTGCTATCTGGTCTTCATTAAAGATAATCACTGCGTGTTTTACCTGTTGGCTTTATTGTAACAGGGGCTGTAAAAACAGATCCACGTCTCAGGTTTTCTTGTTAACACGAGCAAACAAACTGGGAACGTTTTCTGTTTTTAGATCTTGGAACAAGGCTACTTTGTGGTGTGTGTGTCTGTGTGTGTGTGTGTGTGTGTGTGTGTGTGTGTGTGTGTCTGTGTGTGTGTCTGTGTGTGTGTGTGTGTGTGTGTGTGTGTGTGTACATTTCCAAAAAAAAAAAAAAAGAAAAAGAAAAAAAAAGAAAGAAAACATTTCAAATGTCTGGTGTGTGGTTTGAAAGCAAAGCTGTGAGATTGTTTGTGAGGGTCAGGATGCAGATTGTGACACTGACCACAGCCCATCACCCTGACAAAGAGGTCAGGTATTTGACCTCGCTGCCCTTTGACCCCTAGCTGATTGAAGTGACAGCCTATCTTAGTTGCTGGCATGGTTGAAATGACGTTGACGTGTGTGTCGGAGTGTTTGAGTGTGTGTGAGCTTCTGCGAGCTTGTGGTCGGAGCAGCCCTCTGCTTTTTGGCTGCAGGTCTTGTAAATGGTAGACGCCAGGCAGTGAACTTGAGCTGGGTGTTACTACGGTGAGTGGTCGGGGTCGTATATCTTAGAGCTACTTTCTCATTTTCATTTTTCATTTTTAAATCGTAGAGCAATTATTATGCAACGTGAGACCTTTATGAAGAAAAAAAAATGAACACGTCTAAACATAAGCCCACTTTTGTTACATTTTATGGATATTTTTATATATGTGTAACACGAGTAAAAAAAAAATGTAAAAAGACTGATGTGGTTGTGAATTTTATTTATGGCTGGCTGCTAAAGTTTGCTAGTGTGTCTTTGATACTACACCACATTTCTCAATAGTCGTTAAGCAAAGGTTTGTTTTGCCCCTCCACCATGGATTAATGTAATGGCCTGTCTACATTTCCACCTTGTCCGTTGTCCAAGGTCAAGCATTCTCTCTCTCTCTCTCTCTCTCTCTCTCTCTCTCTCTCTCTCTCTCTCTCTCTCTCTCTCTCTCTCTCTCTCTCTCTCTCTCTCTCTCTCTCTCTCTCTCTCCCCTTCTCTCTTTCTTACTCTCTCAGCATTCTCAAATGTTGAGTGTCGCTCAGCACAGCCTCCTCGCTAATCCTCTCACAGGCAAAGCCCCATATTGAGTCCCCTTGAGGCAGTGGGACTTGAAACTGGACACTCCAGCCAGATCCAGATAGGCTCTCCGATAACGGGCCAGGGCTGAGCCTCAACGTATGGGACTGGACCCTGGAATTCAGCATATATATCATCATAAAGCTATTAGTAGCCAGAGTCTGTGAGTCTGTGCTTTTTGATATGGTCGGAGTCAAAAAAAAAAAAAAAAAAATGCATGGCAGGTTAAATCCTGATTAAACATCACATATTTATATGTGGGGCACTTTTTTGTATTTTTGAGTTAAATTTCTTAAAACTTAAAATTCTCAAACAGCATTAACCTATATTAGTATATTCATTATGATGGCCTAAACGTATAAAACAATATAAACAAAGATAAACAAACTCAAAACAGCAGGCCAGGAAAGTAAAAATACAACTAAAACAAACACAAAAACTGGACAGTAAATAAGAAAATACAACAGGTTTTTTAAAGACAGCAGCAAATTTGAAAAAAAATAAATAAATAATAAAAATAAAAATTGGAATCAGAACAACAAATCCGGCCGCGTAAAAGGAAATTCGGAGAAAGACACAGAGACTCACAAATCTGAAAGCACTACGGTAAATTCGGGGGAAAAGAATACAGCAGCAAATATGGAGAAATGACAGCAAGCACTGAAAAATCAACAAATTCAGAAAAGCAGCAGCAAGTTCGGAAACAGAGACTCGAATCAGGAAGCACGACAGCAAATTTAGACAAATGGCAGCAAATTTGGAAACAGAGCAGGAAATCGGGGGGGGGGGGGGTGCGTGGCAACAAATTTGAAAATATGAAAGCAAATTCAATAAGATGATAATAAATTCAGAAACACAAAATCAAATTCTGAAAATTTGGAAACAACACAAAACAGAAAATCCAGGTGCTTAATGAACATTTTTTAAAAGCAAGCCTACGCCAGCCTGTATGAGTGAGTGTGTGTGTGTGTGTGTGTGTGTGTGTGTGTGTGTGTGTGTGTGTGTAGGTGTAAATGCTAATAAAAGAGAGCACTGTTTACAAATATTAATATAAGGCCAATCATAATGGGTGTGTGTGTTAAACTGTAATTGTTGATAAATATTTTGTTTTATGTAAACAAATATATGTATGTGTGTGTGTGTGTGTGTGTGTGTGTGTGTGTGTGTGTGTGTGTAGGTGTGTGATGGTGTAAATGCTAATAAAAGAGAGCACTGTTGACAAATATTAATATAAGGCCAATCATAATGGGTGTGTGTGTTAAACTGTAATTGTTGATAAATATTTTGTTTTATGTAAACAAATATATATATATGTGTGTGTGTGTGTGTGTGTGTGTGTGTGTGTGTGTGTGTGTGTGTGTGTGTGTGTGCGCGCGTGTGTGTGTGTGTGTCTGTGTGTTTTAATGTGTCCTTTGACGACAGCGCTGCTGGATCCTCAAACCTGATTGGTTGATTAGTTATCTGTCACAGCTGCTTTGACAGTAATTCTAGCTGCAATGTTTACGTTTCCATGGTAACATGTACAGTTGGAGTTGGGTGAGACGTTGAGATGTGTTTGTTTGGCAGTTATGGAACTCACTCACTCATACAGGCTGGTCGTAGGCTTGCTTTTAAAAATGTTCATAGATAGATAGATAGATAGATAGATAGATAGATAGATAGATAGATAGATAGATAGATAGATAGATAATGAATGAATGAAAGATTATCTATCTATCTATCTATCTATCTATCTATCTATCTATCTATCTATCTATCTATCTATCTATCTATCTATCTATCTATCTATCTATCTATCTATCTATCTATTCACTATTCAGTCACATTTTTTTCTATCTATCTATAGATAGATAGATAGATAGATAGATAGATAGATAGATAGATAGATAGATAGACAGATAATGAATGAATGAAAGATTATCTATCTATCTATCTATCTATCTATCTATCTATCTATCTATCTATCTATCTATCTATCTATCTATCTATCTATCTATCTATCTATCTATCTATCTATTCACTATTCAGTCACATTTTTTTCTATCTATCTATAGATAGATAGATAGATAGATAGATAGATAGATAGATAGATAGATAGATAGATAGACAGATAATGAATGAATGAAAGATTATCTATCTATCTATCTATCTATCTATCTATCTATCTATCTATCTATCTATCTATCTATCTATCTATCGTGTGAAGAAATTCATTTTCTAATTACATTTCATCCCAACGTTGTTATAAAGCTACAGTTTGACCTGCTTAGTCAGGGTGAGGTTCTAATAACGGGTGGAGAACAGATCACATCCTTTCCACCCGTCGCTCTGTTTCTTTCACTCTTATCAGCAGTAAGGTGTTTAATTATGTGTAACTGGGTCTCGCATTGTATGTCCTCTACCGTAGACAAAACAAGAAAGAAACTGGTTGGGAAATGTTAAGTGCTCCATACATGGGTGTGGTTTCCTTGAATCTACAAAGAAGCCCAAAGGGGCATTTCACCTGTCAGAAATCCCCATACCACAGCACTGCTGAAGCAAAAAGAGATCACAAACACTGACACTGCTTAATGACACACACAGAGAGAGAGAGAGAGAGAGAGAGAGAGAGAGAGAGAGAGAGAGAGAGAGAGAGAGAGAGAGAGAGAGAGAGAGAGAGAGAGATTGTCTGTTTCTTAACTTCAGAGAAATGTCAATTGCTCATTAGCACCTCAGGGCAAATGAGACAAGAGAAAATGATTGATTTTGCTGTTAGGCAATGTAAGACAAGGCAACAAATAGTCCTGCTGTCAAACAACTTAATAAATGGCTTGGCTAAATCTCGCAAAACAGAATGCAAATGGATGTGGAATCTCCAGCTGTCAATACATGACCCAAAATACCACCTGATTTACACTCGCTCTGATTCACCTTGTTGATGGTTTGATTGGAATTTGTCTGATTGCATTACTGCAGCTTTCAAACAACAACAACAACAACAACAACAAAATATAATTATTATAAATATATATTAGAAATATTATATATATATTTTTTTAACAAGCGTATGTTTTTGTGTTGTACAATTTGACACTAAAGAGCCATATTTGAGTATTTAATATTTAGAATATTTACTCTTAAAATGGTTTGGGGTTTTCTATGAAGAATAAAAATTGAGTCTGTTTTTGTTTTTTCTTGTTTTTTCTAATATGAATAGAATAGGTAATATTACAGTCACACAGCTGTGATTGTTTTGTGTTTGTAATAAATAATATCAGATTTGGAATGAAGAAATAAATAAGCAAACTAACAAACGAACCAATAAACAAAAATAACTAAAAATAAATTAATTAATAAAAAACATGTTTGTAATAATAATAATAATAATAATAATAATAAAATATAATAATAATAATAATAATAATAATAATAATAGATAAACAACCAAATATATACCTCTAAATAAAGCTATAATTCAAGTGAAATCTACAGTTTTCTTGTATTTATTTAGCAAATATGCAAATATAATGAAGATTCTATACACTTTAACCTTCTAACCTACTAATTCCTATTTCTAACCTAAGACCAGAACTACTGGCAATCTTATTCAATCGTGTCAAACTGAATGCAAAAGGTTTTACAGATGAGACAAACAAATGAAAAAAGTTTGTAGAAGCTGCTGAGGTACAGCAAAGCCTGCAGACTAGCTTTAGTTCAGCGTAGTGTTAATTCTCTGGACAATACCGAAGCAAAAAAAATCATCGTTCTTATAATTTTCATCTTAATCAAACCATTCAGTGAGCCCTCATGGGTGTGGGCGGAGTCATCCTGGAATAGACCACTCCCATCAGGATAGAGTAAATGATATAAGTTGATCAGTATGAAGAACTTTGTATTGATCTGCAATGACTCTACAGCCTTAACCACTGTCTGTATGCGATAATGCCGGTAGTCCGTTTCAGCAGTGAGGATTTTATGAGGCAAGATAACTTTAGTATATTAGAGACCCTTTTACATTTCTCTTGCTCATGTCAGGCAGACAAATAGAGTCTGATGTTTTTAGTCAATTTGCTCTGGTCCACTTCAGTGGCACCTCTGGCCTGGCAGCCACCTTAATAGCTAGCTTTAAGCCCATAATTTCGCTTTCAGAGCCCAGGATAATTCAGTTGTGGCAGCCATCTCTACAGCCATTACATTACATTACATTACGTTTATTCATTTGGCAGACGCTTTTATCGAAAGTACAATCCGAGCATGCGGTTATGAACGGAGCTGACTTTGCTTCAAGTGTTAAGACTTATAATGCTTATATTTCAGTGATAATGCAAAAGAGTTGTAAAAGCTACGAAAGAAAACACTAAACAACGTAGTGTGTAAATCTGTAACGAGTAAAATCCAAGGCTACAAAAGAGTAGAAAAAAGCGGCATTGGCTTGTAAATAATCTAATCCTTTAAATTAAGATGAAATAGAAACAGAGATCACAGAGCAGCAGAGGTTCGAGGAGATGAAGCGACGTACGGACCTCGTCCCACCGTCCAACGATCCACTATTTATGGATATGAAGTGTGTTATAAGGTTAAATTATAATTTTATTTTTATCCTGCTTTTAGCAATAGACACTATCTCAAAATAGCTTTAGAGAATTATAAAATATTGACATAAAATAACAAGTTTAAAAGTGAATTTAGATTTATATCGATCGAACGAGCAAGCCCGAGGCAACGGTGGTGAGGAAAAACTCCCAAAGACAATACGAGGTAGAAACCTTGAGATGATCCAGACTCATTTGGGAGTGTGATTATAAATCATGTCCTTTCTGCAGCTGTATAACTTTAAGTAGAATATTTAACAAAACCTAACGCCACAACAGAACTTAAAATAAATATATGCACCCTTGATTAATAAGTGTCACTTTCCACTCTTTCACACCGAGGGGTTGGGATTTTTTTTAGGCAAAGGAGGAAATTGAAGACCAAGGAGGAAATGTATTCCATTCCATTTTCTTCTCTAACAAACCCACTTAAAATTAGAAAATATGGTTAATTAGCTGATTATCTGAATCAGGTCGGTTCTCCAGGACTAGGGTGCTTTCGTGTCTCTCTGTACAAACAGAGGACAAGCTTCTGGTCTGTCTATATGCAGCCATTAGCCATAAACAATTGCCTCAACTAATAAAAGATTTAGAACCTGGTTATTATTATTATTATTATTATTATTATTATTATTATTATTATTATTATTATTATTATTATTATTATTATTATTATTCATTCATTCATTCATTCATTCATTCATTCATTCATTTTCTACCGCTTATCCGAACTACCTCGGGTCACGGGGAGCCTGTGCCTATCTCAGGCGTCATCGGGCATCGAGGCAGGATACACACTGGACGGAGTGCCAACCCATCACAGGGCACACACACACTCTCATTCACTCACACACTCACACACACACACACACTTTCATTCACTCACACACTCACACACTACGGACAATTTTCCAGAGATGCCAATCCACCTACCATGCATGTCTTTGGACCAGGGGGAGGAAACCGGAGTACACCGGAGAACATGCAAACTCCACACACACAAGGCGGAGGTGTTATTATTATTGTTGTTGTTGTTGTTGTTGTTATAATAATAATAATAATAATAATAATAATAATAATAATAATAATAATAATAATAATAATAAGAAGAAGAAGAAGAAGAAGAAGAAGAAGAAGAAGAAGAAGAAGAAGATCAGTAGAAACACAGATAAAATGTAGGATAAAGAGAATTAAGGCTTTGAATTGAAAGTGAATTGCAAACTAAATTACATTTCTGTAGTATTTCTGTATACTATAAGTATACTGTCTTACTGGAGTTTTCCTGCTCTGAATGAGATTTATTTAAAAAAAAAAAAAAAAAAAACTAACACGCTTTCCCAATTACGTTCTCATTCTGTCTGGCTGATGATGAGGTCTGCGTTTAAGGCATTTAATGTTCAGTAAACAACAGCACAGGCGCCCAAGTCTTCAATTAAACCAGCTTCCATGGAGACTTCTGGGGAAAAGTGATTGTGATACAATTAAAGTAAAGACAGAGCGCATTGTGGCCGTTTAGCTGACCCTTACAATTCATACAGTGTTTACAGCCTCGTCATGCTTGTAAAAACATGTGGGATTTCTCTTTTGTTTCCTGAGTCACAGTGTACATTTGTGTGTGTGTGTGTGTTTGTGTGTGTGTGTTTGTGTGTGTGTGTGTGTGTGTGTGTGTGTGTGTGTGTGTGTGTGTGTGTGTGTGTGTGTGTTTGTGTGTGTGTGTGTGTGTGTGTGTCACATATCAGATTACACAAATGATATAAAGGACACAAATTTGTAGCACTACTACACAAATGACACAAAGTTGTAGCACTACAACACAAATGACACAAAATACACAAATGACACAAAATTGTAATACTACGACACAAATGATACAAATGCACAAATGAAAAGTTTTAGTATTACTACATAAATAACACAAAATACACAAATGTCACAAAGTTTAAGTATTACTAGACAAGTGACACAAAGCTGTATTATTACTACACAAATGACACAAAGTCATAGTATTACTACACAAGTGACACAAAGCTGTATTATTACTACACAAGTGACACAAAGCTGTATTATTACTACACAAGTGACACAAAGTTATAGTATTACTACACAAGTGACACAAAGTTATAGTATTACTACACAAGTGACACAAAGTTATAGTATTACTACACAAGTGACACAAAGCTGTATTATTACTACACAAGTGACACAAAGCTGTATTATTACTACACAAGTGACACAAAGTTATAGTATTACTACACAAGTGACACAAAGTTATAGTATTACTACACAAGTGACACAAAGTTATAGTATTACTACACAAGTTACACAAAGCTGTATTATTACTACACAAATGACACAAAGCTGTATTATTACTACACAAATGACACAAAGTTATAGTATTACTACACAAATGACACAAAGTTATATTATTACTACACAAATGACACAAAGTTATAGTATTACTACACAAGTGACACAAAGCTGTATTATTACTACACAAGTGACACAAAGTCATAGTATTACTACACAAATGACACAAAGTTGTAGTATTAGTACACAAATGACACAAAGTTATAGTATTACTACACAAGTGACACAAAGTTATAGTATTACTACACAAATGACACAAAGTTATAGTATTACTACACAAGTGACACAAAGCTGTATTATTACTACACAAGTGACACAAAGTCATAGTATTACTACACAAATGACACAAAGTTATAGTATTACTACACAAGTGACACAAAGTCATAGTATTACTACACAAATGACACAAAGTTATAGTATTACTACACAAATGACACAAAGCTGTAGTACTGTTACAGTATATATTACCCCTTGATGTGTTTAGTGCCCAATAATGGACATATGTTGTATCTGTGGTCAATTCCCACCTCCCACCTCAGCATACTTTTAATATGCTCCGGATCCTCTACAACCCTGAGCAGGATGATGTGCTTAGTGAAGATGAAACAATAACTCCATGTATTACATTCAGAACAAGGACATTTATATTGTCACAAGGCTTCACCAAGACACAACTGTTTAAACAAACACACCCATAATGTTTGAACTAATTCTAACTCAATCCATTAGTGATGTATTTAATTAGTTTGTGGGCCAAAAGTAAAGTACAGTAAATACAAAGTCAATACACTGACTATGTAGTGAAAACACAAATCTATTCTATATGGATTACTGAACCACTTGCTTAAACAATGTCCATTTTTCAAAGTTATTGTCAGACATTTTATGAAGACAAGAAGTCTGTGAGAAGAAAAAAGCAACCGGGTTAAAGAACAGGTTTATTCAAAGTAAACAAGAGTAGAAGTGTGCTACAAATACAAACCATGCAAAGGCTTCATTAGTCTTAAATCTATTATGAACTATATATATATATATATATATATATATATATATATATATATATATATATATATATATATATATATATATATATATAATATATAGTGGGCAGATAAATTTAATTATACATTTCATATTTAAACTTCTACATGTTCATATTTCTGTAAAGTGGCTTTGAGAAAATGCCCATTGTTAGAAACACCTAACAAATAAAATTGATTTAAACTGAACTTAATTCAGGGGCACGGTGGCTTAGTGGTTAGCACGTTCGCCTCACACCTCCAGGGTTGGGGGTTCGATACCCCGTGCCTCGGGGGTTTCCTCTGGGTACTCCGGTTTCCTCCCCCGGTCCAAAGACAGGTCCAAGGTAGGTCGATTGGCATTTCTGGAAAATTGTCCGTAGTGTGTGAGTGAATGAGAGTGTGTGT
>NC_062518.1:4738940-4744748 GCF_022655615.1 Tachysurus fulvidraco
CTTCTCTTCTCTTCTCTTCTCTCTTCTCGTTCCTCCCTCTCTTTTCTTTTCTTCCCTTCTTTGTCCGTTGTCTTTCCTGCGTGCACGAATCTATCCCCCCGCGACTGCGATTTCTTTTCTTTGTTTCTTTTTGCTCTTTGGTTGTTCCCTTTTTGTTTGTTCTTTCCTCTCTTCCTTTTTTCTTTATTGTACTTTTCTTCTTCTCTCCAGTTGTATTCTACTTTGCTGCTTCTTTCCTTTGTCCATACTTTCAATGCCTTTGTTTTTCTCTCCTTTCTTTTTTCCTTCTTTTTCCTTGCTGCCTCCCCCTCTTTTTCCTCCTTCCTTTTCTTGTTCATCTGACAGATCCTTTATTTTCCACCTGTTTTGTCAAGCCTTTTTAGTATCATTTCTATTATTGCACAATCACTCTTCTTTCAGAAAGGTTTTTACCATTGTCTTGACGTTCTTTTCTTTGGTGTTCTTGGCTCTATGCTAGAGGGCTTGTGTTGGCTTGCTGGGGTTTGTGTGCATGTTGTTCCTGCCTCGGACTTGCCAGTTGAGGCTAGTATGGGCGGTCAGGGGTATCTCCTTATTTCCTTTCTTGTTCACTTTTTTTACGTTCTCTAACTGGGAAGTTTTGTTATACTCTTTTTTTCCTGTCTCTTTGTCATCAGCATGTGCACCCCTTTCGTGAATCCAATTGTGTTTGGGACATTCTATCTATTCCGATTTACCTCTCCTCTTTTCTTTTCTTCCTTTTACTTTTTTCCTTTTTTCATCTCTTTCCATACTGTTTCCGGCATCTCATCTCCCATTTCTCATTTCTCTTCTTCTTCTCTCCGTCTTTGTTCTTCCTCCTTCCTGTCTTTTAAAACATATAAGCATTACTCAAAGAGCTGCTTTGAAGGATGGTCACAAGGTGTGAGGTCACCACGTAGTCGGTGTGTAATGTAGGGGGGGGTGGGCACAAAAAAGAGGGGGGAGTCAAATTCATGGGGGGCAGGTAACATCCGTTCCTCATCCTAGCTGCTCCTTCCTTTTCTCTTTCTGTTTCCTTCCTCCTTTCCTGCGTCCTTCTCTCTCTCGTCTCCGCTCATTTTATTCCCTTTCTGGCGACATTCGTTCCTTCTCTCCTTCCTTCTTCGCGTGTACATCTGTCATTGTGCTATCTTTGCGTCTTCTGCCTTCTTAGTCTTATCTTCCTTGTTACCGCATTCGTCCCACTGCGCCTCCTGCTCATCAAACTCCCACTTCCGGTTGCCTTTCCGTTCTTTAGTCCTCTTCCTCCTCGGATCTATCCTATTTGCACTGTTCGCCTCGTAAGCTCCGTGACGGTGCTTGGATCCGTGTGCGTAGGTAAATAATAAGTCGCGGCCCTAACTCCCCTCTTCTCTACATCGCTCACTCGGGAGTAAATGAGGGCTTTCTCGACGGGTGAAAGAAGGGGGAGGACACTTAATGAGAGGAGGATTGGGAAGGGGCGGTGGGGGTGTATGCAGGTATTACCTCTCGGACTCGGGGGTAGGTAAATACGTCTAGTCCTCTCCTCTGTCTGCTATGCGCCGTGCTACCGTAGAGCTTTCGAGCGAGTTAAGGTAGAGCAAGGGGGCGAGGGAGCGGGAGCAGAAAGGGAATAGGATGGCGGGGGGCCCTTCTCTTTATGGTGCATGTTTCACGTTATGGTCAAAATCCAGGGACTGCAAATCTCTACGAAACAGCTTGGGTAGTGATTACTTGTTGTGCCTCCTCTCCTAAAACCCAACATATAATGGATTTAAACTACAATCTAAACAATTGTTTGTTACCATCTACCTGCATAATATTAACGCTTCTGCTTTCATCCTCTATTTTCTTTGGTTTCCCTTTCAACCCGTCCATCCATACCCTTTCCGCTCTCTTCCCTCCCTTCTCACATCTCTCTGGCCCTCCTCTCTTCCTTCGCCTTTCTATTTCTCTCACTGAGTCTTGGCAATCTACTGCCTCTTTCTCAGAAGACGGTGTTCCTGATAAATGTTACCTTTTTTTTTCCCTTTTGCTATACTGTTCGAAGTAAAGTTTTGTAATGTTTTAAATGTTGCTTAAAGTAAGAAATAACAGGAGAAACACTCCTGACGATAATAATATACCTTAATATACTTATGGAAACTCATTACTTGCAACAGTTAGTTTACAACACTTGTAAACGAGTGATTTCTTTACTTATCAGCATAATCCCTAATCAGTACTGGCTCTCACCCTGAGGTAAATCGTCCAAATACTTTGACATTGATTTTTCTTTACTTTTTTACAATAAGGAGCACTTGATTCTTTATTCAAAAAAATGTTTGATTAATATCTTTTAATGATTGAAACACTTTTAAAACTGTCATCTATACAGAGTGTGTGGCACTCTTTTTCTGTTTTGCTTGATGTTTGAAGGCTTTAAGACATTTATCAACAGTATCCATTCCATTCTAAACATAAATTATTCATGTTTCCTTTTACCCATCTTCCCCCTACACCCCCCCCCACCCTCCCCCATTTTAAATACACTTTTGCTAGGCAGGGATTTAGAACAGACTGAGTTTTAGCCAAGAACACATCACTCATGTTGCTGTAGAACTGCATGAATGTTTTTTGCTGTCTGTCCACAATGTTTAGAGATAAATATGTAAACTCCTAAAAACTGCATATGTTTGATTATATTAATCTTCACTTTCCTCTCGTTAATGTATTGATCTATTAATGAATGTATACAATTTTAAAAGCACATAAAGCACATTGTTTCTACTGATGCACTCAGAACAACCCTGTACCAGTGTAAATTGAAACCCCTCTAGTTTGTGAGAATGTCCTGTATAAAATAGTAAAGATACATAATCAATCCTGAATCGCCAAAAAGGAAATAGAAACAAGAAATAGAACTTGATACCAAAGGCCTTACCATGATCCTTCGTCAAGTACAAGTTTAGTAGTCACGTTGTGTTATTAACTGTATACCGATCACATACACTTTACAGGAAAAATGCCCCGTAAAAGAATATTTAAACACTCAGACATGTGACCTCACTATATCTTAGTTTATCTGTTCATGATGAACAATAATTTGCATACATAAATCCTAACAAATCATTCAACTGCTCAAATTTACGCAAATGACAATCCTATATTGCAAGATGGTGCCGGCCCGCGGATGGCAGCCTCAATGCTTAGCCCTCATGTTTACTCTGTTTTGTTAGTTTTTTCTGCTGTTTGTCAAAAAATCGGTCAGTTTTCACCAGAGATTAACTGCTGAACATTCGGCGTACACACCACAGACCTTTTATATCAGTTTTTGAGTATTCTGACGTTTTGCTGTCATATTGTGTTGGTCGAGCGGCGGCTGCTTGTTTTAAGTTGCTTCAAGACTGGGCATCCGTGGAAACTCCTGGCTGCTCCAATTTCCCTGTCCGCACTATTTTCAGTCCCCCCTGCTTGCCCCCGTCGCCTCCCCCTTTTTCCTCTCCTCTTCTCTCAACATCCTTCCACCCCTCCCCCCTTTCTCTCTTTCTTCGCTTCTCCCTGAGGGTGACCTTCATCCTCGATCCTCTTCTTTTTCCTCCCGGAAGTCTTGCTTCTCTCTTACTTTCCCGTTCCCGCCTTTCTTCCCCTCCTCGCGGCATTCCGGACATAGCTTTAAGTTTGCCGGGCTTTCACCGCCTCTTTAGAGCGGCCGAGATGTAAGAATCACCGGGGAAAATTGCGTGGCGGTTGGACGTGTTTTTTTTCCATCAATGGAAAGGGTGGTGTTCTGATGTTACTGTGTTAAAGATTTGCTAGCCAGATTCTGAAAACTCTTCATTAAACTACAACCGGGTTCTATATTCGCCACGGGAATTTTGCTCGTTCATTCTGGTGAGTGTTTACCTTCCACGTCAAGCGTCACTTAATTCTAACCCTACCTACCTGGAGATCGCTGATCTATCACAGAGAGTGAGCAACAACACCCGGCTCTGTGAGTAATAATTCTTTGAGACGTTAATAAAGGCGATTCTTTCACGTGATTGCACTAAATACAGAAGCATGTTACTGTCTCACAATCTAAACCAGAGACAGTAACGCACTGGTATC
Organism: Tachysurus fulvidraco; assembly: GCF_022655615.1. NCBI lineage: Eukaryota > Metazoa > Chordata > Actinopteri > Siluriformes > Bagridae > Tachysurus > Tachysurus fulvidraco. The sequence goes on from NC_062518.1 coordinate 4,743,012, forward strand.
ACCTGCTTACACTACATAAAGGAAGCATATCACTCTGTCCTCACGGGCCAGCTCTTTGTGCTCTCTTATCCACTTCTTATCATCATTCTTATCCCCCCCCAACCTTCCGAAACTTCAATCATCTAACCTGTATTAAAGGAACTGTAACAAGGATGGGACAATGAGCAGATTTACACGCCTGTTCTCGCTCACTGACTGTTCGTTTTTTTGAAGATGCTGCCACCGACCTGGAGGAGCTCACAGAGACACTAGCATCACAATATTAGTTTCTGTGAAATTTGTGTATTCCTACCAGACTCACTTAACTTACATGAGGAACCATGGTTGCACTCACTGCACATGGTTCACTACTACAGACCGGAGCGCTAGTGCTATTGGGAAAACTCAAATCGAGCACCCTGCACCGTCAGCACTGGTGCCCCCCAGGGCTGGTGGTTCTCTCCCCACTGCTCTTCTCCCTGGACAGCAATTGTTACAGCAGTGGACTCATTCGATTCCTGGAACCAAAATCAGCAGAAGTTGTACTTCCTTTCCTTTTCTTCAGCTGAAGACTTCAACCTGCCAAGTATTGGCTGAAACATTCTACACTGCCATCATTGATACACCTCTGCACCTCGGTGACTGTTTGTTTAGTCTCAGCCACCCATCCACCTCAGGAGACTACAGATGGTATGCCTGACTGCTGAGCATCAGTGGACAACACCTCCCCACTCTCCAAGCCTGTACTTCTCCAGATGAGCAACAGGGCAAAGAAAATCACTCACATCCAGCACAAATCCTCTTTGACTGTTGCCATCTGGTCGACGCTACAGAGCCCGAGCACCAAAACAACCAGATATAGGAACAGTTTCTACCCTCAGAATCCATCTGTATTGAACATGTAACATTCTATGAACACCCTAACATACACAGAACAAACCCTAATTCTTCTTTTTTTTTTAACACATACTCATTTATTTCACTTTGCACTCTATTTTGAATTTGCACATCTATGTGTCAATTTGTCACATTTTTTTTTCCACTGTAATAGACAACTGTATTCTATGTGTTCATTTCTTATCATTGCCATTCTGTTTACACGTGGAACTCCGTACTAGAACAAATTCCTCGTATGGAAAACATACTTGGCAAGAAGAACTTTCTGATTTCTGATTCTATATGGATGACAGACAGATGCACAGACAACCTGATACAATAATGCCACCAACACCTATTCCAATTGACTATAGAGTGATTTCAAACATTCCTACAGTCTTAAAGTTAGATCGTTTTTTATATTCTCTCTCTCCTATTTTCTTCCTCAGTTTTATAGAAGTCCTATTATCTTGTAGAATATAAATACACAATCCGTTGTTTCTCTCTACTTTGGTTTCCTGTTGAACTCAGGAATCAGCTCATTGATAGCTAATTCCAAGCACAACTATAGTCAGAACACTCCACAATGTTAGTCCTATGATAGCATGGCAACAAGTGTGTCGCTAATGTGAAAAAAGTAACTCTCCGCGGTGGTGGCGTGTGTGTTTACAATCACACAGAATGGTGCAAGAACTCTGTGTTTTTGTTTTGTAAATCAACTTGCTCATTGCTGATTGAGTTTGTGACCGTTAATACAGTCCATTATATTTACATGTGAATTCACCATGGTTTTCATGTCGGAGTGTACATTCCCACAGCGCTAATGCTAAAGAGTGCTATGGGAGCTCTGTGGGGCTTATTATCAATCTGCTAATTTTCAAC
>NC_062518.1:4745248-4775248 GCF_022655615.1 Tachysurus fulvidraco
GTAGCTTGTGTTTCATACTGATGAAAAAACCTTGTATATCAGTCTTCTTACAACTACGTACCAACAAGGTGTACAAAAAAGTGTTATGGCAGAATTTATAGTAAAAATAGGTGGGATCCGACACAAGGGGAAAAAGGAAGGGGGGAAGAGGTCGAGACGTGAGAGATAAGTTTCCAGCGAAACCTGGACACGATCTGATATAAATAATTACTCATGACGTGGTGAATATTCCTTAATCTCACATTCATCGTTTGTGTATATCGGTACATTTATTAAGTGTATATACTGTAATGCCTGGTTTTCTATAGCTACTGTAAAAACTAGTAAAGAAATGATGCTGGTTAAAGTAATAAATGACCTGCTGCTGGCTGCTGATAGAGGATATGCTGACGTTTAATAAGTTAGGTTAAGGTAGGACCAGAGCAGAAATAGCAGTGGAAGGTCTCCTAGTGAATTGATTTCAGCAATGTTGTCTGTTGTTTTTTTATATTTCCTTCATATTTTGAGAAAACTCCGGTTGAGCATGTCAGCAATTTCAACATCAACACTGACACAACACTTCACACCGGTAAAGTGAACGTGGTGGTGACAAGTCAGCAGTGACCTTGACTCTTTCTCAGTGTGAACATAGAGGTGTGTTTGTGTGTGTGTGTCCCCAGGTGTGAGCGAGCTAGGACTGGTAAGGGTGTGCATACATTTCTGTTAATGAGATTTATAGCACTTGATATGTGTAGTGTTCTATTACAGTGTTACTTATGTGATGACTAAAACCTGCTAGTCTTGATTTTGGCTCTTCTAGCACTTTTTATATCTAGAAATAAGACTGTGTTGTTAGGATTGCTTTAATAGGAGGTGGAATAGTATTGAACTGTAGACCAAACATTTAATCGTTATCCTACGGATATTTGATATGAAAACAGTGGGTCCAACCTAATTTAAACAAAGACATGCTTTTTTTTGGAGTGCCTTTAAAATGTGTGTGTGTGTGTGTGTGTGTGTGTGTGTGTGTGTGTGTGTGTGTGTGTGTGTGTGTGTGTGTGTGAGAGAGAGAGAGAGAGAGAGAGAGAGAGAGAGAGAGAGAGAGAGAGAGAGAGAGAGAGAGAGAGAGAGAGAGAGAGAGAGAGAGAGAGATCATAACATGAGTCTGTGTTTTGTACTAAGTTTAGGTGTGTGTGTGTGTGTGTGTGTGTGTGTGTGTGTGTGTGTGTGTGTGTGTGAGAGAGAGAGAGAGAGAGAGAGAGAGAGAGAGAGAGAGAGAGAGAGAGAGAGAGAGAGAGAGAGAGAGATCATAACATGAGTCTGTGTTTTGTACTAAGTTTAGGTGTGTGTGTGTGTGTGTGTGTGTGTGTGTGTGTGTGTGTGTGTGTGTGTGTGTGTGTGTGAGAGAGAGAGAGAGAGAGAGAGAGAGAGAGAGAGAGAGAGAGAGAGAGAGATCATAATATGAGTCTGTGTTTTTTACTAAGTTTAGGTGGTGTGTGTGTGTGTGTGTGTGTGTGTGTGTGTGTGTGTGTGTGTGTGTGTGTGTGTGTGTGTGTGTGTGTGTGTGTGTGTGTGTGTGAGAGAGAGAGAGAGAGAGAGAGATCATAATATGAGTCTGTGTTTTGTACTAAGTTTAGGTGTGTGTGTGTGTGTGTGTGTGTGTGTGTGTGTGTGTGTGTGTGTACCTGATTGTTACGGTAATGCTGGAAATGAAACGGAAAAGGAAATTAGTTTGTTCCCCTCCCTAAAACCCCCTGCAGAGTTTTGACCTTATTTACCCTAACTGGAAGAATAACAAGTCCGCAGCATATAGAATAAAATGCCTGAGAGTAAGCCGCCGCATTCAATACACGGATGGACCTCATTATAACAACATAATAACATGTTTTTTTTTACGTGCAACATACTTCGTATGGCTTTGTATGTTTGATGGTTTGATGGTTGATAGTTTGATGTGCACTTAATAAATCTGTACCGAAAGTGATCCATAGATCCAAAGGACGGACGGTTAGCCGAGGAGCTAGCTATTTTAATTTAAGGACGTTGTAAGAGAAAGAGCCAGTCGGTGGTGAGAGGGGGTTTGTGGGATCGTATCTACAACAGACTATATATGACATGTCTTATTACAGTGATGATGGCAGGGATTGGCTTCATTGTCATGAGCAGGTAACAAGACCTGCTCCTGAGGTCACGGCTACATTTGACCTCTGTCTCATCATCTGACTTAATGCGGCACCTCTTAGCCCTGTCGAGGCTCCGCGCACCAATGGCACACTCTCATGTCAGGATCGGCTGATTTTGATTGGATGCTCTGGGGTCGGACTGTCAGAGAAGGGGGAAATCAAGGTGGGCAATGAATTCTAATGAGACAGACGTAACATGGTCCGCTAATGTCACACGCACACATAGGCACATTGTCGTTAAGCAGGACCCAGCTGTGGGCTGTCAGGTTGCTTGTTAGGCCCAAGAGGACAGAAGGCACAGTGGGCCAACCACCCCTGTCAGTCTCTCTACTCTCTCTCTCTCCCTGTCTCTCTTTCCCGCTCTCTCTCTCTCTCTCTGTCCGTCCTTCCAGATATGTCCAATAACTTGTGTTCATTTTGTATGACAGGTGAGTTCTCTCTGAAATGATCTTGAATATGCCTGAGACTGAGCTAGGTATCGCAAATGGACATGTTTTCATTGCATTATATGCTTATAAAGGCACCCCTGTTGAGATATTTGTGTTTCTGTACGCTCTTTAAGCACATGTGTATTCCTTCTTTCTTGTCTTCCCGGAGAGGTGTGCTGTTAATGATGCCCCTGCCGGGATGAGGGAGCCTCGCCGCATTTTGTCTCCTGATTAGGATGCAGCGACGGCTTTTGTCACCAGCTCTGTCAGCCTCTGCAGGGACAAAGCATTGTTACCGGAGCATAATTAGATCTGCTTCCTCCTGAAGCTGCCACCTGCACTGACCAAGCAGTCAGGGACCATCTCCCCCCTTTACTGATGAAAACACTTGTTTCTCAATATGAGCTAGGATGAATTTGAACATGGTGATGAGAAAGTTTATAATATTGATCTATTTTTAATGATTCTGCGACCCTACAAAGACACACATAGACGCTTGATCACCGATATCCAAGCGCTATAGATAGGAAAAGGTGACATATTGCTCATTTTATGGCATCCAACTCTGCGATAATTACACTGGAGCAAACCCTTCAACTCAGACTTCATTTCACATTTCAGATGACAGTAGCGCCTTGGCTAAATATACACAATTATATTCTGTCTCTCCTTTTCTTTTTTTTTCATCTTCGTCTCTTCCATGCTGAAGATGTAATTGGCTGTCTATGGCTGTAGCACTACTCCCTAAGACAAGGACATCTCAATGCACCTCACACACACACACACACACACACACACACACACACACACACACACACACACACACACACACATACACACACACACACACACACACACACCTTGCTGAAAGTCACTGTTTCGAACAGCTGCACAGTAGTTTGCATTGGCAGCCATGTCCCCACTTCCTCATCATGCTTGTGCTGACAGAGAAGGCTGAGAACAGCATATTGCAGTCGAGCTCAACTCTTTTCCAACTTTAGAACTTCAGGCCTGCCTCTAGCCCATAGCCGAACGACTAAAACTCGGCCAGGCTACAGAATATGGGCCTCCAATCTATTTCCATCAACATAATTAGATTTGAAAAGACTTGGAGTAGTGGATCATTTCTGCCAGACACATGTAAGATTTTTTTTGTTAGATCCAGAAATAACTATGCTATAGCAGTTATTTTCAGCTCTTGCCCCAAAGTACTAGAGTACTCAAGTAACAATACAAGAAAGGAGAACTTCTGACCTTTTGTGTTTGAGGATCATTGAGTTAGAAAGCAACCCGACGTCAATACGTCTCTTTGGAAATCCTAGACTCGGTTGTAGACTCCCTGTCTTAATCTCGACATTTATTAAACCCAATAAAATCTCACCCTGGCAAATTACTGCAATGAAAAAGTAGGAATAAAAAAAAAATCTCAACTAGTTAGAGATCTTGAGTTGTTAAGACGCTCAGCTGTGGTAGCATTTGATATGATTTTATTTGTATGAAATCAATTCAGATACGTTCACGTTTTGGAAGTCGCTCAAATTCCACTTGCAATTTCATCGGAAAACAGCGATAGGTCAAAATCTACAAACTCAGATTTCAGAAAGGTTTTCAAAGACCTCAACACCCCCATCCACCTGTCCCTAGGTATATTATATGGCCATGAAGGTCAATTCTGGACATCCGACCATCACATCACTATGTCGGAAATTGCTTAAAAAAATGTATCATACAGAATGTATGCTGTAGCATTAAGCCTTCCTTTTTTACTGGGACTTACAGTCCAAGACAATGTCTCTGCAAGGTCCATGTGGAAGAACTCAAGTGTCCTTCACTGAGCCCCGATCCTAACCCCACTGAACACCTTTGGGATGAACTGATATTCTGATTGCATGCCAGGACTTCTCTGAGATGATGAAGGCCCTTGTAGCTAACAACAAAAGCTAAATGTATAATGGGATGTTTGACAAGGATCTATAAGTGTGATTGAGCAGACATGTTGTTTTGCCTATATACAGTAGTGCACGTCAAGTTACTGTTCATTTGAAATCTATGTTTATACAGTAAGTTCTCCTGATGTTCTAAAGGGATTATTTAGGGTTTTCTTGGTTCTTCCTTTATTCCAAAATCATACAGTTGGTAAAATGGTACTGTACGTATACAATACCCCTTGTTATGAATATGTGTGCATGGTGTCCCTTTCGGGGACTATAGCAAATTTCATCCAGTGTTCTACTGAAACCCTGAGCAGAATGGATGATACTTGATCGAATACTTCAGCAGGAAGGAATTACTGTTGGGTCTGAGGTCAACTCGGAATATCGCTGACCTGTTAGTTCCTCAGGAGCTCTCGGTTGCTTAATTCCACTCAACTGCAAACTGTTGTAGAAAGGACATTATTTACATTTACATTATTTCCTGTCCAGTGTCACCCAGACGAGGATGAGGTTCCCTACTGAGTTTGGTTCCTCTCAAGGTTCCTTCATTATATCGTCTCGGGGAGTTCTTCCTCGCCACCGTCACCTCAGGCTTGCTCATTAAGACAGATATTAGATATACTCAGTAACTTTATTTTAAACATTAAACTTAAAATAAAATATTCAGTTTTTATACATCTGTAAAAGAAACAGTATTTTATTTGAATTGAAATTGAACGGGTGTGTGTGTGTGTGTGTGGGGGGGGGGGGGTTAGTGGCTTAGTGGTTAGCACGTTTGCTTCACACCTCCAAGGTTGGGGGTTTGATTCCGACCTCCGCCTTGTGTATTTGGAGTTTGCATGTTTTCCCCGTGCCTCGGGGGCTTCCTCCGGGTACTCCGGTTTCCTCCCCCGGTCCAAAGACATGCATGGTAGGTTGATTGGCATCTCTGGAAAATTGTCTGTAGTGTGTGAGTGTGTGAGTGAATGAGAGTGTGTGTGTGTGCCCTGTAATGGTTTGGCACTCCGTCCATGGTGTATCCTGCCTCGATGCCCAGTTACACCTGAGATAGGCACAGGCTCCCCGTGACCCGAGGTAGTTCGGATAAAAAATTAATGAATGAATTGAACTGGTTACTAGAATTAAATTCAATGTAAACTCAGACCATCATTACTAGAGATAACTTATTTTAACTAGGAACTGAAATATTTACATACATGTACAACATTATTTGTATGTTCTTATTGCTTCTTCTACCCCTACTCTCTTTTTTCTTAATTCTGGTCCAATCTGTTGTTTTGTTCAATCAAGATCTTTAGATTAGAAGTGTGAAAATCCGATCTAGGAAGACCAGGACCATAGATTTATATAAATAGTTAATAAATACAACTCCTTTGTAGCTATCAGCAGTACGTGAGCTTGAATGCTGGTCTCTGGACTGTGCTGGATGCCTCTGTGACTGAAGTCTACTCTCTTTTCACCTTAATATTTTTCCTTATTTCATTTCCCCCCCCACTGATTATAAAACTTGACACGCTGGTCTGCCAAGAACTCATTCCCCTCATCCTTATGGAACAATTAGCAATGCTGAGCAGCTTCGCAATTAACAGTCCCATAATTGTCACATGCCCCATTTTCCAAATCAACCGGAGCAGTATCTGTTTTAGAGCAAAGTTTAATTACAAACTCAGAGCATTTGCATTTTCCATCATTACCATTTTAAATGACAGTTTTAACTGTAAGCTCTGGACAGAGAAAAGAAGACAGCCTGGATTAGTATTCTGAACACTAAAAAAATGCTAAAGTTTTACAAACACGTTTGTGAAAAACTAGCTTATATTCGACTGCACTAATGTCTGGAATGGTGTTGAAAATTAAGATTAGTAGTAATAAATTCAGGGCAGTCGAATATAAGCTAGTACACTAAAACCTCTTAGAGGGTTTAGTGTACTCGGTCAAATATAAACAATAACAGAAATGTTTTTTTTTTTTTTCATGCATAAAGATTGTAATTCTGGGAAATTACAAATAACTAACTTACTCTGCTTGACATTATTATTATTATTATTATTATTATTATTATTATTATTATTATTATTATTATTATTATTATTATTATTATTATTCATTCATTTTCTACCGCTTGTCCGAACTACTCGGGTCACGGGGAGCCTGTGCCTATCTAAGGCGTCATCGGGCATCGAGGCAGGATACACCCTAGACGGAGTGCCAACCCATTGCTGGGCACACACACACACACTCTCATCCACTCACACACTCACACACTACGGACAATTTTCCAGAGATGCCAATCAACCTACCATGCATGTCTTTGGACCGGGGGAGGAAACTGGAGTACCCGGAGGAAACCCCCGAGGCACGGGGAGAACATGCAAACTCCACACACACACAAGGCGGAGGTGGGAATCGAACCCCTAACTGCCTGAGGTGTGAGGCAAACATGCTAAGCCACCGTGCCCCCCTATTATTATTATTATTATTATTATTATTATTATTATTATTATTATTATTATTATTATTATTATTATTATTTTATTTTTATTTATTTATTTATTTATTTTTTTTTTTTGGTTAGTAAAATTATGCTGTGTCCCACAAACAGAAAACAATCAGATTCAGTGCCAAAGAAATTGAAAGTTTAAGTGCAGACATTGTGTACTATGTCATTTAAGATATATTGCCAGGATTAGGAGAGAAACAGGGAGATTACTGAGTGTATAATGGCCGTAATAGATGATATTTAGGTGTATTTAGTTGAATCCACATTTTTTTTCTCCAATACCTGAACTTTTTTTGGTCTAGTTCGAACAACTATGTTTTTTTTTTTTCCCTTTAATGGCCACTATTACAAACCTCTAGTTTTAATCTATCTCAACATCCAGTGACTCTCGTCATCCGATAGCACACCTGTGTGTCTTAGGTCATAAGTTATTGAAATAAAACAATATATGGCTCTTGAATATATAATGTACCTTTCCACCAACACATATTCAGGCACATGGCATGTCTGATGTTTACACCAATCAAAGCCTCAAAGGAAAGAACTTGGTACTAAACACTTTGAGTTGATCAAATCTGACACACACACACACACACACACACACACACACACACACACACACACACACACACACACACACACATGCACTTTTTCTTTCCTTTTCTTTTTCTCTCGTCCCTTCTTGTTTTCAGTCCACTCTGTTCTCCCCTGTCTCTCTTAGAGGGTTTAGTGTACTCGGGGGCTCCCATAGGGGCCACACTCTATCAGAATGTGTTTGTCTCAGGGTCCCATCCATTCACTTTCAAAGGGTTAAACAACCTTTTCACTGGCCTGTCAACATCCCCTGGCCCGGCCAGCGGAAAAAGTCTGCTCGAGTTTTGTTTTCCGATCGACACTTGTCTCCTCGGTCTGCTGTTGCCTGCGTGGTGTAATATCCATGACAATCGTGTTGGGCTTTTGAGCTTGGGGGGAGAAAGGGGGGTAGCAGGGGCCACTTTCAGGCCCTAAAGAGCTTTATTTGGGTGGATTTGAAAGAGGGAGTGTGAAGGGCCCTCCACTCCAAATCCTCTTCAAGCAGGTCATCCTGCATCAATGGGCCTTTAATTCACAAACAGGCATCAGTACGGCACTCACGTTCCTGCAGACTGACAACAACACAGCAGCTCACGAAGAAAAAAAATGGGGGGGGGGGGGGGGGGGTTGTTAAAGGTTAAAGTTGAAGATGCCCCAATGAGAAGCTTCATATATTTTTAATACTATATATAAGTTTTATATCTTACACTGGCGTTTCACGAACCGGTTTACAGATGAGGTCACATTTTAGCAGCAGGGTCAACGATCGTACTGACGACTCCACAGTAACGTTTAAGGTCACGATTTAGGGTGTGGATAATATGTCGATTTTTATTTTAGCATTATGTATACAGTATGAAAATGAATCAGATTCGAACACATACCTCATAGAGTGGCTTGTTTTAATTTGTATTTTAAGCAGATTTAAAATTCTGAATAATTTGCGTAGCTCAGGTTGAACAGTGAAAGGTTACAGAGATCAGGGTTACGATTACGTGTACGGTTGTGTCGAATTTATTTGAATTGTAGGAAATGGTATTAAATCTAAATACACAACACTGTCATTTTTTTTGTTTTATTTGTTTCTCATGAAACCAAATTGAAAAATTCTGAATAATTTGCACCACTCAGGATGCATGGATAGTTATGGAAATAAAGGGTAATGTTTGGGGTGGGGTTCATTTTCATCTTTCAAATTCAAACATGTCCCCCGTTCATCTCTATGCGTTCGTTTTAGGTCGTAGAAATTCGTAAAAATCTTCAAAAAGTTCACTTAGATAAGATTAACGTTCGGATCTGTTCTTGCGACTATATTTTTTTATGAAATGAATTAAAAAAAATACATTTGTAGAAATTTCATCTAGGATTTTTTGAACATTTCACATGAAAAGTTGTCGAGATGAAGGATAAGTTTAATTAAGGGAGGAAATTTCTTTAAAATTTTTTGTTTATAGATTTTTTTTCTGATGAATTTATTCACTCGAATTCAAACAAAAATCAATCCTTGCGTGTTCGAATCCATACAAATTTTCTCATGAGATCAGATTTATATTTATTTATTCTTACATTCGATTGAAAGCCCCGCCTATCCATTTATAGCAACCAAGCAACACAATGATGTTGTACGTGTGAGTGCATACGTGTGTGTGTGTGTGTGTGTGTGTGTGTGTGTGTGTGTGTGTGTGTGTGTGTGTGTGTGAGTGCGTGCGAGAGTGAGTGTGAAATGCCAGGCCGTGGGAAGTAAAAGCAGTGTGTGTCGTATCTATTTTCATGGACCATATGGAAATTCTGTTTTGTGTGTGTGTGTGTGTAAGTCGACAGATAACGGGCAACCCCAACGGTCGTGTGTGTGCGTTGAATGGTGTGTGTGCATTGGGCGGGATGGCACTCTGACCCCAGGCATATGGAGAGCCATTAAGGAGGAGGTTTCCCTCAAACACACACATACACCTCTTGGGACTTTGATTTGTTAATGAATTGCTCTATTGACTCACATCTTAGCTTGCTTCATTAGCAAAAAAAGACCAACACTGCCACTTTTCTCTCCTCTGTTTTAGGAAAGAAAAAAAGAAGAAAAGAAGAAGTACGGAGTGCAGGAGGAGGGATAGAAGGAACTATAGTAGACCAGGACTAAAAACTAATCCGTTTCTATAAGGATTTGTCGCCGTTTCTCTGTTTGGAGCCTGCGGATAATTTGTATTGTGACAATTTAAGACGACTCTCCAGAACGCAGTGATGCGAGAAACCGTGCACCCTTCAAACCCCTCCTTCTTGTCTTCTCTCTCTCTCTGCCTCTCTCTCTCTCTCTCTCTGCCTCTCTCTCTCTCTCTCTCTCTCTCTCTCTCTCTCTCTAAATCTATTCCTGGCCCCTCCCCATCTTCATTAGCATGTTGGACACTGCCGTTTTTGTGTAGGCGCTACCTGCTTTACAAGGGCCAGATTATTGTGTAGGGTTAGTGTTAACACAACAAGTACAAGACCCTCTGTCTGAAAGACACACACAATCTGTCAAGCACCAGCAACAGCTGCTCTGCACACACACACACACACACACACACACACACACACACACACACACACACACACACACACACACACACACACACACACACACACACACAAAGAGTGACACATTAACCACATGTCTTAGCAGCATAAATAGTAGCTTCATGTCAATCAAAGTTTGCTGAATGAAATAAACATGAAAAAAAAAACTGAATATTTGTTTTAGAAAAAAAAACATTCTTTCTTTCTTTCTTTCTTTCTTTCTTTCTTTCTTTCTTTCTTTCTTTCTTTCTTTTTACTATTTACTAACTCACTCAAGTAATACACCATTAAAACATGCCTTAACATGATCCAGTCGCTCAGGCAACTTCTGACTGTGTTAGACACGTCCTCGGAGTGTTTACAGCGTGAAATCTGGCTCGTCAGCGAGACCCAGACAGCAAACAGAGACGAAAACTTAAAAAAAAAAAAAGCCTACAGAAGAAACACACTCCTATCTAATCGTGTTGAACTCACGTCGACATCTCCAGACATGGTGAATTTCAAGAGCTCTTTTCTCTCTATCTCTTTGCCACAGTGGACAATATCTGTATGTGTGTGCGTGTGTGTGCGTGTGTGTGTGTGTGTATGACAGAGAGAGGGAGAGAGAGAGAGAGAGAGAGAGAGAGAGAGAGAGAGAGAGAGAGAGAGAGAGAGAGAGAGAGAGTGTAAATCTGTCTGGGAGCTCTTATCAAATCCCCTTGCAAACGCCACTGAGGGCTCTGTCAATAGCAGAAAACATGCTACACTAACACAAAAGCAGACATGGCAGACCCTTTCAAAACATTTCACATCCTGCTGCACTCCAGCTTCCAGTTTTTCATCCACTGTGACTGTGAACAGTCGCCATCTTCGATGTGGATTAGGACCTGACTAGAAACAACAGCTCCATATAAGATCTGTACATTATCCTCTAGCAAAAATCACACACACTTCACAAGGCACATGCAGGAAAACAAAACACGTGGAGCTGCACCGAGGGTCAGATGTCCGACATGTAACAGAACGTTGGAGAAAAAAAAAAATGGACCAAAATATACCAAAATGTTGAGAGTAGAAAAAAAACAAAAAAAAAACCAAAAAGCTCAGATGTGAAAAATGGGTGAGACATTACGTTGAAAAGAAAAAAAAAAAGAAATACTTTTATATTTAAAACTTATTCAGAACTCAGCAGATGAAAATAAAAATATTGTAGATGTATGTACTTATTTAAATCTATGCATTACAAGTAAGGTACAAATGCATGATTCATATTAAAATAATATCAAGAAATAAAAATAGGGTAAAAAAGCTTATCTCCAGAAGATGGATGCGGTTATAAAGGCAAAATTTGGCCATACAGGTTATAAAAATTTCATTCCCAAAGGTAGAGCGTATATTTGTCTTCATTGTTTATATTCTAACATTCTGTATTTGACATTCGTTGTCACTTTTTAAGCTACTTTTGGCTGTATGACTTCTTTCTAAGTGGTATCAGTGTTTAGGGCCCTGTTTCATTCAGAAACAAAGATCATGGAGAGAGAGAGAGAGAGAGAGAGAGAGAGAGAGAGAGAGAGAGAGAGAGAGAGAGAGAGAGAGAGAGAGAGAGTGAGAGAGAGAGTATAATGACCGTTCACCCACTGAGCTTGCTTGGCAGGCAGTGTATCCTGTCACTGCTGGCGGGTAGTGGAGTTGACTGGTGGGGTTTCCTGCCTACTGTGGAGGAGTAGCCCTGCTGAGAACACACATACACATCTCTTTCTCTCTCTCTCACACACACACACACACACACACACACACACACACACACACACACACACACACACACACACACACACACACACACACACACACACACAAATTTTAGGGGTAGTCCTGCTGTGAATAGTCCTGAACACGTTCCAGTTCCATTGTCTGGAATTGAGGATATGTTTGTGTGTGTGTGTGTGTGTGTGTGTGTGTGTGTGTGTGTGTGTGTGTGTGTGTGTGTGTGTGTGTGTGTGTGTGTGTGTGTGTGTGCACCCTCGACACAGGGCATGATGCAGGTCCCGTTCCTCCAGACCCCCAGATCAGGGTGGAGTTCGCTCCGCTAGCACAGGAGCGTCCCAGCGGACAGATAAATACGAGGAAGACACGCTGCACTTCTCTTCGATTAAACTCAAAATAGAACGATTGTTCAATTTACAGTTGCTGTGGAAACAGGGCTCAAGATTTAACTCAGATTGAAGGTTAAAAACGAACGGATGGTGGACGGATCAGAATCTTTCTTTTGCAGAAACCTATTTTAAATGACGCCGTTAAGTTTGTTCTTAAGACAAAGTTTTTAAAAATGCAGCAAGTTACAAATTGTGAACAAAAAAGTACTTTTTACTCTTTTATAGTAATGTTTAAGGTTTGTGTAGCGTCTAGAAAACATATATACATATTATAGCAGCTGTAAACAGTCGTCTCTCCTCAGGGTCACTTTTTACTTTCTCTCCAATCATAGCTGAGGATTTAGAAAATAAATCCACCTTCTGACCTTTCAGAGCTTCTAATTAAACAACACCGTAAGAAAACACTTCATCTTTTACAAGAATGTTGTTGTTTTTTTCTTTTACCCAGCTCGCCATGTCCGTCACGATAAAATGACGACTCTTGACCGCTGACCTTTATCTTCATTAGCTTGTATCATGTCTTCAATCTGTGCTCGTGTTTTAATGGATGCTCAGTGTGTCAGTGTGTCAGTGTTGATGCCGACATATGTGAAGAGGGTGACTCTGTAGTGGATGACCCCGGGGCAGGTCAACGCCTGATTGGCTTTTATGAATTACACACAAAAACAGGGGCTTTAGGTCAGATGGATCATGTGCAAACATAAATACACACACACACACACACACACACACACACACACACACACACACACACACACAAATATACTGTACACAATCACACACATATAAAATTCCTCCACAACACTGTAACAGACACATTGCAAGTTATCACAAACGCTTGATTGCAGTTCTTGCCAGTGCTCTAACCATTTAATAGGTTTAGGGGGCAAACACTTTTTCACACAGGGCCATGTAGGTTTAGTTTTAGTTTTCCCTTAATAATAAAAACCTTCCTTTGTAAACTACATGTTGTGTTTACTTGTGTTATCTTTGACTAATATTCAAATTATTTTGATGATCTGAAACATTAAAGTGTGACAAACGTGCAAAAAAAATAAAAAGTTAGGAAGGTGGCCAACACTTTGTCACACCACTGTGTGTGTGTATATATCTATTATATATACACACACACTCTCACACACCCACGCGCAGACACTCACTCACTCACTCAGTCACTCACTCACTCACTCACTCACTCACTCACTCACGGTTACTTCTTTTCCATTTTTACACTCCTATAGGCAGACATTTTGTACAATTTTATCATCTCACGGTTTTAAAAGCATCGTAAATATTGAAGTTTACAGAAGACATCTTTTGTGTTTCAGCTCTATAACATATTAACTCTTTGTTCATTTTCTATGACACTCTTGTGACATTAATTATGACAGCAAATCATCTACATTGTGCCAAGAGAAGAATGCAGAATGCAGGCCAATTGCAACATCTGATGATCCCTGACCCTTTGGCCTATGGAGTGTGTGTGTGTGTGTGTGTGTGTGTGTGTGTGTGTGTGTGTGTGTGTGTGTGTGTGTGTGTGTGTGTGTGTGTGTGTGACTAGGAGATGTAGATTTTGCTATTTGAGTCAATTAGACATGATTTAATACAATATACAGGTTGAACTAAAACAATTACATATAAATTGTCATATATCTCAGACACTCCATGCTAATGTTACATCACCATCCAGTCTGAACAAAAAAACATGCTCTAAAATTTAGTTATTTAGAGTCTAAATAATAATTTTAGTTGCTCTTTGCTTCAGCATCTACTTCCAACTTAGCCAATTTACTTTCTTTCGTGCTACCCACTAAGCCACCGTGCCCCCCAAGTGAGCTTATTATTAGAGTAAATAGTTATAAATAAATCTAGGTGCCTGTGTGGTGTTTCCTGCAGCTAACATGTCAGAGAAACATGAATGCTAATGTTCTATTTGTTTTTGTTTGTATGCTAGTTGCAGCACTAGCTAGCTCAGTTGCTTTGCTAGTAGAACTTAGCACAAGCCTCTCTCTCTCTCTCTCTCTCTCTCTCTCTCTCTCTCTCTCTCTCTCTCTCTCTCTCTCCCAACCAAGCAGCTACAAAATTTATGCTGGACAGAGAGACAGGACTACTCGAGACAGGAGGAAAGACGTGGAGTTTCCATGACTTTGAATTCTCCCTGCAGTGAGAGCAGAGGAAGAGGACAAAGTCACAGGCTCCATATTGTCTTTCAAGACTCCAACAATCTAACATTTTTAAGGACATGTCCAAGTAAGCTATGTACCAAATAACAGTAAAGGTGCTGCACAAAGGAGACAAAAAGTCTCGAGGTGGCCAGGGATTTTTAACCCGGACGTATTTGTGCGAGACAGGTGGAGGACCCTGTATAAACCCCCTGTATACTAGCGTACTGCTGACCTGAAGTGGAGGAACATTCACAGGGCGATAGCTACAGACGGACATGTGGCACGCCTCAATCTAGAAGTGAAGGGCGTAGTGTAGGTTCTGTGGGGTAAAGGAAGACATACTGTAGAACACTTGTTTTTAAGATAACCAAGATTTAAAGGTTTTTTTTTTTAAGCTACTAAAGAGTTTCAAATATCAGATGAAGAGTTCTTAGAGAAGGTTTTTATAGGAGGAGTGAAATGCCGCTTCTCGAAAAGGAGAAAACTTGTTTTATTAAACTATCTGATGGGCACAGTTAAACTAGTGGTGTGGATAACATGGAAAAACAAAGGGTTACAATGAGCTACTGTAGATCCAGAGGTTCTGTGCAAGCGGCTAGTAGCATTCATTCATTCATTCAATAATTTTCTACCGCTTATCTGTGCCTATCTCAGGCGTCATCGGGCATCAAGGCAGGATACACCCTGGACAGAGTGCCAACCCATCGCAGGGCACACACACACACACACACACTCATTCACTCACACACTATGGACAATTTTCCAGAGATGCCAATCAACCTACCATGCATGTCTTTGGACCGGGCGAGGAAACCCCCGAGGCACAGGGAGAACATGCAAACTCCACACACAAGGCGGAGGCGGGAATCGAACCCCCAACCCTGGAGGTGTGAGGCGAACGTGCTAACCACTAAGCCACCGTCCCCCCCCCCGGCTAGTAGCAGCTAGGCTGAAAATCCAATTTGCTTACTACAAGCTGACCAATAATGCAATGGGGTTTTATGAAACATGGTGTATTAATGAGGGTTTATGTACAGTTCATGAGAACCAACTTGTTTTTAACCCCTGTGAGCTACTTCTTTAATCTTTTAGCGATTGTTTAAGAATAATCTCACTTTATAATGTCTGCAAACATTCTATATTAACTATTGCCTTTTTATTTATTTACTTTTTTATTTTATTTATTTTTGTATTTGTTTCATTAACTTTTATGTATACTTATATATATACTTATAGTATATATGTATTCTCTTGCAGATAATGAATAAAAGTATTGTTAAACCTCTCTCTCTCTCTCTCTCTCTCTCTCTCTCTCTTTCTCTCTCTCTCTCTCTATCTGAACATGTATATTTCTGATTATTATTAGTCATAGACTGTGTAGCATGTTCACTATACAACATCATTGGGATTAATGATAGACTATAAGATTGAAAACATCATCATAATGCAATAGAAATTCTATAATTTGTAGAACTACTTTTTTAACCAATCAGAATCAAGCATTCAACAGTAGACTCACAACTCTGTGGTTGGGGGTTCAATTCCCACCTCCACCCTGTGTGCTTTAGAGGTTAAATCTGGGATCTCTGGTTTCCAAAGAGATCCTTGCATGGTAGGCTTTCTCACACACACACACACACACACACACACACACACACACACACACACACACACACACACACACACACACACACACACACACACACACACACACACACACACACACACTTGAGATAGGTCAATTAGTTTGAGCATGAAAAGAGTTCTATTCTGCAGTTGGGATTCATTTAGCATGCTGCTGTGCACACACTTTACAGTTTATGCCTGACTGAGGCACCTGCAGTGAGAGATATTAGTCATGTGTATGCATTAACCAGCCATTTCACCCTTTTCTTCTTCCTTTCCACTCTTTCTACTCTCCTTTTCCCTCTACTTTTCCCTTTCACACTACTTAAGTGAGTTCTTTGTGATCATTTATTGAGGTTTTTAAATGTCACCCTTAAGGGTGGAGCAGAAGGGAAGTGAAGAACTGATTGTGGGATAAGGGACATGACGTGATTTACAACCCAGAATGAAATTTGAGTCTTTTTTTCTATCTATTGGTGATGGAGGAGAACATAAAGTTCAAGATTTTGTTGTCACACTGCAGAGGAGAAACGATGGGCTCTGTCGACACCCAAGTTCTGTAAATAGCACGAAAACCAATTATATACATTAAAAAAAGAAAACACACACAAAAAAAAATAAAATAAATAAAAACCCTCTGTACTCACCTGTCAATCATGTTGCATGTCAGTTTCGAAAGCCCCTCCTCTTTCATGTGCCAGGTTGTGTTTAGGTTGTGGTTGGGTTAGATTTATTTATTTATTTATATTTTTTGGTGTGTGCTGTGGCTTTAAAGGAAATGTTTGCGTTAATATTGTAAAATGATAATGGTGGAAACACAAGAAAAAAAAACATTAGCAAATTGGAACACATGAGAAAATTGTTTAAAAAAAAGAAATAAATGAGTAAGTAAGTATATAAATGAATGAATGAATGAATGAATGAATGAATGAATGAATGAATGAATGAATGAACGAATGAATGGATGAATAAACAAACAAACAAATACATAAATAAATAAATGAATAAATAAATAAATAAATAAATAAATAAATAAATAAATAAATAAATAAATAAGATGGTGCAAAATCATTAGACTAATAAACTGGTTCTTTAACTAACTGTTTCCTTTCTTTTTAGGATTCCTATTAAATACTTTATAGAAATTCTTAGATTACCAATTTTATATAAAACTTGCAAATGCAGTTAATCTAATCCACAGTTCTGTCTTCTCCATATATTTATTTTCATTTTAAAGGGGTTTATAAACTTGTGCAGTTGCAGAATCCTGCTCTAGACCTCCTAGTGATAGAGAAACAGATAAAGAAAGCTTTTTTTTTACAGATTAATATGAAAGAACAGACATACAGAGATTTCCTCCCAGTTTCTGAACCTACACAATCTTATCATTTGTAAACTCTCTGTCTGGATCTGAACACCGTCAA
Organism: Tachysurus fulvidraco; assembly: GCF_022655615.1. NCBI lineage: Eukaryota > Metazoa > Chordata > Actinopteri > Siluriformes > Bagridae > Tachysurus > Tachysurus fulvidraco. Next base: position 4,762,740 of record NC_062518.1, read on the forward strand.
AAGCATCAGGCTATCGCTCCTCGGCACAAGCCTTCACTTCCCAGTAAACAAACTCGAACAGGAAAGAAAGCCCCAGTGGTCATATAGTACGGCAATGTGGATCGGGAAAGTTTCTCATGTTTCTGAGCTGAAGAAAGCTGGTGGAGCTTAAGGAATTAGCTATGAGCTCATCTAAACCTGTTCAGATGAATTCTAGATGAAATAAATAAGTTGGACAAGAAACGATCCACCATGCTTAGTGGTGTCATGTTGATGATTTATGTTGTATAAGGATTTATCCACTGGACACTCACCAAACAGGTACAAGAACGCTGACATTTTCATCCAAAGGTCAACGTCTCTCTGTCTCTCTGTCTCTCTCTCTCTCTCTCTCTCTCTCTCTCTCTCTCTCTCTCTCTCTCTCTCTCTCTCTCTCTCGTTCTCTCTTTCTTTCTCGCTTACTCATATTTATATATTCACTTTGATAGAGACTAAAGCAAAGAATAATCCCCTAAGTCTTAACTCACACATCTGACTATTTTCTAGAACTATAATTTTTACCAAAAAAAATTAAAAAAAAATGCTGGTATTGAAAAATATAATAATAAAGAAGTAAAGAAATATAGAAATATTCAATATAATATAATATATTATATTATGGGGCACGGTGGCTTAGTGGTTAGCACGTTCGCCTCACACCTCCAGGGTTGGGGGTTCGATTCCCGCCTCCACCTTGTGTGTGTGGAGTTTGCATGTTCTCCCCGTGCCTCGGGGGTTTCCTCCGGGTACTCCGGTTTCCTCCCCCGGTCCAACGACATGCATGGTAGGTTGATTAGCATCTCTGGAAAATTGTCCGTAGTGTGTGTGTGTGTGAGTGAATGAGAGTGTGTGTGTGCCCTGCGATGGGTTGGCACTCCGTCCAGGGTGTATCCTGTCTTGATGCCCGATGACGCCTGAGATAGGCACAGGCTCCCCGTGACCCGAGTAGTTCGGATAAGCGGTAGAAAATGAATGAATGCATGCATGCATGCATGCATGCATGCTAGCTATATTATAACATGGGCCAGTAGTGGCTCAAGCAGTTAAGGTTCTGGGTTGTTGCTCAGAGGATCAGGATTCAAGCCCCAGCATTGCCAAGCTGCCACTGTTGGGCCCTTGAGCAAGGCCCTTAACCCTCTCTGCTCCAGGGACTCTGTATCATTGTCACATATACATTTTGTCCTATAATGTATATGTGACAAAATAAAGTCTTCTTCTTCTAAGCATTTAAATGTACACAATTATCTTATATACAGAAAATCCAAATAAAATAAATTATTATTAAACACCTGACCTATTCATCCAATCAGAATCAAGCATTCAGCAGCGCTGTGACATAAGCACACATTAAATGTCCGTAGATAAGAATTAATATGCATGGTGCGGATCGTGAACACACTGTGCTGTTCTAATCAGACCGAAAATTAAATGTTTCACCGTCAGTGGATCTCAAAAGAGACAAATTCGATCCACCCAGCAGTAGGGAGGAATAAAATGAAATGAAGTAGAAAAGCGAAGTGCAGATTGAACGGAAAGGCAGAAGCGTTCCTTCTGTTTAAGTCGACTTTAAAGCTGTGCTCAATTAGCTGCGCAAATGAGGAGCTGGAAAATTTCTTCTGAAAACGGATTAGTATAATTTGGTAATCATTTAAATACCAATAAGGGCCCACAGTGTATCTGCTGAGCATAAAATAATTTTAAGAGTATAAATTAAGTAGGTTATTATTGCCTTTTCAATCTCTAGTGGGATTTTTTTTCTTTCACATTCTTCTCTCCTTTGCTCCTTCGTCTCTCTCTCTCTCTCTCTCTCTCTCTCTCTCTCTCTCTCTCTCTCTCTCTCTCTCTCTCTCTCTCTCTCTCTGCTATCTGTAGTCATTTCTTTAGAGGATATGAGGATTTAAGATTTAAACAGAACAGACTGCTGTAAAGAGGGAGAAGAACATGAAAGTGTTCTGTTTAACAGTGAGAATTTCGCTCCACATCCTTCCCATCTGTCTGCTCAGAGACGTACAGATCAACACTGCATGCTTCACAGAAATTAAGACAAGAGAGGATTTCTTGCGTATTCAGAAGATTAAGGTAATCTTTCGCAGTACGTTTGTCTTCTTATGAAACGCCTTCACCGATTCCTAATAATAGCCATGAAATGAAATGCTGAGGAAAATGAGTTTTAAATGTCAAAGTGAGGATGTGCACAACATTCACATGTTGCTGTATTCAGAGTTGACTTACACACTCTTAGGGAGGATTTAAAACAGAAACCGGATGCGTCTCCTTCTGTTCGGAGCTCAGACCTAACTGCGGACAAGCTACGTGCTATCGAGAGGTTACATACAGTAGAAGCTGACGGGTGGAGTTTGGTAAAGAAAAAAAAAAATCGACACGTATGAGTTGCAGCAATTCTGAAGCTTGATCGAAGTTTCCTATGTAAATTATGACGTAACATTTGAACTAAAGTTTGGACTCAAAAAAGTCCCTTGTACTATGATGTAAAGTTTAAGTCTCTGATTCTGATAACAAGGAACATTTACTACATACAACTATTACAACTATCACAACAATTTACTACTTTTTCTGTGTGTATTTTTCATGCGAAATTTGAATTTAAATTTGAAATTCTGACTTTTATTATGAAAAACTTTTCCTAAACCATTTAACTGAAACATTAAAAAATAAGATCTGAGTTTAAGTTCTGACTCATTCATATGTATTTGAACATTTTATAACAAGTTCTAGCTCTTAGTACAAGAAACTTAAATATATTTTGTTAAATATATTAAATTATTTTGTAACGTAAACATTTAAGTTCCGATTCTTAGCACAAAGAACTGTTTCTACATAAATTTTGATTAATATTTGATGTTAAATTAACTCTTTGTGCAAGGTATATTTTCATATATAAAAAAAAAAAACTTATCATGTAACATTTGACCTTAAGTTCCAATTCTTATTACGAGAAACTTTTCCCACACGAATTTTTATCTAATGTTTGCATGTAAGTTCCATCTCTGAATGGGATGAACCTTACATACTAAACTTTAGAGGTAACTTTTTACTTTTTTAAGTTCAAAACATATTTATAAGAATTTTGGCACTTAAAAAGTAACGTCAGAATTTACAAAGGAGTTTTGCCATGACATTGAGCATGAAGACTTTTCCCTATGTAAATTTTCATGTTACTGTAGTTATTAAAACTTAAGTTCTGACTCTGAGCACAAGGACTTCTTCCTATGTAAATTTTCATGTTAGTTATTAAAACTTAAGTTCCGACTCTGAGCACAAGCACTTCTTCCTATGTAAATTTTTTATGCTACTTTTCCTATGTAAATGTATCCATAACTTTAAATGTATGTCTCAACGCACTGCAGGAAGAAACTGTAGTTACAGTTCATAAATTTTTCAATAAATTTGAACTTAAATTCTTACAATTAAAATAAAAAAAAAATTAAAACCAATCAAACTTCAAAATCCACCAGTTCTGCACTTATTCCATTATATCAGAACTTAGCAATAGAATTTTTTTTTTTTTACTGTATATTGCACTTTACTGTTAATGTTTTGAAATGGAGACGAATTCCTAGTTTGGAATGTTGTTTGGGGGACTGAGGAGGCGTCAGACGACTGTGTGTGTCCTTTGTCCTGAAAATACTGTCCTACACAAGTGTATGGTGTAGGATGTCGGGTAGAAGAGAGGGGGGAAAAAAGCCTTCAGATATTTCGGTGACGCAAGTGTAGTGGCACGGCACAGAAACGGAGGTGTGTGTGACAGCTGCACAAGGCTCCAGTGGTGTGTAATGTGTTCTCACAGCCCATGCTAAGGCCTCTGGCCTGCTGTCACAAAGACTTTCATGGATCATATCTTACCTGCTCAATCCGAGGTCTAAAACACACCTCCCTTTCTCTCCTTCTCTGTCTTTCTCTCTGGGATACGCTTCTCAGCCTTGTCTCTGAGGCAAGAGTTTGTGCATACACACATATTTGTGTGTGTGTGTGTGTGTGTGTGTGGGAGTGTGTGTTGTTTGTTTGGACAGATGCGAAGGCAGGCCTGTCTCTGGCCTTACTTGTCAATGATCAAAGCAAGTGTTGAAGTGGAACAGATTCATAGGCCATGTCTTATCAACCTACACCCTGGCCCTCATTCATCAGCCCAGGTCCAGCTCCTGCTCCGACTTCGTCCCCATCCCATTAATCACACACACACACACACACACACACACACACACACACACACACACACACACACACACACACACACACACACACACACACACTCACACACACTCCAATCTCCCCCTGCCCAGGTGCGGGACTCTAGGGAGAGGGCATGTGCACACCCCCTCGGGCAAGGGTGGAGCGGATGACATGAAGCTACAGATAAAGAGGGAAAGGCAACAGGAAGTTTGGACTATAAAAGTCTCATTCAGGAAGCACTGCTGACAGCTGGCCATAATGACCATCATTATTATACAGCATTACAAGCTGATAGGTACAAAAAACATGTAGGGTATATGACAGGGCATGCTGTTAGAGGAAAACAATCAGTCATGGAATGGAGTGAGACTCTTACTTCCACAAAGTGTGTCATCTTTCTATAACCTGATGTATTTGTTCTCTACAGAAATTGACCGATTATTTTGCATAAGATTTTTTTTTTATCTTGTAGTTCCATTTAAATATTTTTATGTATTTATTATTATTTTAGATTATATTTTTTTATAAGTGCTGAGGTGCTGTGCTTGCTAGACATGGAAGAAGAAAATAAAAGCACAACATAAATTTGTAAGCACTTATATTGGAAAGAAAATTAAAATTAAATAAATAAAAAAAAATGAATAAAAATTTTAAGCTTACGAAACATGTCTAAAAACAATTAAATAGTCATATATTTTTTTAAATAATAATCTCATAATAATTCCATTTATTTATTAATTAATTTATTATTTTTCCTATCTAAAATATCTCCATTTGTTATTCTTTTTATATCTTTTTTTTCCATATAGTTCAGCTTACAATATCACTAAATTAATGTATCGTTAATTTTATTTATTTTTATTTTCTACATTTCATCGAGGATATCATCTAAATACCATTTCTTTCTTACACTGTTTCTAATAATGACTGAAGAAGCTCAGATCACATGACTCTTATTGAATAAGACATTTAGATGGAAAGCTAAGAGAAGAAAGCTCATGTAGCACTGTTCTCTGTCCTTGACTCACAATGTCAGACACACATGAGTTTCCAATTACGTGATTCGAGTGTGTTAAGATACAAAACTTTAGCTGTAATAGTTTATGTGAGACAAGGCGCTTAACCCTTCGACACTCTGAGAACACTTAAGTCTTCGCTTTCTCCTTTCATCCGTATGCTCACACGCACTGTATTAGAGATCGATACTGATGGATGTTTCTGGGGAACAGACAGAAGGACCAGGAGAATTTAAACATCAAGGACGTTACACTTTTTAGTTTGTGCGTACGTCTGTGTAGAGAGATGGGATTTGTAAGAAGGGCAAATTAGAGCCTTTATATACAGTAGATTATAGGATAAATATCATTTGTATTCCTTTTGATGGGAATGAATTAAGTTTTATTTTAATAATTAAATAACCCAGGTTGTGTATGACGGATACTCAGTATAAATAAATGTAATCGTTTATTCAGTTGGTGAGGAAGGAGTCTCCGATGTCAGAGATAACACGATACATTTTCACCACATGGAGGACTTTGTGCTTTCTGGCTTCTCGGTAATGTGACAATCTTGATTTTCTTCTTGTTGTTGTTTCATTAAGTTTAATAGAGTAAAAAAAAAACAAAAAAATTGTTGCTTGAACTTGTAGATTGTTTCACAGACCTTCGACAAGACTTATGAACTATAAGTGAACTACAAAAGAGAATAAAGGTATGACATGATACATAATACAGGAAATCTATAGAAATTACTGTGGCAAAAGGCCAAAAAGTAACAGTTTCTTCCAAAAATAAATAAAAAACAACAACAACAACAACAATACAAATAATAATAATAATAATAATAATAATAATAATAATAATAATAATAATAATAATAATAATAATAAATTATGTTCAATATTTACTTTTAAGTACTTATTTGGGGGGGGGAAATGTAATAATCAATAAAAAAATTATGCTTAGTAAATATGTCTACAATAAATATCTTTTAAACTATAATTTCATAATTATTCAAAAATACCTTTTTCTTAGACCACATCCTTTATTCAAAATATCTCCACTTGCTATTTGTTATTCATTATATTATTTATTATCACAATATTACTAATTTCATGTGTTGGTAATTTTATATATTGATAGTTCCTACATTTTATGAAGGATCTTACCGTTTCTCTCTAACAGTGATTGTAATAATGACGGAAGACGCTCAGATCTCGTTCTTATTCTAGTTCAAGATAAAAACATATAGCTTGAATTACGACTGACTATTGAAGAAAAATATCATAATAACACAAAAAAAAAATCATGATTTTTTTTAAAAGTACAAAAAGTGAGGAGTTGAAGCATAAAAGGAAGCATTAAAATAAGGGGTTCATATAAGTACAGTGCAAACAAACAAACAGTCATTGTAGTGGTTGAGCTCTCTCTCTCTCTCTCTCTCTCTCTCTCTCTCTCTCTCTCTCTCTCTCTCTCTCTCTCTCTCTCTCTCTCTCTCTCTCTCTCTCTCTCTCTAAGAGAACTATTGCTCTAAAACTGACAGCTCCTGGCGTTTCCACCCTCTGTTCAGCCTCATTCGTGAAGTGTGTTTACGGCCTCACTGTGCTTCCTCATTATAGACAGCGGGTCACTGCTCCAGTACACACTGCTCTCAGGTGTGGGAAAATCGATGGCGAGAATATGTAGAAATATAATCATGCTTCAGTGGCCAGGTCAGAAACCTCATTCTAGTCTGACGCCACAAGGGCTAATTCGTCACCGGAGAAATGTTTGTCAACCATCCATTTGACTCCTGGTGTGTGTGTGTGTGTGTGTGTGTGTGTGTGTGTGTGTGTGGTGAGCTCGAGGTGACCAAGCTGAACCTCTGCTGTATTTATGATGCACTTTTGTGAATGCATTACACCTGTCACTATGAAATAAGCGACGCACTTACACGCTGTGACGGGACTCGTGCTCGAAGACGAGAGCGAGCGAGGGGGAGGGAGAGATAAGAGAGCGGGTAATTAGTACATTCATCTTTTTTATGATATCATTTTTCAGACATATATGATCACAATGTAAATTAGAAATAAGGAGGGAACCATGGGGAGAAATGGAATTCATTCGGAGAGGGTCAATCGGCCTACAACGGGTGGCGAGAGAGGCCACTGATAATTTATTGAGCTATTTGTGATCCCCGTTTACTCTCTCTCTCTCTCTCTCTCTCTCTCTCTCTCTCTCTCTCTCTCTCTCTCTCTCTCTCTCTCTCTCTCTTTCTCTTTCTCTCTCTCCTTCTCGCTCTCTCTCTCAACTCTCACTTCCTTTACTCTTCAGTTTTACTTTCACCTCCTCACATTCATCTCTTTCTCTCTCTCTCTCTCTCTCTCTCTCTCTCTCTCTCTCTCTCTCTCTCTCTTTTACAATTATCCCATTCTTTACTCTCCAGTATTACTCTGACCTCCTCACATTCATCTCTCTCTCTCTCCCTCTCTCTCTCTCTCTCTCTCTCTCTCTCTCTCTCTCTCTCTCTCTCTCTCTCTCTCTCTCTACCAGCTGTTACCTCTCTCACTATAGCAGATAACACTACACACTCTAGCAAGCTTCATTTACTCCAGATGGAGAGAAAAAAGGGATGAGCTAGAGAGAAAAGAAAACAGCACTCTTCTGTTGCGATCCCTCCCGGACTCGTAATGGCATTGTATGGATTATTGATTTTTGATTTAGTTTTCTGTGCGCGGCATGGGCCCTGTTTTAACAGCACCATTACCTCTGTAACGATTAGAGACAAAAAGTTAATTATGTAATTATAAAGGCAATAACGGGGGGCCCGCTCGCTCGGCTCTACTCGGCCCCAGCCCGTTTAACCATTATCTCCCACGCACACATCAGAGCAGACGGAACGTGAGACTGCGAGATTAACGCCTCGGAAAGCAGATGCAGAATTTAATTCCCTCACAATGGTGAAACCATTAAGCAATCCCAACATTCCAGCACAATTATGGTCCATGGAGAGAGAGAGAGAGAGAGAGAGAGAGAGAGAGAGAGAGAGAGAGAGAGAGAGAGAGAGATAGAGAGAGACATGGATCGAAAACAATAGAAAGAATAGATTGAGAGAGGGTGATGAGAGAGAGAGAGAGAGTATAGAGATATAGATAGAGAGACTATAGAGGAAAGATATATATATATATATAGATATATATTCTATAATATATTTATGAGTATAGAGATCGCTCTAGAGAGAGTACGAGCGAGATCGAGGCTCTCTCGTCTCTCTCCCTCTCATCTCTCGCTCTCTCGCTCTCCGGTTCCCGCCACGCACCCCAGATGTAGAGTGTGTGTGTTATTTTGTGTTTTTGTGTTTGTGTGTTCTGTCTCTCAGTCTGCCGCGTCGCGGTGCTGCGCGAGCGCGACGCTCTGCGCGAGCGTCGGCGCGCGCGCGCTAGAGGCAGAGAGAACAGAAGTGCCATCACTGAGCGTTTCCAATTTTTCCAATATTGACTGTAACGGCTGTTTGCACCCACAGGTCCAGATGAATGAAACAGTCAAATGGATCGTGCAATCTGTCAGAGAATGAAAAGTTGATGTGAATGAAATAAAGTAATGAAGAAATAGAAAATGGCAGCGATGTGCCGGCGATGCATCAGCCCCGATAACGCTCACCGTTGAAGAGCGAGGGAATGAAAACAGAAATTGACGAGATGTGCTCTGATACCTTTCTGTTTTTTGTTTTTCCTGCACTTATTTCTGCGCCTCTTCAAATTGAGCTCTGTCCCTGCGAGGCACAAAGATAAGAAAAAAGGGTGTAAATTGGCCCGGCTTTCAGAACGAGAGCGCTAGGATAACGACAAGGCCGCTGTCCTGCTCCTTCCCTGGACCTCCAGTGCACACAGCTCAAATCAGAGTAGCATGTGTGTGTGTGGGTGTGTGTGTGTGTGTGTGTCAGGAGTGTGTGGCTAATTACTATGGCATTAATATGGCTGAGAAAAATGATATTTATTTAATGCTTCGGGTTGAAGACGGTGCAAATGGATCTTGAGGGAGATAGGTCAGAGCTCACGTCTCCTATATAAACAAGCACTTGAGGAGCAGGAGAGGGTCGAGTCTGATTAATTAGCTAATTCATTAGGTTAGAAGAGTTACCCAGATTAAGTGATGTGTGTGTGTGTGTGTGTGTGTGTGTGTGTGTGTGTGTGTGTGTGTGTGTGTGTGTGTGTGTGTGTGTGTGTGTGTGTGTGTGTGTGTGTGTGTGTGTGTGTGTGTGTGTGTGTGTGTGTGTGTGTGTGTGTGTGTGTGTGTGTTATAGTTAGATATAGTGCTCCAGCAGAAAGCCATTATGTCATTAAAGTAGAAGAAGCAAGGTGCTTTAAACATGTATAGTGTAAGAACATGACATTTTTCTTTTATCAAATAGCCATAAAATCCATTTCTGTCTAAATATTCTTCCCCTTTTATTCCTTAACCCGTTAAACTCCCAGGATCTATCAGCAGGTCCAGGCGTACAGTACACTCCTATCTCTCGTACCTACACACATTTCCGATTAGTTTCACTGCTGCTACTGAATAATTCATAAAAAATTCACATTACTGGATAATGTGCTTCACCGGGAATAACTGTATAATAAGCCAGGACTTAAGGGGTTAAACTTCAAGCAAGGGGCTAATTTAAAATGTTTAAAGTTTAAAAAGAAAAGAAAAAAAAAAACTAAATATGGATTAAATAAAAAGTGTGACTATTTGACTGGGGGGGGGACTGTCTAATTGGTAAAAAATATATATATATATATATATACATGTGCAAAAGAAGAAGAAACACTTTATGTAAAATGCGTTCACGGCTTAGTAGTTTTCTACATTGTTTTGAGCATGCAGGCATTTCAGAGAATGTCATTCTGTCAGCAAATACGACATCCATACACGCCTCCAAAGGTGCCAGCTCCCCAAGTCATGCCTGTTCAGACCCTTGTATCTCACCTGTTAGTCAACTTGTTATTTAAAAAAGAAATGATTTAAAAATAATAATAATAATAATAATAATAATAATAATAATAATAATAATAATAATAATAAATAAAACAAACAAACAAACAAACAAACAAACAAACAAACAAATAAATAAATAAATAAATAAATAAATGTGGATTTTTATTTGAGGGAGAAAATGAGGCTCAACATTTAGAACTTTTATTTATTTATTTATTTATTTATTTATTTATTTATTTATTTATTTATTTATTTATTCATGATTTTTTTATTATTATTAATATTATTGTTTTGTGATTCTTTCTTTGCAAAGTGACTCTGTGATAGATTTTTTTAGATATTACATTATTATTTAAAGAGAAAAAAGGAAAGAAAAGAAAGAGAGAAACAGACAAAAAAACAGACAGATGAGGATACGACTTTTGTTTAGATTTTTTATAATCAATAAAAAGAAAAAAGTACTATAATTCGGTTCTTTTGAGGTTCAGCACTTGGATGAAATTTCCAAAGTGGACAAACATGGCTTAAATAAGCTTGCTGTGGCACTGGCATGGCACCAAGAGCAGACTGAAAGAACATTCGACTGTATGTTGTTTGGGTTTACCATCACTGACTCTCAAGGGCCCTAGAACCTGCCAGGAGCACAAACTCTCTCTCTCTCTCTCTCTCTCTCTCTCTCTCTCTCTCTCTCTCTCTCTCTCTCTCTCTCTCTCTCTCTGCAGTATCATGTTTATAGAAAGCAGCTTTTTTTTCTCTGCGGGACAGACAGCTGGCAAATGGCTGATAGCAGCTGAATTTAAAGACAGGTCCAGAGACACAGCCAGCGTGGCTCCGGCTTCTCTCATGCTATTGACGAGCTTCTCAATCAGCAGGAACACAGCGGATCTACACAAACAAATGCCATGCTGAAGCAGTGTAGGATTTCTCTTCTCCATGTTTAAATAAAAGACCTTTTACATTCAAAGCACATAATACTACATCTCAGCGTCTGAACGGTGAAGCCGTAGGGCCTGAAGCTGACGTCTGAGATTACAAATTTACAAAAAATATAAATAGATAAGAAATAAAACAAGACGTGAACCTCTATGAGTAAAGTAAAGCTTAGAATGAACACGAATAGTGAACAGTATCAGTACTCATGTCAACTCCTCACATTATAAACAGTACATTTGTCACTATGGTTACTGAGTAATACATATTAAAGGTGCACCAGCCCAGAAAAAACACTTTAAAAAAAAAAATCTAAAATCCACAATTTCTTTATTTTAGTTAGAGTGTATCTACTTTTCTTAGTAAATCTACTTGAAGTTTACACTCTTGAATTATCTTAAAGTGTAAAAGTAAAAATGAAAATCATGTCAGCTTCAAATTGCACACTGATTTTAATTACTAAAGGGAAATTTAATCAAGGAAAGCAAAGAACACCATGGCTACGTGTCAACAAGTGTTTATCTTGACCTCTTAAATGATAATCACTCTGGCACTAAACAAGGGGCGAATACAGTTATCCAGTTATACAGTTATATGGGCTTGTATGGGGGTGTGTCTTTGTGTATATGGACATGTATAGGAGGTGTGGCTCTGTGTATATGGGCTTGTATAGGAGGTGTGTCTTTGTGTATATGGGCTTGTATAGGAGGTGTGGTTTTGTGTATATGGGCATGTATAGGAGGTGTGTCTTTGTGTATATGGGCTTGTATAGGAGGTGTGGTTTTGTGTATATGGGCTTGTATAGGAGGTGTGTCTTTGTGTATATGGGCTTGTATAGGAGGTGTGTCTTTGTGTATATGGGCTTGTCAAGGGGTGTGTCGTTGTGTATATGGGCTTGTATAGGAGGTGTGGCTTTGTGTATATGGGCTTGTCAAGGGGTGTGGCTTTGTGTATATGGGCATGTATAAGAGGTGTGTCTTTGTGTATATGGGCTTGTATAGGAGGTGTGGCTTTGTGTATATGGGCTTGTCAAGGGGTGTGGCTTTGTGTATATGGGCTTGTATAGGAGGTGTGGTTTTGTGTATATGGGCTTGTATAGGAGGTGTGGCTTTGTGTATATGGGCTTGTCAAGGAGGTGTGTCTTTGTGTATATGGGCATGTATAAGAGGTGTGTCTTTGTGTACATGGGCTTGTCAAGAAGGTGTGACTTTGTGTATATGGACACGTATAGGAGGTGTGGCTTTGTGTATATTGTCATAGATACAAGGTGTGGCTTTGTGTATATGTGCATATATAGGAGGTGTGGCTTTGTATACGTGTATGTGTAGTAGGTGTGGCTTTGTGTATATGGACTTGTATCGGAGGTGTGGCTTTGTCTATAAGGACTCATATAAGAGGTGTGGCTTTGTGTAT
>NC_062518.1:4780248-4794292 GCF_022655615.1 Tachysurus fulvidraco
CTCCCTTGACTCTCGACGTGTGGTTTCATGGCTCGAAACATCGGGCCCTTTTAACCCATTCTGTGGAGATTAGGCAGCGCCTTCGGTTGGGCATTAGAGAAACTATAGTAACCAATAAGCTGCGTGTCGCTGAATGGAAACTATGTATCTTGTCACAGCGGAGCTGTCGGGACATCATGGTCTCAGACAAGTTCCTCGGCAGGGTTTTGGCTACCTTGACAGGGGCCCCATTTCTTTTCAAACTCAACACAAAGTGACACCCCAAACACCCCCTTTCTCCTCCTTTTTCCCCCATCATCACCATCACTATTCTTCCTTGGACATGTCCGTAAGGGTGATTTCCATTCAGCAGAAATGGTTGGAGAAAACACGGGGCCTTATAAAGGCACTAGCATTTAATGATCACGAACCAGAATGTATTAAAATGAAGAAAATTGGGCTGAAATGTCTAAAAAAAACCACTTCTGTAGATGACTGTGGGTTTGAGTAAGAATAAGGAGACCTGGGAAATAACTGGCTTTCTCCAGCCGTGTTTTGTGTGTGTGTGTGTGTGTGTGTGTGTGTGTGTGTGTGTGTGTGTGTGTGTGTGTGTGTGTGTGTGTGTGTATAAGTGGATCTTGCAGAGAGAGGCCAGGCTGGGAAAAGGCCAGGCTCCTCGGCAGGCTCAGACTTCATTAAGAGGTGCAAACAGATCTCAGCAGGGCCCGGTGGGTCTCTCACACACACAAACACACAAGCACACATACAATGAAGCCTTAAGTCTTGTCACATACAGATACACAACCACACACACACTCAATGCACACATAAACAATCAGCAGGACACACTAAAGCTGAACACCATAAGCCTAGTGCGAGCTAAAGGCTCCAAGCAGCGACGACTCATTAAAACTTCGAAATACCGCCGCTGTGTTGGCGTGCTAAAATCCGCGTGCTAACTCTTTCCTTTTTTTTTAAATCAAGCTGCACTTTTCATTCGATTGGCAATTGACAGAATGAGGAAGAATGAGGTCTGTGGTTATATTCTGATGAGCTGAGAGAGTTCTTGCTAAAAGAAAGATGTAAAAAACAAAACCAATCACGTCACACGACTCACCACCAAAATACTTTCTAGGCACAATTTTTTTTTACGCGCGATGACGACGGCCGCAGATACGACACTCGATTGGCAATCAACGAGCCCATCTGATAACTCGAACTCTCTGTTCTTCTGTCTTTTTTTTTTTGCCATCAAATATAATCATCATAGCTTTGACATTTGGCTGTCGTTACTTTCCTTCACATCTCAATGCACAGTCACTATCCCATAATTCGCTACCCGGGGCAAGTAAATACGGCCGGTGCTCGATTGGAAGCGGTAGTGTGTCTGTTTAGACAGAAGCTTGGCCTGCTTCGGGAACAATCCCTGAACCTTCTGGAACGTTCTAAAGGACGAATCGCCTGGACTTCCGTCTGCCCAGCATATTTGGCCATTTAGCAGGCCGCCCATGCGGATCAGATGGGTTAAGATGGCCCTTCTCAGCCTGCCGGGGGGAGAGCGATAGAGAAAAGAACATCAAAAAGGTGTAAATTTCACTTCCCCACTTTTGATTAAGTCAAGCATGAAAAGAAATGTAATACTCTCGAGTGGCAGAGTCTTTGCACTATTGATGCTGTTACTTCTGCCTGAGCGGAGCCAGTGAGCTCGGCGAAGCCTCGGCCTGCTAAAGACGCGGCCAGATGGAGGGCTTTCTCTGTCTCTGAAAGGAAGCTTAAGAGCTCCTCTCTCTTCAATCCCACTCAATACGACCTGGGAGAAGTCCCAGTCCAATGCTGCCCCCCCCTTAACCCCACCAGCCTGTACTCATTCTCTCTCTCTCTTACATTTCTCTCTGTTTCTCACTGTCTCTCTCTCTCTGAAGCTGGTAGCATCAGCCATATGGAATTGTTTAAAAACTCCCGCAGCTTGCTAAACACAAAGCACAACAACACTGGGTTCATAATTGGTGCTGGCTAAAGCAGAACACAAACCACCCTCAACCCCACCCCCCATCCCACACACTCACACACACACACACACACACACACACACACACACACACACACACACACACACACACACACACACACACACACACACGCACACACACACTTTGACAGATGAGACTTAACACAATTCTCAAATTATAATTATTCTGCATACATATGCATCAAGTGCAAAAGTTAGCGCACCCAGCCATAGAAATGAGACCTTCATTATATATACATAAAACTCATTGAGTGTTAAGTCATTAACAGAGAAGCGGATTAAAAAAAAAAAAAAAACTCATTGCATTTCTGAAGGTAATATAAATATAAATGTTTATTCCACTTGCCTCAAGTTACTTTTTCAAGTTTCCCACTGTTTTGGACATTGGCAAATGATTTTTATTTATTTTTTATTATCACCGCAGGCCGTGTCTTTGTGTTTATATTTATTCAGTTTCTTTCTTATAGTTTTACCGCTGATCACGATCCACTTTCAGTTTATTCTTTGCCTATCTTTCTCAATCTCTGTAAAAGATCACTATTCTTTGTTTTTGTACAGGGAAGAGATTTTTTTTTTCTTGACCCTTAACTTTTTAAGATTGTTTAAGGGCTTGAGACTATTTAAATGTTTCAGGCTTTAAATACATTTCAAACATTTAAAACGATGCCCTTTAAAACTTAAAAAAGCCACTGGATAAACTACAAAGCAATAATGCACAAATTATATAGAAATACAGTATATATAAAATAAAATATAGTATAATGATTCGCTGCAGGATGAAAAAGCAAGGGGGGGGGAAACTTTTGCAAATTAACAGTGTTTTATCTATGCATCTGCTTTTTTTTTATTTTTTTTTTTTTTTTTGTGATGTTTGTGCATTTGGATAAAAATGATGCATTTACCGATTAATCATTGTTCTTGAGAGAAAAACAAAGTCGTCCACTTTCCAGAATAACACCAAGTTGTCTCGCTATGTTTGCAGGGAACAAACCTTTCACAAAATGAAACTGAACTCCAGAACCGGCCCTGCCTCTCTTCCACGGCCCGCAGAACGGGGAGGCCTTTGTAAAGACTTAATAGAATCTTTAAGCGCTCCAACAATCCACTCCCCTGGAGCTGCATTAAGCAGTTATTGTAGAGGGACAATGACCTAAATAGCTCAACATCAACTTCATTAGCCATGCGGCCAGGACTGAGAGTGTTTCACGGTGCAGCCTATTGTCAGAGCTCACCCCAGGTGAGCATTAAATTGCAAATGATACCCTGAAAGGCGAAGAGAGAGAGAGAGAGAGAGAGAGAGAGAGAGAGAGAGAGAGAGAGAGAGAGAGAGAGAGAGAGAGAGAGAGAGAGAGGAGGAGGAGGAGGGTGAGCAAGCAAGAGTGAAAAAGAATGAAAAGGCAGTGGAAGAGCTGCTCTGACCGTAAAAAATCCAATACATCACAGCTTTGGGGGAGCGAATTCCTCTCGTCTCCTAAGTGTCTTATTTGTAAGCAAGACCGAGGAGAGGCGGTGAGATTCGGAGAGAAAGGAGACCCCTGAGTCTAATGACAGACTGATGGCAATTACTTCATGTCTTCGACGACGGCTCCCTATCGTCACATTCCTGCTGTAAATTAGTAGACTGGGAAAAATGGGGAAAAAAAATTGAGGGAAGAGGAGAAGTCTAAAAAATTGTTTCAATAAAATAAAATACTGATTCAGCCAGAATCTGATTCCATTCCAGACAAATCGATATGCGCATCCCTCCGGTTTCCGCTCAAACGCCCTCTGCGATCAACATGTTAATAAAAAGCACTCATCAACAGGCTCGAGGGGAGGATATGAGTGACGCTAAGAGATGCAGCACGATCACGATCGGGAGGCACAGAGGTTCCCAGGCGGAACTTTGCCGTGTCACCCTGCTGGATGAGAAATTGGGCCTTTGCATATTCCCTGTCACCAGTGGACTAAAATGAAGGCACCCCAGAGGCCGGATGTTGCTTTGCTTCTCGCCTGGTGGAGTGGAGTAAATTAAAGCAGCAGATTAGGCCAGGCCTGAGACGGAGGATGACAGGCACAGAGGTAGCGAGGCTGGCCGAGGACTCTCGCCCTGCCCATATGTCTTCATGAAGTACCACAGTAGGGGCTCGCTAATGAGAGCAGCACAGCATGGCAGTTTAGCTCTCAAACACTAGAGGACACACACACACACACACACACACACACACACACACACACACACACACACACACACACACACACACACACACACACACAAAAGACTTATCATATAGACACAATCTCTTACACACTCTGAGTGGACGTCTGTAATTTTACAATTGCCACATTCATGATCGCTAATCGCAAGACGTTCTTTAATCAGTTGTCATGACAGTTGTATAGGTGCCATAGCGACACGCATAAAAATTTATTTATAAAAAATTATAATATTTTAAAAATTCTTATATATTATTGAAGATATTTGACATGTCTGGGTTGCAAAAGTAAAAAATAATAAATAAAAATAATAAAATTCTGTCATTGGAAAATAAAATAATCAGTGACCATTAAGAGTTTGATCATTTTACCAGAGACAACATTACATCCCAGAGTGTTTCCTCCTCATATACAGTGATTTGCCAAAGCTAACGATTTCTAACAGTTAACAGTTGTGGCTGAAGCAGTAAAGGCTCTAGGTTGTTCATCAGAGGATCATGGTTCCAGCCCCAGCACTGCCAAGCTACCACTGTTGGGCCCTTGAGCAAGGCCCTTAACCCTCCCTGTACCAGTTGTGAGTTATCATGGCTGACCCTGCATTGGGATATGCAAAGAAGGAATATGCTGTAAAGTAAATGTGACAAAATGAAGGCTTCTTCTATTACTGTTATTACTGTTATACACACAGTTATTACTGTTATTACTGTTATACACACTGTTATTACTGTTATTACTGTTATACACACTGTTATTACTGTTATTACTGTTATACACACTGTTATTACTGTTATACACACTGTTATTACTGTTATTACTGTTATACACACTGTTATTACTGTTATACACACTGTTATTACTGTTATTACTGTTATACACACTGTTATTATTGTTATTACTGTTATACACACTGTTATTACTGTTATTACTGTTATACACACTGTTATTACTGTTATTACTGTTATACACACTGTTATTACTGTTATTACTGTTATACACACTGTTATTACTGTTATTACTGTTATACACACTGTTATTACTGTTATTACTGTTATACACACTGTTATTACTGTTATACACACTGTTATTACTGTTATTACTGTTATACACACTGTTATTACTGTTATTACTGTTATTACTGTTATACACACTGTTATTACTGTTATTACTGTTATACACACTGTTATTACTGTTATACACACTGTTATTACTGTTATACACACTGTTATTACTGTTATTACTGTTATACACACTGTTATTACTGTTATTACTGTTATACACACTGTTATTACTGTTTCACTGCAATAATAAACAATTAACAAAGCATTTTAAACATGTGCAATAACAGAAATGTTGAATAATGTCCAATATCACATATGTGCAATATGTCTTCAGTGTAACCACTACTCTTTTTATACATTTTAGTTTTTGTATATACTGTGTATTATGTCTTTATTCTTTATTCGTTATATGTTTTTGCTGCGGTAACACAGAAATTTCCCCATTGTCGGACGAATAAAGGATTGTCTTTTCTTATCTCATCTCATCTCATCTCATCTCATCTCATCTTATCTTAACAAAAATTGTCATTATTTTTATCCATTTCGAGTTACTTTTAAGGTTGTAGAAACTCTGCGTTATCCAGCCTCCCAATTTCCTGTCCCCTGGAAGTCATTAATAATGTTTCATTTCAGAAAAACATCATACAAAATATGTTTATTTTGTAATTAACCTCTCTTAAACCTCACTACAACAGAACGGCGAACGAGGACGAAAATCGTGCCTCGTTACAAAAAAAGTGTCACATGACTTGTTATGTCTGAATAATACTACAAGCAGCATCTCTGTCTCCAGAACCCTTTAGAATTGTTTCTGCATGTTAATATCAGTTGTCATAACTTATTAATAGCATCTACAATATATTTTTTCACCCGAAGCGTTTACTCCTATTATTTAGGAGCAATTAAAATCTTTGTCGGTTCTGCGTTCCTGATTTCATCCCTGTTTTGTCCTCATGTCCTTGCTTTCATTGTGTGAAATTGCACTTGAAAACAAACACAAACCCAGATCATTTCAATAAAAGAACAAAGTGTCTTTTCAAACATTGTCATGGGGTTTTAATCCTTGTTTTTTTTTTTTTTTCATCTAACAGCTATCTGTAGTTTCCATCTAAATCGGAGAGAAGTGTGCTGGATACCTGCCTGCAGGGAGCCGGAGGTGTGCTCGCTTTAGAAGAATAATTACCACGTGATTATGGTATAATTACACATGTTAATGCTTTAGGTTTCACCTGCTGCTCCACAGGGCTGAATGTGACACTGTAATTAGTCACTAGTCCAAGTCAGGGCCTGTGAGTATATATGGGGAATGTTAGAGGGTCCCCATGTCCCCGTCCATAAATAACCTCTGGCTAAGGAATGGAGGTATGAAACATGACCGTGACTGAATGTGAGTGTGTGTGTGGGGGGGTGGGTGGGTGAGGGGTGTCTTCCATTCCTTTTACAGAAGCAATCCAAGGTTGTTGAAGTGACAAGTCTGGGGAAATCATAAATTCATTAGCAAGCTACACAGGCAAGTAGAAGCACCAATCCCAGTCCCAATCCCAGTTCCTGCACCAGTCCCAGTACCAGCTGCCCAGTCTAGTGTATGTTTATCAACATTTTAAAAGTTTTTTCCAATTTTTGAGCCACTTAACAGCTAAAAATCGAAATCATTCTTGCTTTGTTCAGCTAAAGCCACGTTCAAATCAAACGTAAATTAAATTCATTAGACATTTTTTTTAAATTATATTTGCCGAAGGGGGAAAGAACATGAGATGTAAGATGAAAGAATTGTTTCGGATACTAAACGAGTGGGCGGGGCTATGGGTCATGGGGTCGTTAACCTCATTTTTTTTTACTCTTAAATAAAAGGCTGAAAGTACAGAAGAATTTTTTTCTCCTTTCTCTTTGCGAGGATTTTTTTTTCTTAGCCGTGTTGAAACCGATGCTAATGTAAGTTAAAGTAACGATAAGCTAGTTAGCTAATTTGTGCGTGTAATTATAAAATCATAAGATTATAAGATCTTTGTAGCGCATAGACTAAAATAATCCTTTGCGTTCTGTCCTCGAAATGTACATAAAAGAAACTAATTGGAGTTTGTTTAGTGTGAGAGATGACTGAGAATAATGGCAGCACCAAGGCAATATTTTGGTCAGTTTCATCTGCATGTCCCTAAGTTTGTGAAGATCTGACTATCATCTTTGGTTAAAGATCTCGTCTTTGCCGATGAGCCGAGAGCAGCAAGTTGTGAGATTCGGAATGAGCAGCTTGATCTTTACAGTAGCTACAGCTTACGTTAAACGTAGCTAGATATCTTTTTAGAACAGCTACATGTTTTTATTTTATTTCCTAGCTGTTGTTTGATTTGTACTTTCCAGGCAACTACGTATTAAAAACAACCATCCTGGACAGCTTGTCCAAGTGCTCGGGCTACTGATATGTCTTGAGTACTAAAAGACAACGATGTCTTCAGTTTGATGCTGGAGTATATATACTGATATTCGAATAAGCGAGTACACGAGCATCGTATAAGCTTCGATCTACAGACAATGTACACCGCTGTACACACTTCTGGATGGCTGTCATACTGAAAATGGAAAGACTTCATCCATCATGCTTGTTTTTTTAATTCACTCTAAGCTTTTCAACTTTTTTTTTTTTTTTTTTTTTTTACGAATTTGTGTATCTTTTATTCAGCTCGGAATAAAGCCGAACGATTTTTATTCCAAAGGAAATTTATTTTTATTTGCCGTCGGTGTCACGCATCAAAGGTAGCTCAGAACATGCCGTCTGGATGCCTCTGACAGTTCTGACACTAAGCAGCAGAACCTCCTGAACCATCGCGCAGGTTTTTTTAAAAATACTTCCTCTTGAATCGATTCACTTTGGACAACCGTGAAAGAGAAAAGAGGCAGAGCTGCATTATAACAATTGGGTATATAATATCTGACTAGGAACTTTTCGAATGTGAAGTTTCACATTGACAGACTGTAGAAGGCATCAGTAAGGTCTATTCATATCAAATGAAGATGATGATGACGATGATGATGATGATGACGATGATGATGATGATGATGTACTTCATGGATTGTTAGGATTCCTGGCTACCTTGTCTTTCATTTACGGTAACAGAAAAAAAAACACTGAATACAGAATATAGGGTTCATTGAGACTAAAAAGTACTTAATAAGTAATAAGATAAGTATATGGATACGCATTTAGCTTTACTCTCATTAGTTCCTGAAGAAGGAAAAAGAAGGCAAGAAAGAGAGTGAGAGAGAGAGAGAGAGAGAGAGAGAGAGAGAGAACAATAAGAAAACGAAAAGCAAAGCATTTATATAAACATGCAAAAATGAATATATTTTTTATTTACTGATTCATTTACAATAAATAATAAAAATAGAAATTAGAACATTTTTTTTTAGAAAAAATGGAAAAAACAAACAAATGAAAAGCAAAGCATTCATAATTACAGCATGCATATTTTGGGGAAGTGTAAAAAAAGTTAAAACTAAACTAATAATAGAAATATGTTTATTGACTGAATAATTAACAATAAACAATACAAATAGAAATAATATCGTGTATAATAATATATAAAATAATATTTAAAATAATATATAAAATGTTGAGATTTAGGGAAAAACTTTAACAAAGACATATATAGGATCTAAAAATGTGAATAAATATAAGCAGATTATAAAATGTCTAAAATAATGTAAATAAAAACAAACAAACAAACAAACAAACAAATAAAGTTAATTGGGCCTAGAAGCTGATCCTATACAAAATGTATATTTGCTAGTCTATAAATTTGCTCTATCCATAAAATCGTGTTCAACGTCAATAAGTGATTATTAAAGTAAACGTCATTAATCCACATTTCATCAGGTTACACTTATTGACTTATTAAGACCTCCTTTCGGTCTTTCCACTTTTTATACCGATGTGGATAAAGTGAAGAAGTCGGTGCAGTGGATTTAACAGATCCCACAGAGGGTACAGTGCAAAAGTTTACGTTCCCAGATCAAGTGGAGGAGAAAGTGCCGGAGATAGGGCGAGAGAAAAACGAGTTCAGGGATGAAAGGATGATCAGTGGAGCTGGCCGCATAGATTTACATCAGCAGAGAGGATTACAGACACCTACTTCCAGCTTAGGGGAGCGGTTTTGAAGTTTTGGCCTGGGAGGGAAGAGATCCCTTTGGCAGAGTCCTGTTTGATTCTGGTGGGAGTCCGTCACTAATCCTAGCCTCCACGCATGCACACACGCTTTCTCACCTTCTGCCTGATCCACTAACTCCTATCGGCAGTCCCAGGTCTGTTATCCACCCATCCCATCTTTCCCTGCTCTCGTTCATTAGAGAAAGCAAGCGAGGCGGGGGGAGGACGAGGGTCTCTTCTCTCCTCTTCATTAATTTCCCTAAGCTGATTACCGGGGGTACGTTTGCTGTTGTTATTGCAGCAATCTGATTTGCCTAAGCTTTTGTTTTTTCATCTGGTTTACACTTTAAAGCCCCCTCCATCCCACAGAGGGGATAAAGTGGACCTGCTGGCAGGGGCAGGCAACTCCTTCCTCGCAGGCACATACATACATATATACAGCCAGCCAGAAGACTGAAGAGAAGGGCACACCCTCAACACCCTCCCTCTCGTCTTTCCACAAATTTAGACATGCCAAAAAGCAGATAGGCCATGACGCCTGACAAGTGTGTTGATCAGCTAGGCTTAAGGGTTGAAAACCAGATAACAGCCTGCATCAACACATGCTCCGAGGGGTCACAATTCAGCAACGAGGCCCCTGGAGCCATGCAGAATACGATGAAATGACAACGCTGTACCCCAGCCAGCATCGGCTGCTGCCACTCTGAGAGCTACCAAGCAAGCGTTACGCTGAAAAATGAACCATCAAAACAATGCGGTCAGCTGGCAGGCCGTCCCGAGGCTCCTCTGGTAGATGACGGCTGTTTCATTCATTCACATCCGTTTTTTTTTTTCCCCCTCCTCTCTCACAGAGCAAAGCTGGATGAGAATTTGCCAGTGATGACCGACCAGGTGCCCGGAGGTCACTCTGTCTTTCCCCTGAAATGTCTCATTAGAGAAACGAACAGTGTGTGAGCCGCGGCCAGCGGGGCGAGTTGGCATCGCCGTGTTTCAACTGGACTCCCCTCACACACATCATTATCGGCTATCAGTGACAGTCAGACCGACATTACGCAATTAATCCTCCTTTTCATAGGCGGTGAAGAGAGAGTGATTTAGTGTGTTTGGCGTAAATGAGCTGTCATGCTCCATGGCCTGGCGTGCAACATTTTTTTTTTCTCGTTCTGAAAAGACAGGATAACAAGGCCACAGATCGGGTAGCGCAGATGACGGTGATATTTTCTGAACGTCATCAAACGGGCTTGTATCTGGATTCATTTTTCTGACATTGTCTGATTAAACACTTCGTGCTGTTATTAACAAATCCGGTGTTAATTTGTTGCACGTTTCAACAGATTCAACAATTCTTTAATGACATAAATCGAAGTTGTCTGTAAAATTCATACATTAAATCTAATTTGTTAATGCAATGCTCTAAAAACATGAACACTATTTTATTTTGTCTAATCGGGATCATTGTGTGAGAAGGAAAAGGTTGTGGGAACGTCGTATGAACATTACACTGTGTATCGATACACAACGAAATGACAAACCTTCGTTGTGTATCGATACACAACGAAATGACAAATGTTATGTTAGATATTACATTCTCTTTTAGTGGTGAAGAGAAAGGCATTTAAAATACATTTCTACATTTAAAGTAAGAGATAATAAACCATAACGTGGAGCGATGCATCCTAATATACAGGAGAACGTTATGTTTTGTTTTGTTCTTCTGAAACGTTCACATTAACCCGTAACTTTTAGCCCATACTTTCTCGTATGACAGTAAACTCAGAGCTTTAAGAATTTGTAGAGTTTATAAATATTTCTCTTTTTTTTTTAACCTATCAGGAGCAAGAGATTTATAGAAAGTAAATCCTGATATAAAACCTATTTCTTCTCTTTGAGATGCTCTAAGATCTTGTTCATAATCAGCTCAAATTGAAAGGCGTTTATCTACAACCAATAAAATTCAACAGAGGGGAAAAAACACACGTCTCTCTCACACGTGAGTCCTGACTCATTGTAGATCAGACTTGTGAGAATAAAATAATTCATTCATTTGTTTAGATTGAAATAAATTTCCATTCTGCCGACAAGTTATATATATAATAACATTATAGTCGAGTCATTTATAAGACATTAATTCTGTCACCACCGGGAGAACGAAGACAGACACATACGCAGGATAGTTCAAATAAGCGAGGGTTAATAAAGAATATACACAGAACAGGAGCACAGACGAACTAGACAGGACAAAGGACGAGGAAACACTGACGTTACACTGACGAGGATTCATGGATCCACAGAATGTCATGTCTATTTAGCAGGACTAAATAGACATGACAATTAACACATAGGGAACAGGTGTGCAAAGACGGGGCGGGGCAGACACGTGACGCGGAACATAAACAGAACCACATGGCCAAAAGACTGGGAAAAAAACGTAACAAATTCTCTGTGCAGTAAATATCCTTCAGAAGGTTTCCTTCATTCAGGATGGTCCTCAGCAGATCGTGCCACGAGGACCATCAGGACACACCATACTGTTATCTGGGCACAGATATGAGAGAGAGAGAGAGAGAGAGAGAGAGAGAGAGAGAGAGAGAGAGAGAGAGAGAGAGAGAGAGAGAGAGAGAGAGAGAGAGAGAGAGAGAGAGAAAGAAAAAAAAAAGAAGAAAACAGAAGAAAAGAACAGACAGACGAGAGAAGACAGAGAGAGAGAGAGAGAGTAACATAGAGGACAGAGAGAGTAGACAGAGAGAAACAGAGAGAGACCAGAAAGAAACAGAGAGGCGACATGAAAAAAGAGGATAGACAGTAGGAGACACAGAGATAGATTGATAGATAGATAGTTAGAGAGAGAGAGAGACACAAACACAGAGATAGAGAGAGAGAGAGAGACAGAGAGACAGAGAGAGAGAGAGAGAGAGAGAGAGAGAGAGAGACAGAGAGAGAGAGAGAGAGAGAGAGAGAGAGAGATATCGAGATAGCAGATACGAGAGAGGGATAGCTATCATTGACTATGACTATGATCTAGATAGATAGATCGATTCTGATCTATGATAGAGCTAGAGAGCGATAGGAGAGGGCCTTCTCTGGACATCAGCCATGGTGAGCAGAGGGAAAAGCTGTGCACTAATGGGCAAGCTTATGACATGACTGGTTCAGAATGGATGAAATATAGAAGCCATTTCTGCTCTAAAAGCTCCTTTTTTTCCCCCACAAGGTGTCAAATTATCTATAATATGTTACACATCTTAAAATTAATCCAACTTTTATTTTTTAATTATTATTCAATTCCATTGTTTACAACGACTGACAGATTTAAAGCTTACGGTTCATCTAAAATCTAAAATGTGAATCGACTGCTTAAATTAAATGCCTTGTATTTGTCTAGTGACGATTAAGTAAAAAAAAAAATACATTTCTCACAAGAAAAAAAAAAAGAAAAAAAAAGTAGGAAACACCAAACATCATCTACAAGCTGGGATTAGCCCTGTAAGATCTGTCACCGCTTCACATGCAGTCTTTTATTGTGAACAAGGCACAAAATGCTCATAAACGATAAGTACAAAAGAAAGGAGAAGAACGTACAGAATACGAAGGAGGATGTGGAAGCAACAACATAACGTCACATCAACAGACGCATGACAATGTGAGACACAGAACCAGACGGTTAAATACGGTTAAATGACGCTAACAGACGTGAGACACGTGATGTGACCTGCAGGATAACGTACAGGGGATGATGTGTAATGTATTTTATACATACACACAACAACAACAACAACAACAACAACAACAACAACAACAACAACTTTTTTTTAATAAATATAAGAAGGAACAAATTGAAAATAAATAAAATAAATTACTACTAAAATATTTATAAATGTATCTACTACAAAAATACTACACTAAAAATAGATAGATAGATAGATAGATAGATAGATAGATAGATAGATAGATAGATAGATAGATAGATAGATAGATAGATAGATAGATAGATAGATAGATAGATAGATAGATTTGACACTTGTGGAATATTTATGTTATATTATTTATATTATGTGGTTTGATTCTTTTTATAGAGAAATTGTGAAATAGTAACTGTATTTTTTATTAAGAATCTTCAGATAATTCTGATTAAAACTAATATATATATATATATATATATATATATATATATATAAACAAAAACAATTATGATTATGATAAGTCAATGATTAGATGTGTGTTGCTGGAGCTTACAGGAAGATTACAACAACAAAAAAAAGTTTTATTATTATTATTATTATTATTATTATTATTATTATTATTATTATTATTATTATTATTATTATTATTATTATTATTATTATAAGGTTAAGATTAAAAAGACTACACATAATAGGCTTTATAATAATAATAATAATTATAATAATAATAATAATAATAATAATAATAATAATAATAATAATAATAATAATAATAATAATAATAATAATATAATACATGAGGACAAAGATAAAAAAATATATATAGTAACTCTTCTGTTTGAACGTTAACAGAAATTTCTGGAAAATTTGCTATAGAGGCTAAAAAGAAAGAAATGCACTTAGCTTTCCAATATGTTTTTTTTTTTTTTTTGTCTGAACTCCACCTTTAAGTCTTTTTCAC
>NC_062518.1:4794792-4797292 GCF_022655615.1 Tachysurus fulvidraco
AGAGAGAGAGAGAGAGAGAGAGAGAGAGCACTGAAGGTCATGTTCACTCACTGGGTGAAAGATGAAAGTAGTTATTAATAGCTGCTACATTTACATGCCCTAAGTGGATGTTTATGTTGGAATTTGCTGCTTATGTGTGAACATTGAGGGCCTGTAAACACGGCCATTCAGCTCTCATTTCCCTTACATCAGTCATATTGTTTCAACTGCGCTCTGCGCTGGCCACAGTTTAAAAAACATCGTTTGGGGCATTATCTTTTAAGTGGTTCCACAGCAAGGGCTCCCGGGGGCCGGTAATCAAGTCAACTCAATGAGTCCCCCTCCTCCCTCTGTCCCTCCATCCCTTCACGCTACAGTGCCTTTTCTGTAAATACACATGAAAATGAGAGAGATGGAGAACGACAGACAAAGAGAGAGAGAGAGAGAGAGAGAGAGAGAGAGAGAGAGAGAGAGAGAGAGAGAGAGAGAGAGAGAGAGAGAGAGAGAGAGAGAGCAGAACTAGAAAACAGGACTATTCTAATGACACTACAAAATACACAAATAAGTAACAATATCCAACAGTGACACAAATTTCTTTGTATGTATAAACATTTCACAAAGCCCTTTTCTAGCACAGTGAGCTTCACATGTTAGTTAGTTTCTGTTTAGTTCCTGGTTTTGTTCCACTGCCATTAATTCCCTGATAACCAGTGCACTGGTTGCTTGTAACACAAACTGAGCTCACGTGAAATTCAAATGAAATACAAATGACCGAGAGTGATGTGGTTCTCTGATTTCAATTCATTCCTTCATTTTCATTTTCATTTACCGGTCGGGTGAAGCGAGTGACCACCTGCGACATATCCAGTGATCTCGGTCGATGAGGAAGAGGATGATATAACTGATGCCGATAATCAGTTCATTTCTTTCACTATTTGGGGTGAATCAGACTTGTGGCTCAAATATATGATGTTTATTTTCTTCATTGAAATTTTACAATGTTTAAGGGTTTTCCCAGTAGCGCCCCTGAGTGGAAGCCTGGTGCATTATTTTACCAAAACACCACAGGACAGAGACACACACATGCACATGTCCTGTCTGTGCTGCTTTCTTTTATTGGCCAAATATAAAATTAACAACAACCAGGAGCTCCAATAGCACACCAGTTCGCTCCGACACCGAAATTTCCAGTTTGAGGTCAGCTGTATGCTCTTGTAAAATTTTACAGGCCTGCTTAAAGAAGAACTGCCACTTTACAAGAAACAAACTTTCCTAATTAATCACCTAATTAATAACCCTAGGTCTGTTAATGCTGCTTTAGCCATTGGCTGGTTTCCATTAAAAGCCCAGCCGGTAAAGCCGACCTAATGGCTACTGACATAAATCAATAAAAGCCCTGCAGTGAAAATTTTTCCCTCGCTGCGTTGACTAATCAGGGGAACTGTAAAAACACAATGTGTGCCCAAAGAGAAGTGACCTAGCCTCGGCGTTAAAAGTTTTATACAGCCATCCGGTGCGAGTTTAAGCACTTGTCACATAGCAAAACGTGAGATGGCAGCCAGAGGACGCATGCATTCCTGTTTTAGAGACCTATTAGACTCTGGCCACAGGAAGGAGGGTGTTAACAGCTGGCTTGACAAGCTCCTGTCTGACCCTGAGAGGAACGATGCTGGATGAAGGCTCAGATGTAGAATTCCAGTCTAGAGTGTTCCAGAGTATCTTTTAAGAGTTTAAAGGCTTTGTTCCAACATTCATCAAAGAGATGTTGGTGGAGTTTGGGGTCAGGGGGGTCAGGTTGGGAGTATGTCTGGAATGTCTGATCCGAGGCTATATTTAGGTGGGGTGATAGGAGAAGAGTTGGGGACAGTTGTGAAGTCGTCATCGGACCAGTGATGCTTCTGTCAAACTGGGAAGACAGGAAAAGGCGCATTGGTTTTGGGTGGGTGGCTCAGTGGCATTGAGGTGGTAGGAACAGAAGCCATTTTGAGTGAACCCTGGGTCAAGAACAAGAGGGATGCACTTTGTTAAAAAAAAAAAATATATATATATATATATATGGAAATGGAAACATTAAAGACCAAACTTGGCGTTGGAGCATTTTATGCTTCTCTCTGAATTACTGCTATTTCTATTTGGACTCATCTCAGTCTTGGACATTAGTCTTGATGAATATTGACTTAACCCAAAGTTTGTCTTTGCACAAAATTTGACAAGAACTAATTCCTTTTTTTTAGAAAGCAGCCTAATCACTGGTGCTGTGCAGAAATTAATGCAAGTAGTAAAAGTAACGGCATGGCCTCGAAAAAAATGGATGGATTTTAGTCTCGCTATGATTCAGAGACGTCTACGCTTCTAGTTGTGATTATGCCCTTCTCACAACTACACCACTACACCACCCCTCGTGTGTATTTGTTGTCTTGTCCCTGTTTACATTCATTGTTCTGTATTCTGTTTTGTGAATTGAATTGTGCATTGTGCGCTGCCACTTTGTCTTCCTTAATTTACACATGCTGTTGATTGT
>NC_062518.1:4802292-4804792 GCF_022655615.1 Tachysurus fulvidraco
TTGTACTTGTGTAAGATTCTCCATAACTTAAACCCTCAGAAGCATTTCGTCAACGGACATCGATATCAATCAGAGAAATCCGGAGGTAGATTTATATTCATAGGCATTAAATAGTGTTTATTTGATTCTCAAACCATCACCTTCCCTGTGAATATTTCCAGTCCTGCATCTTCTCATGTTTTACTTCTATAGGAAGAATTTATAGCTGCAGCAGAACCGAGAGTCACACAATTGCAAATTCATTCAAATTGGTCTGAGCCGAGTCGTACAGAGAGGTGTGAATGGTTAAGCTCAGGAATACACACACACTCACTCACACACACACACACACACACACACACACACACACACACACACACACACACACACACACACACACAAACACACACGCACACGCGCACAAACACACACACACACACACACACTCACACACACACACACACACACACACACACACATACACACACGCACACGCGCACAAACACACACACACGCACACGCCCACAAACACACACACACACACACACACACACACACACACACACACACACACACACACACACAAACACACACGCACACGCGCACAAACACACACACACACACACACACACACACAAAAACAAGAACACACACACACACACACATAACACACGCACACGAGCACAAACACACCACCCACACGGCAAACGACCACAAACATCACACACACACACACACACACACAAACACACACACCACACACACACACACACAAACACACACGCAACACGCGCACAAACACACAACACACACACACTCACACACACACACACACACACAACACAAAACACATAAAACAAGCCACAAAACACACAAACACACCCCACAAACAAACACAACACACACACACACACACACACACAACACACAAACAACACAACGCGCACAAACACACACAACACACACACACATCACACACACACACACACACACACACACACACATACACACACGCACACGCGCACAAAACACACAACCACAGCACACGCCCACCAAACACACACACACACCACACACACACACACACACACGACACGCACGCACACGCGCACCAAACACACAACACACACACACACACACACACCACCACACACACATGCAATCACACACAATAACATGCACACACATGCACACAGCGGCACAAACAACACCCCACCGCACCACAACACCACCACCACACACACACACACACACAAACACACCACACGCGCGCACACACACCACACACACCACACACACACACCACACACTACACACACACACATACACCACACACCACACGCGCACAAACACACACACACACACACACACACACCACACCATGCACTCACACACAACATGCACACACACCGCACACGCGCACAAACACACACACACGCCACACACCACACCACACACACACCACACACCACACACACACACACCCAACACACCACACCCACACCACATGCAACTCACACACAAACATGCACACACACACACACACACACACACACACACACACACACACACACACACACACACACACAAACACACACAGTATTTAAACACAGAGATCAGTTCTAGTTGCTGATCTTCTGTATACAATCTAACACAAGTTTTCTGATACAGTCCAAAAAAAGACAAACAAACAAATTCTCTTTCCAAAAAATACTAAATACACTTCCAGGTGCTTGTTTATTTAATAATTTATTTGTTTGTTTGTTTGTTGTTTGTTTATCTGCTTGTTTAAAAGTCTGTTTGTAAGATAACATTTATAAACATATTAGAACAAGCACATTCATATATCTTGAGAGGGAAAAAGTAATAAATAAATAAGCAAGCAAAAAAAGTAATTATTAATAATTATTATTATAATTAATACATAAATAATAAATAATTAATATAATAATAATAATAATAATAATAATAATAATAATAATAATAATAATAATAATAATAATAATAATAATAATAAATGAATCAACACCTTCTAACCAATCAGATTTGAGATCTGGGGCTGTCACCTCAGGCCAATGTCCTCCTCTGACCTGTCCTTTTTTCCCCTGCCTTCTCTTGTTGTCCTGTTGCACATTTCAGACTCCTACACATTTGTCAATATAAAATGTTCTATTCTGCTCATTATGCCTCACTAATATTTTATTAAAGTAAAGAATAAAGTTTCCACAGAGTGTTATCCAATCCGTTAGGGCTAATGTTAGTCTATGTGGAGCTGTGTTTCCCTTTTGAAGTGGAGAGCAGGAAACATCTCCTTGAGAGAGGAAAGGAAGAGGCTTTTCCACCCACAGCGTCTGGACGCTGAACCCTTGGAGAATGAATGCAAGAGTCTACCGTCCCTCCTGAGTTCTCCTCCCTCCGTCCAACCCCAGGTGGTAAAATAAAGGATGTTTCCCACTGCAACAGGAACGGACGGATAGAGAGAGATGAGGAGACGGGAAGAGTGTGAGAGAGAGAGAGAGAG
>NC_062518.1:4809792-4832292 GCF_022655615.1 Tachysurus fulvidraco
TTAAGGAGTTGGGCTACCGATCAGAAGGTTGTGAGTTTGATTCCTATGTAAGGTTGTGAGTTTGATTCCTATGCACCAATGTAAGTCGCTCTGGATAAGGGCATAAATGTAAATATTTATTTTAATTACTTGCTTTATTATTAAAATAATAAATATATTGTTAGGGATGCTACACAAGGAGGGATCCATTTATCTTATTTACTTTAAATACTCTTATATACTTTAAAGACCAAATTGTTGCCCCACCAGCAGAAATAACACACAGCAAAACATCCTCCTGAAAAAAAGAAGACATGAAAAAAGTAATTATTGAGCCAAACTGGAATTTAAACAAACAAACAAACAAACAAACAAAAAAAAAACATATAAATAAAATTATATAATTGTATTTATATGAAACTTGTTTTTACATTTTAGCAGTATCTAAACACATAACTTTGTGAGATTTTTCACAAATAAGCAGACTGAAAAGCTCCCAGCGCTCACCCTGTCCGAGCCGTTCATTACTTACAGGTGTGAGCTTCTAAATTTGCACTCATGAGACCACGATAGCCAGTGCTGACAAAAGCACACTCTATCTCTCTCAATCAAACCGGTGGTCTCAAACACTCCCACTCCCATCCTCACTATAAACAAACCGGTTTATTTTCAGCCCGAGCAAATAAATGGGATTTAACTCCTATGAGTACCAGAGGGAGCAGGTAGATTTCCACAGAGAAAAAAAAAAGGGGGGGGGGGGTATGGGGGTGTGGATGTGTGTGGGGTATAATCATTCAGCTATTGAGAGAAAGTCCCCTGGTGTTATGACGAACACAAACACCCATTTTTTTAATATGGAAACACAGAGTGGGCAAAAAAAAAACACCCCAGTGTGGGTGAGATAGAGACCGGAAAAAAACGGAGCAGAGGGAAAAGTGTCTTTATTTGGCTTTTCCTTTGAACAACATTGCTATAGATAGAATCGCAATTCACACTGGATTTGGCTGTTCCTGATGTCGAATTTCGGAAAATACACCACGACTTCAAACGAGACCGAAATGCCAAAGAGTGGAATGTCAGCTAGCTGTGTGTAACCCTGCGACATGTTCCACTAATGTCAGAACAGGCGGTTACATGAGATGGGTTTGGAAATGAATGGGTGTCTGCGGTAAGAATGGAAGAAGGTGATCCGAGGTCACTCTGACGCATAAAGAACACAGTATGAAAATCTTTCTTTAAAAAAAATTTCCACTCATCAAACACTTTTCTTCCTGTTTCAAAAGGTGCGGCCCAAATGGCATACATGCTGTGTGCTATTAAATGTTTTTTTGCAGTATAAAATAGTAAATAAAAAAATCCAACAAGAAGAAAAAGTGCACTTCATATAAATATCTGGATAATGTTCTCATTCAACTTAACAAAAAAAAAAAAAAAAAAGAAAGAAAAAAAAAAGAAAGTGAGAAACAAATGTAAATGTTTTGTAATAGCATTAATTAGCAAAATAGCCTTCTCATCCATATCCGTATCTGCAAACACTGTGTAGATAGTGAATATACTCAACCTAGTCTTACAGAGAGAATCTATTCACAGGCTTATGATGCTCAAATAAATACATTGGGAACCAGAATCGTTTAGCCACGCCCACTTTTATGCTAAGCAATATTAATCTCACAAGATTTGATTTCTGCTAAAGCAACCAGGTTTAGCAACATCGATACTTTAATTTTATCATTAATTCATAGAACATCTCTACACTCTAAAGATTTTATCATTTACAGACAATCAAACCCACAAAAATGTTTCGACAGAGTGACGGATACGTCACGTGTCGTTCGTTACGATAGATATAAACCCAAAATCAAAAACATTTCGGTTATGAAGGTACATTTCATTATGCAGCTAGTTACAGTGATGTGACCTGAGAAACTCCAAAATAATATAAAACCTTTTGTTATGAATAAAGTTAGAAAACTTGGATCGATTTATCGTGACAGTAAGAAGCGCTGACATGAGAGACTCCTATAAATATTCTTACGTTAAACGTTACCATAGCGACTTGTGTTTTTATCCTTTTATTAACATCGTCCAACGTTCCTTCTGTTGTTAAAACAGCCCTCAGTGAAAATTGCTATTACAGAAAATTAATCAAGGCCAAAGATTCTGTGGTATTATTACACTATAATAAACATATGTCATTGCTTAGAAATCTGTTATTTGGATGACAAATAAATTAAGAGCTAATGCTCCATTTCCCCCCCCCCAGAAGTCAGGGTTGAAATGTGTTATGGTACATCGTTTAGAACCAAATGACAGACTGGGGTTTGAAAAAATAAAAAAAGGTGCTTATAAAGTCACTAAGTCACAACGAATGAGAATTTCTCACACTGCAGTTGAAAACATATCTCTACTTCTCTTTTACTCATTTGGAAGTAAACCTGACGTCGCTCATAAATCACACTCGGTGGGTGTGTGTGTGGGGGTGTGTGTGTGTGTGGGGGGGTGTTATGCGGGGAGTCGTCGTGTGTCGTATCTTGAGTTGCAAAGTGCTTGAGAGACCTATATTTCTGACAGGAATACACAAAATAAATATTGAAATCATTTTACATTTTGGCACTCCTAATTCCCTGAGTAAGCACAAGTCTATCAGGTAGACGGGTGTCGCGCTATAAATCTCTCCAGCCTGAGTGCGGCAAGTCGGGGGTCACTGAGGAGTCATGGGTTTTGAGGAGATATAAACCTGGTTCTTTATAGGTATCCCAATTGTTGTGTGTTAGAATTATGTGCATTGTATTAGCACTAATGAACGACGTAAATTCTCGGTTTTACGAGCGGCCCTTTTACGAGGCAGGGGAAATAGTAAAATACGCGCTTTTTCGCGTTAGCCCTGTTTGTCACCCTGCCACCGGAGTTCACACACACTGTTTTCATTAACCCGCAGACGATCGCACCACCTGAGTGTGTGAATGACTGACTTTTCCCTAACTGACATTTAACAGACAGCTTTACACGAGCGTGTGATTGGTCGATCAAAGTGGACGCAGGATCAGAATTATTACATTGGAAAAAAAAAAGTTTTAGTATGTGATGTGTTTCCTGAACCTATAACTGTCTTTTATACCTCCTTGTTCAAAGCTGTTAATGTAAGACTAGAACATTAGTTCGAAATCACCCTTGATTTAGTTCAGAAGCTAATTATCCATAAAAATCTGTATAAAGATGGCTAGTTAAAAAAACAAAGGTTATAGCCCATGTGTGTCTATGAGTTTCAACTAACAGTAACCTGAAACTTATAAATGTCATATAAGGATTGATGTGCTCTTGTAAACTGAAAGGATATCAACCCTTCCTTCTACTCATTTTTAGTCTGTATATCTTTCCTCGATGGAATTAAATCCACTCATTCAGACGTTAGGCACCGATTTTGAGTCCTGTCCCTGACCTGTGTACATGGAGTTTATGTTCTCTTTGTGCTTCTGGGGTTTCCTCTGAATAGTCTGGTTACATCACTGATCAGGATGTCCCTTAACTTGTGTCCTGAGTCTCTAGGCCTGGGATAATCTCTAGGCTCCATGTGACCCTGTGTAGGATAGGTGGTGCAGAAAATGGATAGATAGATGGATGGATGAATGGATGGAACAATGGATGGATGTTCTAACCAGTTACATGGCCTCACACATTGGCTGGGTGCAAAGTCTAATCCAGAGGAACTCTTGGTGCAAGGTGGGAATATATCCTGGATGGGTTGCCACTCCATCTCTGGACACAACACACACACACACACACACACACACACACACACACACACACACACACACACACACACACACACACACACACACACACACACACACACACACACACACACACACACACATTCACATCTGATTACTTTTTCATGGTCACTTCATAAAAAGTAATAGTGTCTCAGGAGCTCTGGAGCTCTGGAGCATAAGTTGTCCAGAAGGAAACTCTCCAAACCCTCGGACTGACAAATCAAGCAATTACACGGGAAGTGATGATGTCATCATTTCTTACTTCAGCTCTAAGCATCCTGCCACATTTCACATTCACAGCCTTGACCTAAATGAGAGAATAGAGTCACCAAAGAGTGAGTGTGACAGAGAGAATGAGAGAGAGAGAGAGAGAGAGAGAGAGAGAGAGAGAGAGAGAGAGAGAGAGAGAGAGAAAGAGAGAGAATAAAGATTGAAATATCTCCCAGGGACATTCTGCTTGCTATTTCAGAACAGCTCTTATCTCCTCCCTGTCAGCCGTGTTAATATAGGGATGAACAATATTTCATGAAGGGCAGCTGAATGCAGCTCGGCTGGCACACACACGCTCCTCTTTCTCCTCCTCGTGCCCTCGTCTGTCTTTTGTACCCCCTCTTTTTTTTTCTTTCCTCTCTGTCAGATAGTTAGCAAGGGAGAGCGAGAGGGTGATAAGCCTCTCTCTTATTTTTCCTCCTCCTTCTCAGCTCCTCGACACTCTTTTGCATTTTCATATCAATAATCGGGCAATTTCCCTACATGCTAATCCATCAAAGCAGAGCTACGCGTAATCCGGGGCAGAAAGGAGCTCTGGAGGCTGCAGGTGAAACGCTGTTGTAGAAAGACAACATTTGTTCTCCTGAGCCGCACACAAAAGCCGTCTCTGTCTGGCATGATCGATCGTAGGTATGGAGGAGACTCAGGCTGGTGAAGAGATGCTCAACATTTTGCACCTGAAAAAAAAAAAGGTAAAAAAAAAACAGCGAATGAACCTACTCAGCTTCCAGGCTTCGATGGCCTTGCCCTTTGTCTGTGTATATAGCCAAAGTGCTTACCTCTCCTCTGTAAAAAGATGAACAATGCAAAGCAAGGGCAGGAAAGGCGCGAGAAAAAGAATATCAGCTGGAATGTAATATCTACAAATGCTGACAGGGTTGAATTTCACGCCCGTATTTAAGATTACCCCAGCTTTGAAAAGCAGAATTTTGCACAACAATAAGTTTGGGGTTTTTGATTTTAATTTCTCTCTAATCTTCAGGGTGAAAGATGTGCTCCAGTGCTCGCCTCATCGCAATCCTTGGTGTGTTTTGTAGAATTTAGATGCTTACAGATCTATTCAGGGTCATGTGGGCAGCGTTATGTCTGGTGTATTCTTCTCCTCGGTGTGGTTCCTAAGCAGGTAAAATGTACCGATACTCTAGGAACAGAAGGACGGGTTCGAGAACATCTGATCGAGATGATATGATTGAGTTTTGGCCCAAGTGAAGTCTACTGTGATTATCTAGCGAGAAACTATTTGAATCAATTCAATTCAAATGTATTTGTATAGCGCTTTTAACAAAGGACATAAGAGCAGCTTCAAGAAACATAAGAAATATAGAACAAAACATTTAATATTAGACAAAAGTTCAAGATTAATATTATATTTTTATTTAAATGTTTGTATTTGTCCCTAATGAACAAGCCTGAGGTGACTGAGGTGACTGTGAAGATGAAAAAACCTTGAGAGGAACCAGACTCAAAAGTGAACCTTATCCTCATTTGGGTGACACTAGATGGTGTGATTATAAACTGTTATAAATAATTTATAATGAATTGACGTATGGTGGAAGTGACTTGATTCAAAAGTGTTATGTACAGTATTTTCATACATTTGAGCTGCTAAACTGTGTGACAAGATGAAATCTGAGCCAATGAACAGAGCCGTAGAGCTTCAGAAGTGTCATGTGTTCTGGATGTTTGGTCTGCAAAGACAGAAGAGTCAAAATAATAACTGGTTGTTACAAAAACAATTATCTAATCGTTTATTTAAAGTCTATGTTTATTACTCTTGTGTGACGTTTCTTTTGACTCTTGTCTTTATTCCATCGTCAAATTTCTGACCAAGGAAACAAAGAAATGTAAGTATTTCTAAGCCACACACACACACACACACACACACACACACACACACACACACACACACACACACGCGCGCCTTAAACAGTTCTCACTTTTTTCTATCCGAGTTTCTATCTGATTCGCACTCTGCACACAGACTAATAGGTGTGAAATCTCTCTCAGACTCCTACATTAGATCTACGATGCTAGACGGAGTGAGTAAAGTGAAGCACAGAAGGAATGTAAAACTTATGACGTCTCATTAGTAGCACATTTATCATCTCCTGTGTGTGATTTAAAACACTGACTAGGTCAAATCTTTTTAACTGCCTCCAGGGAAATCAATGTATGTCACTGCTGAAGAAAAAAACTCCTCTTGCCTGCGTTTATTTCATTCTGCTTGGTCGTAGGCCTGCGCTCATGATTTTACGTTCCTCCTTGGGAAACCTTGGCTGAACGTCTGTCACATTTCAACACTTTAACTTAATACACACTTGTCCTTTTTAATCACGGGCGCTAATGTTCACACGGAGCGTCCGTACGCCCGGCCGAGGAGTAATGTAAATGGTCTTTAGCGAGACAGCGAAGCATGCGAGACATAGCAAATTACACTCCTTAACACCGGTAATTACAGATATACCGACACGGCAGGAGAAAAGAACACACTCAGAACAAGGGAGAGATTATGTATTAAAAATGTTATTAACATGCCTCCATGCAAGGTCAGAGGATGCAGACAAGATGGTGGAATGGGGAAGTATGTCAGAAGCTGCAGAGTAATATGTACAGGTGAATGATAAATGCTTCAGAATGATAAATAGTCTCTACACCGTTTGGTGTTTTGGTTAGCATTAGTACAGTACATTCAAATTCACTCAAGGGCATCACAGTGGTGAAGAGGATAATGTCAGCGTCTACTGTACAGCTCCATCCTGAGCTCCGGTTACTGTCTGTTTAGAGATTGGGTCACATGTTCTTCCTGTATCTGAATGGCGTTCTCCGGTTTCCTCTTGGCTCCCAAAAACATTCCAGTACATGGTCATCTAGGTGTGAATGGACATTTGAGTAGTGTGTGATGATCTCTGACGGACTAACATGTCATCCAGGATGTCTTCACGCCTTACATCTAGGTTTCGTGAGATGGACTATGGACATTTTGCAAGAAATTAATTAAAATAAGAAATGATATTTTACAAAAAAAAAAAAAAACAATAACTCCAACAAAAATCTGATTGACACTGAATCGACTCAAGTGCAAAAGCTATTCAACTCGGAATCGACTCTAAATTGAGATACTGTATGCACACATGTATACATATTTCAATGTTTTTTGTTTTTTTTTGTTTTTTTTTATATATTTGCTGTCTATATGTTTGTATGCATGAGGATGATAGAAGCAGGTAGAAAATGGAAAGAGATAAAAAATGACACAACGACAGCTTCACAAGCTTAATGTGTATCTCAACATAGAAAAGGGTTTAAAAAGGAATTAAGAGCGAACAGGGATGAGATGATGGTGAGGATGAGATGAAGAAAGAAAAAGAGAATTGAGGTTTTTATTATGACAAAAAAAAACTGCGACAACAAAAAAGGCTGATCCATTTCATACTAGTTCAGACAGAATCGTCTGCCCAATGTAAATAGCAGTTCAATAATGAATGCCCTTTCCATGCTTTTATTTCCTTTATGCTCTTTCAGTCACACACACACATACACCCCCCCACACACACATACGTACATACTGTACACACACACAAACTTGCTGTAAGAGACACAAATTAGAGAGCATTTTTAAGGAAATATTCAAAGTGAGGCAAAGCCGGCGGAATCAGTTATTATTTTTGATGTTGCAATTTCTGACACTTTGATGCAATCAGTGAGTAGCCGCGGCGCGAGAGACTCTCCAGGGAGAGAACTGTCAGTGCCGAGAGGCTGGCGCGAGAGTAATTATCGCAGATCAAACCCTGCTCGTTAGTAGGCAGGGATGGGAGGCAAATGCCAAAAACCAGCCAATGTTTCGCAAACGCTTGTTCAAGGATATCCTAATTGCTATAAGTGGTTCCTTCAGGAATGACACATCAAACGCTGCCGGCTGCGTGATGTCACCAGCGCGCCGCTCCACAATGGGTGAATTAAGGGAAGAGGGCGCAGCTAAGAACACAAACAAGGACGGTTTCCTGTCTTTAGAATGGCATACACACAGAGACACAGCAATGCCCCCCAGCACTTTATTTAAATAAAAAAACACACTAACGTGTTATATTTGTGACCTTTCTCTGTCTATCTTTGTCTGTTTCCTTCATATACACAAGCACATACATGCAAAACACAAAGACACTGGGACAACAGAGTTAGCTAACACATTGATCTCAGCAGGATACACTGGGATCTAGCCGTTTTCACTGACGATAGGGTGGATATGGTCAAAGTGGGGTAAAGTGCAAGAAAAATAGCTTCAGAGAAAACTCCTGGAGATAATCATAAACTCCGTTCCTTAAAAGAGGTTATGTTTAAAATAGACGGGACACAAATAAGCAGGACTCACACCTCGGTCTCCACCCTCTAATTACTATTGTTCTCAGATTATACTACAAAGCATTAAATAACACTGAACTTGATTTAAATAAAGAATTTAAATTGTCATCATTGTTGGAAGAGAAGAAGGAGAACGAGATGCTTTTTCTACAGCGTGAGTCAGCCGTGATGGAATCGGGACCTAAAAATGTATTAGATATTGTCAGAAACAGCAAGACTGTATGGGGGAATAAAACATAGCATTGGTTTATTTATTGATTTCGAATCGATTCTATTTGAACATTGTAGAATTTGTTCAAGCATCATTCTACAGAAAACACCCAGTAGATTTTGTAGTGTAACTTACTGACCCTTGACCCCTAGCAAACCACATCGTCTCACTTTCTCTGTAATATCTGTTCTTATCAGTTTAATATCTGATACGACCCGGTATTGTAGTGCTTCCAGGCCTGGAAGGGGCAGTGGTTGGTCAAGTGCTTAAGGCTCTTGGAAGATTGGGGTGGAGGCCCCTGCACTGCCAAACTACCACTGCTGGGCCCTTGAGCTAGGCCATTAACTCCTTACTGCTCCAGGGGTGATGTATAATGTCTGACACCAACTTCCGAAGTTGGGATATGCTAAGAAAGAAATTCCTCTGTGCTGTAATGTATATGTGAAAAAATAAAGGCGTCTTCTTCTAAAAATCTCTTTAGAACTTTATTCTCTATTCAGTGATGTTGATTTTGTCTAATGAGATGAACTTACCGTCATTATTATTATTATTATTATTATTATTATTATTATTATTATTATTATTATTATTATTATTATTATTATTATTATTATTATTTGGTGAAATGAATGTAGAATACAGTAATTATATATTTTCCCATCATCTCTGTAACCTACTTTGCATACTGGATTTTAAAGTTCATAATCACTGACATACAAACAAAGAGGTGTCATTATGCCTAAATTACTGTGAATTTCATTAGTAATTAATGTAATACTTACCAATAATCTTTAGAGCAAACTTAACGGTTTAAATATATAAATATTCTGTATATTAATTCCTATAAATAATAAAAATTAATAGTGTTTAGGGTTATTAAAATATTGAAGTGAATAATAATGTGTGCGATCTAAAAACGTGAAAGGAAATCGTCCTGGATGATGATTTTGTCTTTGGATTTATTTGTTATTATTATGTTCTACATTCACAGAATGTTTCCATGTTTAAACAGTATTTATTGTAGTTACATTCATCAGAGCATCAGCATTTCTAACAGATATTAAGTTAACTACTGAGAGATGCTAAGTATAATAGACACCACATATTACTTCTATACACTATAAAGACTTTATATCACATTAAATACATTTATAAAACAGTCATAATGTTAATGTTGTATGCATTACGTTATGCTTCCTGGTTTCTCTATAAAATAACAAGATATGTTTTTTTTTTCTGTGGAGAGACAGAGAGAGAGACAGAGAGGGAGAGAGAGAGAGAGAGAGAGAGAGAGAGAGAGAGAGAGAGAGAGAGAGAGAGAGAGAGAGAGAGAGAGAGAGAGAGAGAGGATGTTGGGTAAAGTGCCGCCTATAATATATAAGTGAAAACAGGAAGTAACTTGTCTTTTAGATGTCCCACCTCTTATAATGTAGAACATGTCATTAATTTATTATTAAACAATTGCAATCATTCAAAGAATTAGAGTGATATACATTGACAGTCCAGATAGATAGATAGATAGATAGATAGATAGATAGATAGATAGATAGATAGATAGATAGATAGATAGATAGATAGATAGATAGATAGATAGATCTGTCAGTAACCTATCCAAGAATAAATAAATAAATAAACGAATAAATAAATAAATAAAAACACCCAAACATGTGCACATGTTTTTATTTCATACATATGTATATATATAATATAAAATGTCCAGTATCAGCGAATAGACAAATAAATCCAGATGTAATGTGAATAAAGATATGTTTTTCCATAGTGACTATAGCATCTGTATATAACTATTTGATCTGTTATTTACATTGTTTTTAATCACCATTCATGATAAACATGTTCCTTCTTTAACTCCTCTCACATTGGGCTTGTTTGATGTTCGCTTAATTGTGTTCATTCATTCTGTTTAATTCTCTGTATACATGTGAGTGTGTCATCTGTGTATACATCTCTGACATATGGAGAACACGTACAAGTGTACACACTGACACTGAGATACACACTGACACTGAGATACACACTGACACTGAGACACACGCTGACACTGAGACACACACTGACACTGAGATACACACTGACACTGAGATACACACTGACACTGAGACACACACTGACACTGAGATACACACTGACACTGAGATACACACTGACGCTGAGACACACACTGACGCTGAGACCCACACCGACACTGAGACACACACTGACACTGAGATACACACTGACACTGAGACACACACTGACACTGAGATACACACTGACACTGAGATACACACTGACACTGAGATACACACTGACACTGAGATACACACTGACACTGAGACACACACTGACACTGAGATACACACTGACACTGAGACACACACTGACACTGAGATACACACTGACACTGAGATACACACTGACACTGA
This sequence comes from Tachysurus fulvidraco, assembly GCF_022655615.1. NCBI lineage: Eukaryota > Metazoa > Chordata > Actinopteri > Siluriformes > Bagridae > Tachysurus > Tachysurus fulvidraco. The sequence continues at coordinate 4,820,808 of NC_062518.1, forward strand.
GACTCACACTGACACTGAGTCACACACTGACACTGAGACACACACTGACACTGAGACACACACTGACACAGAGATACACACTGACACTGAGACACACACTGACGCTGAGACACACACTGACACTGAGACACACACTGACACTGAGACACACACTGACGCTGAGACACACACTGACGCTGAGACACACACTGACGCTGAGACACACACCGACACTGAGACACACACCGACACTGAGACACACACCGACACTGAGATACACGCCGACACTGAGACACACGCTGACACTGAGACACACGCTGACACTGAGACACACACTGACACTGAGATACACACTGACACTGAGATACACACTGACACTGAGATACACACTGACACTGAGACACACACTGACACTGAGATACACACTGACACTGAGACACACACTGACACTGAGATACACACTGACACTGAGACACACACTGACACTGAGATACACACTGACACTGAGACACACACTGACACTGAGACACACACTGACACTGAGATACACACTGACACTGAGATACACACTGACACTGAGACACACACTGACACTGAGATACACACTGACAATGAGATACACGCTGACACTGAGACACACACTGACACTGAGACACACACTGACAATGAGACACACACTGACACTGAGATACACACTGACACTGAGATACACACTGACACTGAGACTCACACTGACACTGAGATACACACTGACACTGAGATACACGCTGACACTGAGATACACACTGACACTGAGACACACACTGACACTGAGATACACACTGACACTGAGACTCACACTGACACTGAGATACACGCTGACACTGAGATACACACTGACACTGAGACACACACTGACACTGAGATACACACTGACACTGAGACTCACACTGACACTGAGAAACACACTGACACTGAGATACACGCTGACACTGAGATACACGCTGACACTGAGACACACACTGACACTGAGACACACACTGACACTGAGATACACACTGACACTGAGACTCACACTGACACTGAGAAACACACTGACACTGAGATACACACTGACACTGAGACACACACTGACACTGAGACACACACTGACACTGAGATACACACTGACAATGAGATACACGCTGACACTGAGACACACGCTGACACTGAGATACACACTGACACTGAGACACACACTGACAATGAGATACACGCTGACACTGAGATACATGCTGACACTGAGATACACACTGACACTGAGACACACACTGACACTGAGATACACACTGACACTGAGACTCACACTGACACTGAGAAACACACTGACACTGAGATACACACTGACACTGAGATACACGCTGACACTGAGACACACACTGACACTGAGATACACACTGACACTGAGATACACACTGACACTGAGATACACACTGACACTGAGACACACACTGACACTGAGATACACACTGACACTGAGACACACACTGACACTGAGACACACACTGACACTGAGATACACACTGACACTGAGACACACACGGACACTGAGACACACACTGACACTGAGATACACACTGACACTGAGATACACACTGACACTGAGACACACACTGACACTGAGACACACGCTGACACTGAGATACACACTAACACTGAGATACACACTGACACTGAGACACACACTGACACTGAGATACACACTGACACTGAGACACACGCTGACACTGAGATACACACTGACACTGAGACACACACTGACACTGAGATACGCACTGACACTGAGATACGCACTGACACTGAGATACACGCTGACACTGAGACACACGCTGACACTGAGATACACACTGACACTGAGACACACACTGACACTGAGACACACACTGACACTGAGATACACACTGACACTGAGATACACGCTGACACTGAGACACACGCTGACACTGAGATACACACTGACACTGAGATACACACTGACACTGAGACACACACTGACAATGAGACACATGCTGACACTGAGACACACACTGACACTGAGATACACACTGACACTGAGATACACACTGACAATGAGACACACGCTGACACTGAGACACACACTGACACTGAGATACACACTGACACTGAGATACACGCTGACACTGAGATACACGCTGACACTGAGATACACACTGACACTGAGACACACACTGACACTGAGATACACACTGACACTGAGACTCACACTGACACTGAGAAACACACTGACACTGAGATACACACTGACACTGAGATACACACTGACAGCCCCAAGAACAGCTTCTCGGATCTGTAGAGTCATGTCTGTAATTGGTAATCTCTCTCTCTCTCTCTCTCTCTCTCTCTCTCTCTCTCTCTCTCTCTCTCTCTCTCTCTCTCTCTCTCTCTCTCTCTCTCTCTGTGCACATTATAACAGGTCTTTGGGGATTGTACTCGAGTTTAGGTTTGAGAGTGAGCGAGAGATGGAGAAAGAAGGAAATGCATCTCTGGAGTGTATTTGTGGACTGTGTTTATGGTTTATGCTTTCTGGGATATAGATTTAACCTTCTGGTAAGGCAGACCAATACGACAATATAATAAAGATATTGTGAAAAATGATATACTCAATAATTTTAACACAAGCCAACTCTATAATGTCCAATATGTCCAATTTTCTTTACTTTGTCATTCATTTTATTCAGAGATTAAATATTTTATTGCTGTTTGCTCCTAAATAGTGGCATTATTTATTTATTTATTTATTTATTTATTTTACTGTAAATGTATAAAAAAAATACAGACTCAAAAAATTCCAATGTACGGAAAATTATTTAAATACGTGATACCATCCGCTAGCTATTTATCAGAGACATAGACCTTTTATTTCTGAATTTTCCATTAACAAAAGCGAAAAGATCCAAGTTTATGTTATTTATAGCCCGAATTTAGATTTAAAGCATATAATTCTAGTGATCGGTCGAATAACAAGAGCTATAAAAATACTGTAACCAACTAAATCATGGACTTCTACTTTGAGGTAGTCAATAGTTCGGCAAATTTGGATTTATGTGCAGGGAAAGTGACAAAATCAAATCCTTTCCCAACTGAATGATATACTGGAAGGAACTTTTTTAGATTCACTTAACGTTTTCCTGCTTAACCTCTCGAGGGGAATATTCGAGGCAAATCATTAAGGTTGAAGGAGTTCAGCTGACAAAAAAATGTGGTGAACCTCCGAAAGAAAAAAAGAAATTTGTCCCGGTAACTTTCACGTCGTCACCTCAGATTCCGTTATTGAAAATCCGAGACGCACAAAAACTTTCCTCGGTGAGTTAATTCTGCTTATAACGTCTTGTGTTAAACTGAGTGGATTCAATTACAAAATTATTGGACAGCTATGCATCCAATAAGTTAAAAAAATAATTTATTAAAGAAGTCAAATCAGTCCCTCTGGCTTAATATAGCACAGCAGGCTCGATGATGACAGCCTCTGCTGCTCCTGTTAGAGGCCCGGCGGTGAGCCATCAGAAATTATGAGAGAGAGTAACTCACTCCTCAGCATAATGGGATTGTAAAGTATGACAATTTCAAGAAACATGCCATAAATTTGTCAAAGCGAGAGACAGGTGAGACAGAGTGTTACACTAACCCTCTTGATAATGACAGCTGTATTCTGTGTATTGAGTCAGCAGAGAGAGAGAGAGAGAGAGAGAGAGAGAGAGAGAGAGAGAGAGAGAGAGAGAGAGAGAGAGAGAGAGAGAGAGAGAGAGAGAGAGAGAGAGAGAGAGAGAGAACAGTCACTTTAGATGATGTGGAGGATTAAATCACAGCAGGATGGAGTGTAAAGTGAGCTGACGGACGGAGGTGTAATGAACGTCTGTCCGTCCCATCCGTGGAAGGATGTGAATGCGGCGATGCGCGACTGGAAGAGCTCGTAAAGAAGTGTCGGAACGGGCGGCTTCCGGCTCAGAGCAGGGAAACTGTGAGGGCCTTTTACGACCACCACAGGATTTAACGGGCAATAATGACTGGAATAACCACTTCGAACATTGCTGAGTCTCGTGTGGCAGCCAGAGCAGAGCGAGGTGATATATTCTGGCCAGGGGATGACAGGAGCAATGTTTCAAATAGAAGGAAGGGACAGGGAGGGAAAAGAACACCCTGGAATTCTGTGTGTGTGTGTGTGTGTGTGTGTGTGTGTGTGTGTGTGTGTGTGTGTGTGTGTGTGTGTGTGTGTGTGAAGAAGGAGACATATGAGGACTTCTAAAAGAATAAGCCTTACATATGTAGAAATAGTATATCGACCTTGGGATTTTATGATGAAGTGATTCTGTGATTTTAAGAGACCAGAGCTATGCTACATTCACACATACACTGACTGGGTCACCTGTAGGTGTTCCTGAACCTAATTGCCATAGTAATAATATTTATCCGCGGATGGTGAAACTAGCATTAAAAATGAATTCGCTTGCCAAAATACATATTGGATGAAGAAGTGGCCAAAGTGAATAAACGCATCATATCATACACGATGAAGGACAGTGCAGTGTGTGATCTGTCCTCACTGTCTTCACTATCGTTCTCCTAGCCGCTGCATCGAGTGACTCTATATTTGCATGAAGTTAATCTTTCCTAACCTTTCCTCATCGCCGGACATCGTCTACGTCTAGTCACCAACAGACGCCGTCACTCGTGTTGCCGTGAAGTCGGCAGCTCTCACTGACAATGATTTATCTCCAGTCGCTTGGTCGCTGTGAGTCTCTGAAAGTCGCTGTATGTGTGAACATAGCTTTACTGTTACACCTAAAAAGTCCTCTCTTATTCCACACCGACAATAACATGAGGTGATTATAACAATAATAAAAATGTCTGTATATATTTACTGGACACTGGAGACTCCTTCAATAACTCCTCCTTTAACTCATCGTCTTTTTCCTGGGAAATTTCACCATCAAGAATTCAAAGCGGTTTATTCTTGTTTATAACAAAAACATATTAGAATGAGTGCATTAACAAAAACCTGGGATTTGTCTTGCACTATTGTCCGAGGCGCTTTATAGAAAATTAATCAACACCTTCCGACCAATCAGAATTAAGAAGTCAAGCGTGCTATACTACAGCCATAAATCAGGCACAAAGCAGATTTCATTACATAAAAACATTGATTAAAAAAAAAGTGCTATTTTTGCATTTTATAGGTTTAAGCTCTCATAAACCAAATCCTTACTCAACCTTAAAGCCCCTGACACTTTGATGACTTTGGTTTTGTTTGCATTTTTTTTTTTTAATTCTTTATTATTATTATTTTATTTACTTACTTTCCTTTTTTTTGCAGATGTTAATCCTAATTTATAACTCACCAGCATCCTTTGGCCCAAGATCATAACACCAATTCATTAGCCGCTGGCACGCGAGTGTATCCTGATTTTCAATAAACTCTCTAAAGCTGATAGACAGCGAGAGCAGCAGTCATGAAAGAACCTCTATTTCACAGGCTGGCACCTGTTCAAGCAACCATATGCTGCCATAATCTCTTAAAAAGCAACATCCAAGTCCAAATTTAATTATGTAATAGCCCAAATGCAGGCAGAGTGCAGACGTAGCAGCTCGGCCAGCTGCTAAGCAGCCTGGAATTCGCTTTCTTCCTCCATGACCTCATGAGCTAACGGTGGAGTCTTTGAGGCGTGCAGACAGAAACATTTATCTAGCGTTATGGCCGTAATAAATTTGTCAATGTCCATATGTCTCTCACGTGAGAGCCGTTTACTTGTTGTCCATCAGTGGAACGTCTGGGTAAAGTGACAGTGCAGTTGTGAACAGAGTCATCAGTTGTGTGCCGCAGTCTTAGAAATTCTCACATAATGAGCTGTGACACATCCGAATCTGTCAATTCACACCAAGGCAAAGTTTCTTCCTGGACATCTCCATGATTCAGTGCAGTCTGCAAGGATTTTTTCGAAGAGGTCCGATGAGCTCCATCAGGTGGTTTGGAGAAAACTGCATGGTGTTTAAGGAGCATAGCAATATAAACAAACAAACAAACAAACAAACAAACAAATAAATATCAAATCTATTTGTATCCACATGCAAATGATTCAGTATTTGACAATGGCAGTTAATCATAATGCAATGATTCAATGTTTGATGATTCACTGAATCACCTGCAATTATATATATATATATATATATATATATATATATATATATATATATATATATATATATATATATATATATATATATATATAATTTTTTTTATTTTATACTTAGTTTATTATTTAGCTTGTTTGCTTAATGGATTTAACAGATCTTTTTAATAAACATTATTTAGTAGGCATTTATTTTATTATTATTATTATTATTATTATTATTATTATTATTATTATTATTATTATTATTATTATTTTAATAAACTGTTCTTTGCATCACGATGGATTATGTCTTGTAGAAAATATTACACGACACAGATATCATCGAGGTACTTTGGATGCTTCTGTTAACTTTGCCCTATATGTTTGAAAGCAGGTGATAAGACTGCTTTCCTCTGCACAATACACTGAGCTGGTATTGTGCTACATTTGCACCCTGCAGCTTGCTTTGGTTCACCCTGCCATAATAAAGCATTCAGCACATCCTTTTGTGCTCCTAACTCACAATTCAAGTGAGACTCATATAGGACCTACTTATCGCAAAAGTTCCCCTGACTCCAGATACGTACACGGCTAAATAAGTTTGGAGAGTTTGCTTTCGCTAACTCGTTTATATGCTATTTTGCCAAGAGTAATTAAGATTAAAACTGTAGATTTATTTTTCTCCAGCATGGGAAAAGGATGCAGAAGTTAAGCATGTTGTGAAAGGATGTATTGTCAGACTTTTCTTTAGCAGTTTAAGTCAGATCGCTGTGTAGAATGAATAAACAACAACAACAACAAAAGAAATCAGGATATCTGTGTTTGTTTTGTGGGAGAAAGTTGCAGAAGTTTTTCTCGGGATGTACATAAAAAGCATTCCTAAGCAGAGCTGCTCTTAGCGAAAATACCTCAAAGCGGTTAAGATAATGCACAATTGTCATGTGGATTGAAGTGCAATCTCGCTCCTACTTCCCCCGGCAGATAAGTGCTCCCATTGATGAGACCTGGCACCCTGCTCTTATCTGGCAAACACTTTGCGGCAGGAACAGAAGCTCACGAATAAAGTCCCGCTAGATTGTGATGGTAATACATCTGCTTAGTCGCAACATCTCGTCTGATGGCAAACAATAACGTAGGACGCTATTTTAGTCGCGTAAGCAATATTTTTTCTTTTCTTAATAAATGTTTGAAGTTGTTGTTACTCTGAGATACTTCAGAGTAAGAGCACCGGTTCTGGTTCTGCCGAATATGTCTTAAGTTACGGTGTCACGGTTGGGAATTATTACAAAATGTTTATTAGAATTTTATCAGCTAGATGTTAAACCTGAAGACAAACACCAGGAAACGCTGAGCGATGCAAATGACTGGTTTTTAATGATTTCTACACACTACGGTTATGTGGGCATGTCCTTACAATCTGCATTGAGTAATGAGTGACTGTTGTCAATTACCTAGCTGAGCGAGTGGAGAGTGCTGAAAATCATGGCCATGAGTAGGATTAAACTAAGAAGAGACCAAAAAAAATGGTGAAAATCCTAAACGATTTATAGAATCCTAGGGTAAAAGCTTTAGACTTTGCTTGCTGGTTTGACACGGTCACCGACAGTCGATTAATGGCCACTGCGATCGTATTTTTCCTCCGATAAAGACTTTTTTCTTCAGACACCTATGTGCAGTGTGACATCTCCTACAACGAGCGTCAAACCAAGAACCAATAGGAGCGCAGAACTTCAAATTACCTCAGGGAAGATGTCGAAATGAGTCAGGTGGACATTACATGTCATGTCAAGTCAAGCCAAGATATAGCTGATGCAGTATACAGTGAAATGAGACGTTTCTCCAGGTCCATGGTGCTACATAGAACAAAGACAGAGCTATATAGAACAACACAGAGCTAAAGACTTAAGTAAGTTAGTCCTAGCTACATAAAGTGCATCTGGTGCAAACAGTGCAAGACAAAATACAGATACAAAACACTACAAGACAATACACAACATACAATACACAAAAGCCAACCAGAGTACATCCTGTTTCTTCTGTAGACTGTATATTCTATATACTGAATGAACACTTAAAGGAATAGCAGCAGTTAGATATTTACAGCTGGAAGAAAAACTAAAAACGATACAGATTGTATTCGGTTGCTGCTACCTGCAATTTCAGTGAGAGAATACGAGTCTGAACGTGCCACGGATCGATGACGGAAAAAACGAAAAAGTCTTTTTGTGTGTGTCCGATTTTGAAGCATCGTGACTGTGGTACAGTGTGACATGATGACACGTAAAATCCTACAGTGTGACATGCGGATCATGTCTGTACAGTCTGACAAGTAACAATCGCCAAGGATTATGAAAAGGCAACAGCACTCAGCACAATTCATCCATTGTGTCATTATTTATGTTCACAAAATCATAATTTGTTGGTAAAAACAGATATTATTTACTAAACTCATGAGATACAAACTTTTGCAACCCCTTACAGGAGAAATATATATGAAATATATGTTCTCCCTTTTCGGAAGCACTTATTCCTCCAGTCCACAGTGGGGCGCTGTGCTCTGAACACACTCAAAGAGGAAAGCCTGGATTTTGGTTAGATTTTCTACACACTGCTTCCTTTACTGCATGTTTTTTAAAGGCTTTGAGATTTGTTTGTGTTTGTGTGTTTGTGTGTGTGTGTGTGTGTTTGTGTGTGTGTGTGTGTGTGTGTGTTTGTGTGTGTGTTTTCTGCTCTAACTAACTCAGCTAAGCCGCCAGATGTGATCTGAATCCATTAAAATGAGTTTCTTGCAGTGGCCGATTCATTTGCATTGTGTACACCTTGTTTGAATAATTACTCAAACGGCTGATTAGGCAGTCAGGGGATGTGTTAGGTCTCTCTGAGGGACACACTTTCACATTGGATCAATAGAACTGCTTCTTTAACTATTTATACTGAGGGAAATAAGGCACCATGTTTCATTCTTTGCCATTATATGCGTATGTTTATTTATTTATGACTAGAAATGTAGAGATTAGAAATTTAGTATAATTCTCAAATCCAATTTGTCAGATGCTATGCATTATTTTTCTGTGTCTAAGAGAGTAGTTCCGGCTGTGATGTGAATGACAGGTTTAGATTAATATGCTTGTTCTAATATGTTATTGCTTCTATAGGAACAACTCACACACAAGGATCACGGCAAGTTTCCCAGCATGGGAAAGTTCAAGACAGAGGATTTCATGCCTTCTGGTTATTGAGAGAGAGAGAGAGAGAGAGAGAGAGAGAGAGAGAGAGAGAGAGAGAGAGAGAGAGAGAGAGAGAGAGAGAGAGAGAGAGAGAGAGAGAGAGAGAGAGAGAGAGAGAGAGAGAGAGAGAGAGAGAGAGAGAGAGAGAGATACCCTATACTTTATATAGGAACCTTATAGGTTCTCCATTGCTACTGTTTAATCAATGTGTAACTTAAACATGATGGAAACCCTCCAAAAAACTATACAAAGAACTCCATTAAAAAGTTAAGTGGGAAAAATTTTTTTTGGATAATTAAAAAAATAGAAAAATAAAAAATAATGGTTAATAATTAATTATACAATAATAATTATTGTTCTTATTAATAAAATTGACAGCTGCGTTACATAATTAAACAAAAAAAATATTGTTTTAGCTAGAATTAATAATGTTGAAATTATTCTAAAATGTCTTATTAGATCAAATATTGGTTAACAAAAACTGCATCCACAGATAAGTGACTTAATTTAAAAAATATATAATTTATTAAAAAATATAAATATATACATATTTAATGATGTAATATATTACATCATTTTAAAAGAAGTTTTCAGATGCAGGATAGAAGAAAGACAGAAAATGAGATGGGGGAAAGCAAGAAGAGATCGAAGGGAGAGAGATGGAGAATGAAGTGCAGCCTCTTTATCTATAGTCAATAAAATATAATTATTATTCTTTTTTTTTTTTTATCATATAACTCATGAATGTGTGAGAGCCAAAAAATAGAATCCGTGTCTGTGTCCAGCTTCTAGAAGGTCAGCAGGATTATTTGTCTGATTCTGACCTGAAACAGACAATGATAACGCCTTGACCCTCATTTAGCAGTGTGACACACACGCACACACACACACACACACACACACACACACACACACACACACACACACACACACACACACACACACACACACACACACACACACACACAATCTCTCTCTCTCTCTCTCTCTCTCTCTCTCTCTCTCTCTCTCTCTCTCTCTCTCTCTCTCTCTCTAATGTGTTAGTTTGCCCTGTGTTATGTAACATGATAGCTCTGCACTGCTACAGGGCCACAGTGTTAAAGTGGAATAGCGGGCCACGCTGCTAGAGATTCACCCTCAGCAAACAGTTTGCCATCTCCCACCGGCCGCAGTTCAATCAGGATAAACAAAGTGTGTTAGCGACAGGCGCTAGCAGCCGGCGGGACGCTCAAATACAACCGCATCAGCAGTCCTGTTAGTAGAGGAAGGGGGAGCAGGGTATGTGAATTTCACAGAGAGAAATCTTGTTTATTTTTGTTAAATAAGCCCTTGTATGTCTCCCAAATGCTGTTATTTGACCGTGCCCTACATGACCTCCAGTAACAGAGAGAGAGAGAGAGAGAGAGAGAGAGAGAGAGAGAGAGAGAGAGAGAGAGAGAGAGAGAGAGAGAGAGAGAGAGAGACAGAGACAGAGAGAGAGAGAGAGAGAGAGAGAGAGAGAGAGAGAGAGAGAGAGAGAGAGAGAGAGTTACAGAAACAGGGATCGTTCCCATTTTAGAAGATTCTGTTAGAACATACGAGGTGTTTAATTTAGTAACAAATTAAATGTTTGAATATCTTCTAGAGATATTTCCATAAATGGAAAGATATTTGCTGTATTCATAATAAATATCACTGTGGTATGGGTTTAATTGTGGACTTTATGGTTTATTTTAATATGGACACAGAATAGAAATAAGCAAAAAAATCAGAGCATCAATATTTTAAAAGTTGAAAATATTCTATTGAATAAATTATGATATAGTCGATAAACTGGTAGAAAAAAAAAATCTATTGTTCTATTTATTGCTATTGGTATCTTTGTGTGTGTGTATATGTATGTGTGTGTATGAGAGAGAGAGAGAGAGAGAGAGAGTGTGTAGGAGCTCCAACTACAATACAGGTATGGATGCCTAACATACAGTACCATCTGCAATCCTACCTGTTGCCATGTTAATGAAGTAAAGAATCTGTAGATCACCTTTCCAGAGACTCCATTGAGCACTTAGAAGACTGCATTATTACTTTAAATGAAGGCCTCGAACCACAGCAGACATGCTGTAGCTCCTCCTCGGCGTCTGATCCTTCCTCTTC
>NC_062518.1:4837292-4870674 GCF_022655615.1 Tachysurus fulvidraco
CTATACGTCACTACATTGTTACGACTCGGCCTTTCAAGCAGTGGAACTGCCTAGTGAGCAAATGCTAAAATGCTAAAATGCTAGCACCGTTGGCCAAGAGCTACACGGATGTGTGACGTGATTAGACCATATTTCATTCTGAAAATGTGAAATATACTGGATATAAATCACCAAATGAAATAATGCACTAAAATACTGCCTGCTGAGAGGAGATGCTAATCTAAGAGCTAGCTTCTGAAAGCAAGTGTAGCTTTTCCAACAGAAATTAGCACATAGCAATGTTCATTATTTGTTATTCGTTATTTTTAGCTTTGATTCTGCAGTTTTCTATTTCTATTTCTATTTTAATCTCCTTTCAGACAATGTTAGCATATTGCTGCTTCAGTATTTTTGTACTTACAAGCAAAAACAACCAGTAGGTCCTTTTTTAACATCCATATTTTTAAGTAACAAAGTAAGGCAAGTTCCATAATAAATAAACAGCCTACCTTATCACTTGAAAGTAATGTCAGGACACTTTATGCTAATGCTAATCCGAGTTGAACTCCGCAAGCCACTGTAGGTCCTGGGGTCTGCGCTTTGTGTACATTCAAACCACTGGAGACAGACTTATTTTGAATAATCTTGCCTAATGCTGTTTTAACTGAAACAGTACTGAATGTTCCCACATGTGCGTCATCACAATCTTTAAAAGGACCAAACAAGAGCCACCTTTGAACACACATTTGCACTGATTTTTGGTTATGTAAATCACACAAACAAAGAGGAATTTTAGATACATTTGTTCTGTTGTCTCTAAGTTTGTAATATTTCCCATTAGTTCAAATCAGACTAGGCAGCAATGTTAGCTATTGCATTCTCTGCTAGTCTAACCTACCTAGCATTAGCAAAGAAAAGTTTATGTCAGTTTCTATTTAATTTACGTTTTCTTTTTCGTTTTTTAACTTTTTTTTGTTTGTTTGTATGTTTGCTTTTGTTTGTTTATTCTTCTTTAAGATTAGACAGAGTTTAAGTCTTTCAAAAGAGATACTTCATTTCAAACGTGTCTTTTTGGCTTCAACATATTGAAACATTTCACTGAGGTGGGGCCGGGACACGTGTCCTCAAGTTCAACACTGCAGTCTGGTGGATTAAACAACGTAGCATGAGACGTTCAGAGCAAATGAGGATTTTTGTTTTTATTATTATTATTTTTTACTTTGGTGAACTTGATTGGACGATAACTGAAATGTAAATAAAAATATACAGGAGCACTTTTTGAATATGATATACAGTTCAGCATCAGGTCAAAGGCCAGATGAGAGAGAGAGAGAGAGAGAGAGAGAGAGAGAGAGAGAGAGAGAGAGAGAGAGAGAGAGAGAGAGAGAGAGAGAGAAGGCTAGATTTCTATCCAGAGAAATAAAAGGTAGGTAGTTAAAAAGCAATGTTTCTTGGTTATTAAATAATTTTCAAAAATACTCGAGTAGTATATAATTATGTATAGATATACGACACACTGACACTAATAGTAATAATATATCAACAGAACGGTTATGAAGTACAAATTATACACAAAGTATTGAACATTGCTGGATGTTACACATTGACCTGTCATGATGTTAATGTTCTTTTATTCTCCTGTTGAATGAAAGAAGCATAAAAAAGTTGCATATTTACACCACAAGAGGCCAATACAGATACAGCAAATGTGTGTGCGTGTCTGTGTGTGTTTGTGTGTGTTGCCCTTGTTATATGTGCTCTCGTATACTTTAACAGCCAGATGTGTGTGTGTGTGTGTGTGTGTGTGTGTGTGTGTGTGTGTGTGTGTGTGTGTGTGTGTGTGTGTGTGTGTGTGTGTGTGTGTGTGTGTGTGTGTGTGCTACGAATAAATGGGAGAAAAATGATAACTTCCCTATTAAGAGCGTTTGCTTTTTTTTTTTTTTTTTTTTGCCTTTGAATAATGAATCTCTTGTGGAATAGCCAGGAGAATTACAACTCAGCCTATTAATTGAACATATTTTTTGCTCTATTCTTCGATTGTTTTAACATTTAGGGTTTACATCTCTAATCAGGGAAGTGCAAAAAGAACAAAACGTTAAAGATACACATCTCTGGCTAGTATTTAATGTTGCATGGATTCATGTTGCACCGTTATGCATTTTTATGTATAAGAAAAAAAGAAAAGCTGGACAGGAAAAGCGACAACAAAGAGGCGCTGGGACAAGCTTTGATGCACACCTTCTTTTTTCTGCTTTGTTTCATCTATAGTTGGTTTTCCAATAAATATATGGAAAACTATTTCACTTTCATGCACACTATGCAAACACACACACACACACACACACACACACACACACACACACACACACACACACACACACACACACACTCACACCCATGCTCAAGCGTACCGGCAGGGGTTTCAATAAGCTCCCTGCCTTTCAAAGTGTTTCAGTGTTCTACAAAATTACCATATGAGAGGCAATTTACTCCCCTACCAAATTTCTCTGTGTTTCCATGAAAGTTCAGTCCAGGCTTATGATGGTACAAAATGAAAAGCCTGCCTTACTTGTTGCGCGCAATTAAACTGGCGCAGGAGACAGCCAGGGCAGTTTAACATTTCATAGGGGCTGTAATTATGCTTTAACTGTTAGAAAGTGGCGTCCCCGAGGAACCAATTACTTGAAAAGCGTTCATCACATGCAGGGGTTATATACAAACAAATCCTTCAAGCACAAAGTAATTGTTTAAACATTAAAAGGGATGAATTCAGGAAGCCACACCAATCAGTTTGGTGAAGCTAATTACCGAATAAGAGTGAGAAGACAGGCCGTGTTAGATAATTATGACACACCAGCGCACACCTCAGAGAGAGAGAGAGAGAGAGAGAGAGAGAGAGAGAGAGAGAGAGAGAGAGAGAGAGAGAGAGAGAGAGAGAGAGAGAGAGAGAGAGAGAGAGAGAGTTAGCCTCTGGCTGCTTGTAGAGAGGATGTGATGATCGAGGTAGATGAGAACTAATCAGCGGTTCACAGTCAGACTACACAGGAGGCTTATCAATAGAATTACAACTTCAAAATCACTCTCGCTCATAACCATCTGCAGTGTTTTTGTTCTCCGTCAGCCAAGACATTTCAATTTTGTTATCATGTCACATGATCTATTCTGTTTACTTTGCTTTTTCTATATTATAGCGAATGTCTGTTGTATCTGAGCTGTGGAAGGAACGCGACAGGGCACGTTGTTAAAAGAAAAGAAATCAGTACACACTACAGGGTGTTGTACTGTGGTCCGATATGAATTATTAGGGAATTCTTATAATAATATGAGATGATTATTTTCCAATAAAGAGATGATTATTTTCCAATAAAAGCATGTCTCAGTTACCTTTTATACAAGAAATTATAAGCATTTATTTATTTATTTAAGGATTTGAATGACATGTAAAACATCTGTGAAACACGTTTGAACCTGTTGCTTTTTTATCTCGAGCTTCAAAACCAAACAAGACCAAATTGTTTTTCATGTTCCCAAGAACCCAGAAAGTATGAAGACCTTTGACCTGAAGACTTGTGTTGAAAATCTGCAACCATAAAGACTTATTCCGTAAATGTTAAAGAAAACCTCATTGTATCAATAAACATCTGTTATTCTTTCTTTTCTTATATAAATAAACCTTAGATTACATTTTGCCTCCACCAGACAAATCCCTATATACAGTATTAGCTGCTACTAGCTTCTGTTATAGATCGTTAGCCAACACCTTCAATCAACCAACCAAGCCAACCAATCAGATTTTAGAATCCAGCTGCATGATATCACAGTATAACATTAGCATGACTCTTGAGGTGACATCATGTACATCTTTAGACATACAGTAGATAAGTGTAGACTACTAACCACTGCTAGCTTACTTGTTTACTACTTGCTTAAGTGTTTTCAGACCTTAGAACACATGGAAATTTCAGTCATGTATGTACTTTATGAACTATCTGAACTATTTTACATGGGCAGTACACAGAAAAAACATTTCCATCATCCTAATCACCTTCCTAAGCAGAGCCGCACGAAATGTGTAGGGGAAAGATTTGGAAAGCAAATGTCGACGCTTGTAAAAAGGCTTTGAAGTGAAAATACTGTCTGAAACAACAAGTGACGTTTACATTGTACATCCTCTCGGGGTGACAGATCAGAGAAAGCTAGCAAGCATTCACACCACTTACAACACTTATAGATATAATTCTGAGAATAAATTAGCACAGTTAAAATGATAAAATGTGGATTTTTTGTGTTTTATTTTTTCATTTTTAGATACTTTATAACTATATATATATAAGTATATAAGTATATAAGTATATATATATATATATATATATATATATATATATATATATATATATATATATATATATATATATATATATATATAATTTATAATAATGCCAAAGCAAACAGACAAACAGACATAAAATAAATAAATAAATAAATAAATAAATAAATAAATAAATAAATAAATAAATAAATAAATAGACAACAATGCTACAATAGCTAATGTAAGCGATTACTCGAAGCTCAGGATGATGTGATGCACCTGATCTCTTCTGAAGTTTCTCTTCTGGCACCTGGTTGGTGGAATAAACTTCTCATCAATGTCAGAACAGTCGAGTCACTGTCTGTTTTCAAACACCAGTGAAGATATACCTCTTTCATTTAGGCTCATGGCTCACCAGTCTGTGACCTAGTGCAACAGTGCTCAAGTGTTTCATCCATACAGACTTCAAAGCACTTTAGTACATCACTGTGGATAAGGGCGTAAACCTAAGGTCCGAATTGTAAACGTTGATAAAAATTTATCTTAAACCACAGATTTCTGCCAAAGTTTACAAAAATCTGAATTTCATAAGAAATGACGGTTAAATTGTGATCTGTTACAATTAGTGTTGTTACTGCCCAAGGCTGCAATAAACATTTATTTGTTCTTCAGCATGAATTTTCTTTTCTCTCTTGAGGTTTTAAGGAGAAAAAAAGGAATAAATAAATAAAATAAAAATGGAGCTTGTTTTATTATTGTCAAGAATCATCATAGCCCTATGAGAAAGAAAGAAAGAAAGAAAGAAAGAAAGAAAGAAAGAAAGAAAGAAAGAAAGAAAGAAAGAAAGAAAGAAAGAACATACTATAGAAACACTGTTACTATATGGTTGCTATAGAAACCATGAAGGCAGACATATTCTCTGATTTGCTGTTATAGCAAACACATCAACATCGATCTAGCAAAAGATTCCTGAAGCATTTGTGTAAATAGTTGCATCAGTTAAAACTGTTACATCAGGCCAGAGGTTGGTGGTCCTGTCTTAACGCTCTGTGGCTGTGGTATGTGGGTCTGTAGTGCTAATGTTCTGATTTCTCTGACATCTTGTGTCTTATGGTTGACATGTAGCTTCAGTAATACAGTCTCGTTCCCTGCTTCAGCGCCAGAGACAGCGAGCTCCAACATACACGGCTGTGATGAAGCCAATCGGTACGCGTATTAGCAGAAGCAGACGCCAGTTAATGTATTAAACGTTTATTTTATTTTGTCATGAACACTTCATCTGTAGAAACTATAGAAAAAGTGCTCAAGAGCTGCTTGAGCTAAGATAAATACAGATAGAGTGCGTTGTTAAAACAGGGCTCATCTGAGCCGAGAGGGAGAGGAAGGGAACGGATTAGACACGAGATCTCACACAGCAGCAGTAATGGAGTCGACCCACTGAAAATAAATAACGGCTTCGTCTCGGGACGTCAAAAAACAAGCACTGGAGCTGGACTCGTAGACCACAGTGTCGTCTTTGCAGTGTTTCTCTTATAATAACTCAGAAATGTCTGTCAAATACAGCATGATGGACATTATTTTAAAAGAAGAGAAATAGTATGAAAAATCCATTCATAACATGATATACTAATAATACTAATAATAATAATAATAATAAGAAGAAGAAGAAGAAGAAGAAGAAGAAGAAGAAGAAGAAGAATAAGAAGAAAAAGAAGAAAAAGAAGAAGAAGAAAAGTTTGTCTAATGCATTACTGTTATAATGAGCTATAAACCCTTTATAATACATTTTGCTAACAATGTCTGTTTGCATTAGATCCATATTTAATTGCATATAATGCTTTGTGAATTTGTTAATGAATGTTAGATATGTATGGCATTATCATAAATATATATATGACCTACAAAGAAAACATTACCGTAACTTTTTTCAGTTTATTTTGTATTTCTTTCCTCTATACCACATTTTCATCTCTCACCACAATCCATGTTATAATTAAAAATCATCTTACAGAATGTAATTCGATTAAATTGTCCTTAAACAGCACAATAAACTCAAGCGTGTAAACACAACTACATCATCCAGCTTGTATTTTGATATCTATAATTCAAATGATTTAATCTATGTAATATAAAATATTAGATAAGGCCATTTAAGTTCAAGATTATAACACGATGGATGTGGAAAAGTTCACGCAGGGTGTGAATATTTATGCAAAACATTATATTTTGTTCTAATTTATTTTAT
Organism: Tachysurus fulvidraco; assembly: GCF_022655615.1. Classification (NCBI taxonomy): domain Eukaryota; kingdom Metazoa; phylum Chordata; class Actinopteri; order Siluriformes; family Bagridae; genus Tachysurus; species Tachysurus fulvidraco. Next base: position 4,843,826 of record NC_062518.1, read on the forward strand.
TATTGAAAATAAATCATTACATTTTTTTTTATCCCCATGGAAGGTGTTCAATTATTTTTTATTTATTTATTTTTTTAATTCTTTTTTTAACCATCTGCACAAAGTACCAGAACTTTTGGAACTTACACTTTTTTCTTTCTATGGGCAACATGGGTACTAAAGGTACTACTATGACTTCTGATTCCCGTTCAAATATGATACCAATATTCGAACGTTACTCGGTGATTGAATATAATTAAATTTTTTTTTTAATATAGAGAACATGTACTATATTGTATCATATTATATTATATGATCGTTGTGAGAGCTTGTGTCTCGGTGAACGTGATGCGTGTTGTGTTGCAGGGGGTTTTCTGTCTGCGTGTGACTGAATGAGCGAGCACAACTAAAACAAAGCTGTCTAAATCCCATTTGGTTTGGAGGCAGCGAACATGGAAACCTACCAACTCGGCTGCTAATTCACCTAATAGGATGTTCCACTCTAAATGGGGGCTCATGTTAATGCCGCCATTTTCATTCATTCTGGAAATTGTAGTTTTAAATTACGGTGTAATGCTTTGGATTTTTGGTCATAAGAAAAAGCCCTCCCCTATCCGAAGAAAAAAAGAAAGAAGAAGAAGAAGAAGAAGAAGAAGAAGAAGAAGAAGAAGAAGAAGAAGAAGAAGAAGAAGAAGAATCTGCGCCTCGACACAAAAATTACCGTCGCTGCCGAACAGAGGCCCAGCATCCTATTGTCAGGCAATTACTATGCAAGCGCTCTCTTATGACTGAATAGCTCTGTGTTAGCAAATAATGAAAAGGCAATTATGGCAAAGCTGTGTTCACATTACGCTCTTCATTTTGTGTGCCGGCATAATTATTGTCAATCCTAGAGGCTTACTGTAGCATGGAGGACGCAGCAGGGAAGAAAATGGAGTGGGCTGGTGCATGGAAAATTAGAAATGTCACAGCTACCTTTTTAGCGGCTTGGCACTAGACCTCTTCACACTCACTCTCTCTCACACACACACACACACACACACACACAACACATTACACACTTGCGTATGTGCATATGCTGGATGCACATAAAGAACCAGATAATAATGACATATATGCAGGCGCACATCTCCGATGCAAAGGATAAGTATACATAATGAAGGACATACAGTACATAGAGTAGATGTAAAGTGTGTGTGTGTGTGTGTGTGTGTGTGTGTGTGTTTTCCTGATAAAAAAAAAAGAAAAGAAAAATCTCCTTTCTGTTCTTTTATTCATTCTTCCACATTTTTTTTTTAAACCCAATGATTCCCAGAAGTCTGCTTGTGTCAGTGTCAGTAAGAGGATCTGGAAATATTCCTCTCTCCCTCCGCGGACCCTCATTATCTCCCTCTTGACTGTGTTCTAATAAGGAGTGACACACACCCCATTCCCTATAGTGGGTCTGATGTGGCAGGAGCAGGCAACTAACGCTGCGTGTGAACAACCTCTTCTCATATGGACTGAATAAAAAAGGAGGGAAAAAGGATTTGCAGTGTAATAACTCTAATAAGAATTTTTTTTTTTTTGTTCTGCAAGTCCAACTGAAATTGCCTGAGAGTGTGTCGCTGCTTTACAGAGTCAATAATGTTAAAAATAAAAAATAAAAAGTTTGATAAGTTACACTAATCTGGATCGCTAAATGAATTTAGAATCAACAATTCAGGGGGATCTTGGTCATACAATTGAGTTTATTTAGGTTTCTTTAGATGTACTTAGGCAGAATTGTGTTAACATACATGATATAAAACACTCTTCTGAGAAGCTTCTGTGAACTTCGTCACGAACATCATTAAAAAAATCCTCGTTTTGAGGGTCGTGGGTTGATTCATACCATTGCCCTACATGTGTGGAATTTACATCTTCTATCTGTGCTTCATGGGATTTCCTTCAGGTACACTGGCTTCCTTTCCCAGTCCAAAGGCACAGTTGAAGGCTGACTGTCCAGAATTTGTGAGTGTGTGTGTGACTGTGCCATGCAATGTGCCCCTGCCTTGTGCCCCGAATACCCTGAGATAGACTCCAGTTTCCCTGTCTCTGTAGGATAAGCAGTACCGAAGAGGGATGAATGGATGAATGAATTAATAGACGGATGGATGGATGGATGGATGGATTGATGGATGGATGGATGGATGGATTGATGGGTGGGTGGATGGATTCGAATGGTCAAATATCTAGTCAAAAAACTTGCCCATGTTCTGTGAGTAGGAAGATGGATGGATGGATGGATGGATGGATGGATGGATGGATGGATGGATGGATGGATGGATGGATGGATGGATGGATGGATGGATGAATTCAAATGGCAAAATAGGGAGAAAAACTTGCCCATGTTCAGTGAATAGGATAAGCAGTACAGAATGATAGATAGATAGATAGATAGATAGATAGATAGATAGATAGATAGATAGATAGATAGATAGATAGATAGATAGATAGATAGATAGATAGATGGATGGATGGATGGATGGATGGATGGATGGATGGATGGATGGATGGATGGATTCAAATAGCAAAATAGGGAGAAAAACTTGCCCATGTTCAGTGAATAGGATAAGCAGTACAGAATGATAGATAGATAGATAGATAGATAGATAGATAGATAGATAGATAGATAGATAGATAGATAGATAGATAGATAGATAGATAGATAGATAGATAGATAGATGGATTCATGGATGGATGGATGGATGGATAGATAAATGGATGGATGGATGGATTAAAATGGCCAAGTGTCTAGTGAGACTTCTTGCCCCATCAGAGCAACTTTGCGGAAGAAGGTAGTTAGCACTCTCTTTTCAGTGTGTCCTGTGATGCAGCATGAGAAATCTGAATGAGAAAATTATAAAATGTGGGGAAAAATATACAGGACCTACAGTATACATAGTAGAGAGAATTTAATTGGGCAGGCTTTGGCAACAGGGGCATCATTAGAGAAACAGGTCATTGATGTGCATGCAGGGAGGAAGTGTGCTCACATCTGAGCATAAACATGAGCAATGAGGGGTTGGGTAAGAGGGGTAAAGGGGGTAGGAGGGTCTTTTGTCAATACACTTGCATGCATCTTTGACAAATCAAAGTGAATAAACAATGTCGAGGTTTTTGCAGTCACCGTCAACACGAACGAGTCGAGACCGAGAACGCTATGCCGACAAAAGCCATCTCAAGGTCACGTAACTCTTAAACTGTGCTGTTTCACACTGAAACGCAACCACACATCCCCCTGTCTGCCACGCAAGCGTTTACACTCTCTTTCTTTCCCCTCTTTTTTTTTTTCCCTCCGGTTCTTCCTTGTGCTTCCTTTACTGTTTTGGATGAGAGTCATGGCTGTGCATTTTGTGTCTAACAAGTCTGTTGAAAGAGCGAGCAAAGCAAAGTGTTTTCTTAGGAGCAGCCGCACACCTGCAGACAAAGACGTACACACGGAGACGCGTGTGCGCTCAGAAGTCAATTATAATTCTCTAATGCTCGGTGAGGTGCTGTCAGAGGCGTATTACATCCGCTAACACACTAGCAGCTCGTAGCCTCGAAGAGAAAAGCGGGAAACGAGTATCTTGGATTTAAGAGGGGAGGTGGGGGTGTTAAGCTATTCAAACTTTTCAAGTTCTAAGAGCTCACCGCTAATTTGTGATGCCTCGCATAGCAAGAGAAGAGAGGATGTATAAAAAAACAGGGTTTTTTTCCAGCTTGCTTCCATGTCACACTTTTTTTTTGTTCGTCAGGTGCACGAGTGAGATTAGTGAGTCTTTGTTTTGCATCCTCGTGGCTGTTAGGTGATCTTGCAGGGCACAGAAACGAAACCAAAGATGCCAATTTATCACATTGTCTGCTACAGCATGTTTGTGAAATCCAAAAGCAAAATGTTTTGATTCTGCTGCAAAAGAAACGAGAAGGAAGCCGTCAAGGCATCAATCACAGGCAATTTGAGCATGTTATCTGCTGTGCCTCTCTCTGCCTCTCTTCCCTCTTTTGTGTGATTCATGAATAATTTTGTGACACACACAAACACACCAGGCACAGCTCATACAGACACAGTACTGCTTTACAATAGTAAAGATGTACATTTACAGAAATAATAAATGAGTGAATAATAAAAAGGATGTATAACAACACCGGAACCAAAAGGAGCACTGATGATTATTTTGATTATTCCTATTATAACAATAATCTGAAGCATTGCTAAAACAATGTAATAAATGCATGTCTGCTATATCTTGTACCTTGAAAAGGCAGCTTCTGTGAAGCTTTCTAACCCTCCTATCAGTCATGATCTAGACACACTCAAGAGGATCTTTTCCTCTGTCCCAGTTTATCTGCTCTGAAATATAAAGATGGCAGATATCAGTTACAAAGAAGCAGGAGTTACAGAAACAAAAACTAACAAGCAAACAAATCTGTTACAAAAAAAAAAGGAAGTAGCGGAAAAATAATAATTAAATTAACAAGCAACCAACCAGCAAACCTACCAACTAACCAACCAACCAAACAAACAAACAAGCAAGTTACAAAGAAACAGGAATTAGTGAAAATACATTTTTTTAGTAAAAAATACCAACCAAAAACCAACCAACAAACAAACAAACAAACAAACAAACAAACAAACAACTAAACAAACAAAGTTACAAATAAAAAATAAATACAAATACCAACCAAACAAAACAAACCCGTTCCAAAGAAACAGGAATTAGTGGGAATAAAAACAAATATAAATAAAATTACCAAACAAACAAACAAACAAATAAACAAACAAACAACAGACAGACAGACAGACAGACAGACAGACAGACAGACAGACAGACAGACAGACAGACAGACAGACAGACAGCAAACAAAAAAACTCTGTTACAAAGGAACAGGAATTAGGGAAACAAATAATGAGCAACAACAAAACAAAGAAACAAATAAATAACACTTATTTAACTTTATTATTTAATTCACTTTTAAAGACAGCATAGGATATTTTAACAAACAAATACATAAAACACATTCTCCATTACAGTAGCAATAATAATCACCATCATCATCATCATCATCATCATCATCATCATCATCATCATCATCATCATGCCAAACGAATTAAAGCAAATGAGTAACTAACTAACAATGAAAAGAAAAGAAAAGAAACAATACCTACACATTTATACACATAAAGTTTTTCAATCTTTTTCCCAAATTTTCCAGGATGATGATTTACTGTTGACCCTGAAGGTGATGAAAAAGAGGAAGTTAGTTATCATGGTGTTAGCTAGACTCGATCAGCTCCTCTGGCCATCACATTGACTGAGTTTAATAAAACATTCTATTTTTTTTATCATTTGTACGCAAATACAGTACAGTTTCGAATAGTATTTCTAACGTATTTCTAACCTGTTAACACGATCAATTATAAAAAAAGTGCTTTTAAAACATATAAGTAAATGTATGCAGATCTCATGTCTGAGTGTAGATTATTGCCTGAATAATGATCTTCACTGTAAAAGAAATAAAGGAACAGCAGAAAACAATTAAGACAGATTTAAGAAGATGTGTTCTTAAGACATTTCATAATAATAACAATTCATAACACAAAACAAAGCCTAATACTCGTCATTAATAATCAGAGCAATGTGTATTGGCTTATGACTGCATTATAACATGATTATAACAGGAGCGTGGTCAGAAATGCGATAGTCATACAGTCTTACTCCATTTTTTTTTTCCTCTGTAGGTATTAAAGCACAAAATCCACTCAGTTTGAACACAAGCGCACTTACAGAGTAACTCTTAACTGAGGACAAAGAGAGTGACAGATAAGACAGCTGTAGAGATGAAATCATCGAGCTGAACATCATTAACCGTGTTTAACGGCAGGGTTCGAAACACATGCTCCTGTAATTTACTTTCTGCTCTCACAGACCGAGTGAAACAGTAGAAGCAGGACGAAAAGTGAGGCCCTAAATACCAATTACACTAAACACAGTGTAGATGACAGTTTTAATTTCCTGATGGAGAGAACAGTAAATAAACATGCACTTTACTTCACACACACACACACACACACACACACACACACACACACACACACACACACACACACACACACAAAGGAATGGCTGGCTGTACACGGTCATGTTGTTTTCTTTGATCAACTGCCAGGACAGAGACACATTGAAAGCATTTTACACCATCTGCATTTAAAAAAAAAGAACTGTGATTGATTCACACCACAAAAGGTTCACGAGCTTCAAAAAAGGTTTGCAATGTAAGCAGAAAGCAAAAGGAAATAGGATTTTTATGTTCGTTTAGAAATAAGAGATAATCTGTCAATTGCCATACATGAAGTTCATTTAAAAAAGTGCAGGCGAGGTAACGGCAAAACTTTATGTTTTGTTTTGTATTTTTACCCTAAAGATGCCCTTACAAACCCTCTCGACGCTTTTCACCCACCCACTTGAGTGTTCAGTAAGCGAGTAAGTACACATTCTTGAATTATCCACTGCAGCTACAGTATATATCGGTGTGTGTCGTTGTATCAGCTTCATCTGTTGTTTGGTTCCTGATTAAATCTCAGAGTCTCTTCATGAGATATTTAAAAGCTTTTTGAAAATAAAGCCTCCACCATATTGCTATAAAAAGAAGATCAACTGCTGTCTTGCTTGCTAAATGTTACTAAAACATGTAGTGACATCTAACTAGACCTATAACTAAACTAAACACAAACACAAATAAAGAAATAACCGTATACTTATCTGTACAAACTGTATATATACTGTATATCGGTCAGTTACCAAGTTTCTGCTGCAGCTTCGAGCGCTAAGACTGTTTTTGATTCAGTCATTACTGTTCATTGATTGGCAGCTGGTTATGAGGTTCCGCCTCTATAAAAGATCGGCCAATCGGCATACAGAAAACCTGTATCTCCTTAATCGACAACCAAGCATTAAGGTTTTGTGAACATTTTTCTATTCAATTCCCAACTGCCCACGTTCCTAATCACCCCCGGAGACTCACAGAATATAAGTGAGTCTCAAAATGACGTCGTAAAACCCTCTTGTCCAATTAGTGTTCATCTTTTCTCTTATTAACGCACTTTGTACAGGGACAGAACCACAGCTTCACTGGGTTTCTGTCGAAGGTCGTCAAAAGAAGTTCTTCAAACACTTTGTGTTCGATAAATAGAAATAAATAAAGCAATTTTAGTAAATTTTTTAGCTTACTGTTGAGATCTCAAAGCAATGACTTAAAGGTGTTTGGGTGGTGAGATAGAAGCAGAGAACATAAGGTACCAGGAACATAAGGAAAATGTTTTTGTACAGCGAGGAACCCGAGCTCAGGATCAAACCCAGGACCCTGTGAGGTTGTGCAGCAGTGAGGTCCATTTAAAAAATCATCTCTCTACATTTATCTAACAGTTCTACTATTGTGTGTGTGTGTGTGTGTGTGTGTGTGTGTGTGTGTGTGTGTGTGTGTGTGTGTGTGTGTGTGTGTGTGTGTGTGAGTGTGAAGAACAACGAACTGTCGGAATGCCAGCAGGCCGAGTCCGATGACCTGAAATCCATCAGTGCGTCTCTCAGGTTCAGGGTAACAGACGACGGCATGGTAGGACACAAGGACAGCGCATTAGGGCCAAGCATAACACAGACACTTCACCCTGAGCAGCAATCCACTTCCCGTTTGTTCTCTGCGATCACACAGACGTTTGACGCTGGAGCTTTGAACATGAGCTACATATATACATTCATACATAGATACACAAGGGGAAACCCACACCAGTGTCCATGAATTAACCGCTAAAAGGCAAAGAAAGTCAAACAGACATGAAAGCTAATGGGATGGAAGTAGTAGAAGTGTGTGTGTGTGTGTGTGTGTGTGTGTGTGTGTGTGTGTGTGTGTGTGTGTGTGTGTGTGTGTGTGTGTGTGTGTGTGTGTGTGTGTGTGTGTGAAAATGGTCTGGATTTCATGGTCTGCTCTCCATGGGCTTGAACTCTGACTTATAATATAGCTCATAGTTCAACATGTTGTACACACACACAGCGGTTTTTCAGAAATGACAGACTGTGTGTGTGTGGTGAGGGGAAGATTTGTGCTACACTCAAGTCTTCCCACTAATGAGTTTGGGTTAATTGGTATCGTTACTGTACGGCGACGGATGTAAGACACACACGCACACACACGCGCGCAGGCATATAACGGCTTGTTATTGCCACTGCAGCTAAAAGTCATTAACACCGGCTCAGAAGTTACATCTCATGGGATAATGGGCAAAGAAAAAAAAAAAAGAAACATGTCTAAAAGTAGATCCTCATTAGAGTATTTGTTTCTAATTCATGGGTAAATGTTTAAATGTTTGGGGGGAAGGCAAAAAAATATGCTAATTACTAATGTAAAAGAGTAGACAGTGTAGAAAAACATGGAAAACATTGATCAAGTTCTAATAGAAACAGATGTTCAATAGAGCTCGCTTTTGTAACGAAAGCAATAGAAACGAAAGGGAGAAAAAAATCCACACAAATTCCAAAGTAAATTAAATCATCGGTCTTGTTAGTGCAAATCATCAGCAATATCGTGATCGTCATCGTTGTCATCACATCATCTGGAACATCTGCCTCAGCTCTCGCTCGCCTTTCCTGGAAGCTCAAAGAAAAGCATGTGTCCTCTTTCTAAAAATACAGCACAGGGCACATGTTGCTTTAGCTGTGGCTCTGTGATGTTACGAGATGTTAAGCTTAGCGTGGACGCTGTGGGGCTGGAAAGGAAGCGTCACCTGTTCGCCAGATACTCACGCTTTATTCGATATTCTAATAAAGTCGAGACAAGAAAGAGAGCGAGAGAAGGAAAAGAAAAATCAAAGAGTTTCCTGTCTGACCGTCTGTGGCACAGCTTCTGAATAACAGACTTATTTTTAGAGCAGACCTAAAACAGCTTTCTTTCTTTCTATCTTTCTTTCTTTCTTTCTTTCTTTCTTTCTTTCTTTCTTTTACCATTTAATTTAATTCATTTTTAATTAATTTAATTATTTATTTTTTCTTACTCTGCTACTTCCATTCTTTATTTTTTTGTTTTTCTTTCTTTCTTTCTTTCTTTCTTTCTTTCTTTCTTCCTTCCTTTCTTTCTTTTACCATTTAATTTAATTTATTTTTAATTTATTTTTTTCTTACTCTGCTACTTCTATTCATTATTTTTTGTTAATCTTTTCTTTCTTTCTTTCTTTCTTTCTTTCTTTCTTTCTTTCTTTCTTTCTTTCTTTCTTTCTCTCTTTCTTTCTTCTTCACCTTTCTCTTGTTGTTGTTCTCATTTTTTTTTCCTTCTTTGCTTTCTTCCTTCTGTTTGTTTGTCCATCCACTCTTTGTCTCCGTCTTTTCTGTGTCAGCCAAACCCTGAGAGTCTTCTCCTTGGTCACAGCTCTTACAGACAACATGTTTAATTCATTATTAATTGATAGGGACTTGCGTATTCATGAGTGTGTAGTCTTACCTTTAATGTAAAGTGCTCCACTTCTGATGGGGGGTCTGTTTAAGGGCCGGGCAGCCATCCACACACACACACACATTCACACACACACACACACACACAAAAAAACAGAAACACAAACACAAAAAACAAACAAAAAAACACACACACAAAAACAGATAGAGAGAGAGAGAGAGAAGAGAGATAGAGAGAGAGAGAGAGAGAGAGAGAGAGAGAGAGAGAGAGAGAGAGAGAGAGAGAGAGAGAGAGAGAGAGAGAGAGAGAGAGAGAGAGAGATTGTTTTTCTACAGGGAGAGAGTGGGTGGTAATTAATTCATCATCCTTTCACTGGCTCTTTGTTAGTGTGTGTGCTGTGTGTTGTTTAGAAAGGCGACTGTACAGTGAGACTCAGTGTTTGTCTAGCCATAAGATCTGAGCTGTGAGGAGTGGACAGACAGCTGCTCGGCTCACTGTGTGCTTTATTCTCTGTTTCACTGACCGTCAATCCCCCAAGAGTCCTCAAGCAAACACCACACACACACACACACACACACACACACACACACACACACACACACACACACACATTTTGTTCCTTAACACAAGGCAATCTTAAAATAGTCGTGCCCATTACTGCTAGGTGGAGATAGGAACAGAAATATATAGAAATAGAATACATCATTATACATGTTTTGCCTTGTGACCCAAAATTCATTTATTTATACCACAATATCATTTCGCATTAAAAAACAATCGTTAGGAAAGAATTCATACAAGTATACATAACACACACAAAATAAAAAGATCGGAAATATAGAACTTATTCACTCCCAGTGACCATTTTAGAGTTTGATAAGTTGATATATAATTGTTAGCTGTAACTCATCTGTATTTATCTCACTTTCTTGTGCATCGACGACTACATCGACTGACATATAAACAGGATCACTTCCTGTTGCAGTAGCTGTATCATACATAACCCTGTGCTCTAACCCCAGCTTAGCAGAAATAGCAGAATAAGTGAAGAAATAAACTTCAATGTACTGAATTTTTGTGACATAAATGTGACATAATAAATAAATAAATAAATAAATAAATAAATAAATAAATAAATAAATAAATAAATAAATAATCGGAAGTTGTGTGCAGTCTCTGTTTGTTCGTCCTTGTGTGTACGTCTCAGTCCTTGGATTGCTTTTAGTTCGATTATATTTGCTATGATTAATTTGATTCTCGCTTCTGACACATCATTGTTCTGTGAATTATCGTCTTCACCTGTTCAGTGTTAGCTTACTTAGTTAAACTACTTGTTCAGTGGCGCGTTTATTTCTTATCGCCTAAAAGTCCTGCCAATTGTATTACACATTTTATTCTTCTGTGTTCCACGTGTCTGTTTATTCGACTTGACATCTCGATATGCCTAATTACATTGTTTACTTGTACTCTGAACCTCACCCCACCCCTGACTACTATTCCTGGACTGCTCTTAATAAACCTCACATCAACCACCTGCAATCACATCCTTCCCCATTATCTGTACGTTCAGTATTCAGTTATTTTTTTATGCTAAAGACACACGGTATCCTTTCGGTACAGCCTACACATGTGTTTTAAAAAACACTGGCTGGTTGAACTGACTGTACTTTGCATGCTTAAGGCATTAACACATATTCTTTGGCAAGAAAAGTCCATCAGGAAGACAGCTCGAGAGAAACCAGACTCGTAAGTCAGCCCATCTTCTACAGGGTGAATCCAGATAATAAGATTATAAATCATTACTCTTTAACACCTGTATACTCTAAGGTTAAATACTACTAAGTGCAAAAAATGATGCTTTTCATGAGAACTTTTCATGAGTATCCACTGGATAAAGGGTGAGAATGTTTTTGGGATGCTAGGTGTCCATCTTTAAGGTGCCCATATGTAGGATTATCCATAATAGCGGAAGATTTATGCTTAAAGGCCATAATGGGTGATGGATCGTTATTAGCATCTACATTGTGAATTAATGTCGGTGCAAAGTAGTCATAATACATAGGCGATAGGTCTAGAGAGAGCCAGAGCCATGTACAAACACTCCACTACACACACATCAGATTAGAAACGCAATATCAGTGGAATCACTCACTCACTCACTTCTACCGCTTATCCTCGGGTCACGGGGAGCATCTCGGGCAACATCGGACATTAAGGCAGGATACACCCTGGATGGAGTGCCAACCCATCGCAGGGCACACACACTCTCTCATTCACTCACACACTACGGACAATTTTCCAGAATTGCCAATCAACCTACCATCTTTGGACCGGGGAAGGAAACCGGAGAACCCCTGAGGCACGAGGAGAACATGCAATATCCGCACACACAAGGCGGAAGCGGGAATCGAACCCCCAACTATCAAAAGCGGAATCACCCACTATCCAAATGATATGGGGAAAGTTGGAGGTCTATGGAAGTAATAAGGGGCTACAGTCAGTATACACATACAAAGTAAGCATTATGGTAGGTTTTACTGCATTGCTGACAAGTCGAAGTTGAAAGCACAATGTCACTTTGTCATATAAAAGTGTATGCAGACTAAGGAATGAGCACAGAATATGATTCGTTTTCCACTTATCGTCAATAAAATCTCTTTACTGCCCATTTAGCCCCTTAACCAGACATTGACATCATGACCGTTCCTCGCTCTACAAATCCCACAAATCCCACAACCCCCACACCTTCATTTTCCTTCACTCTCTGGTCAGGTAGAGGTCTCCTCTGTCTCCAGGTCAGTGCTGTGAACTTGTCGGAGTCATAAATTTGGACGCCCACTTCGTTAGAGTGGCCACTGGGCCAGGCTATAACTCATGCAAAGGTATTTGGTTCTCTTTCAGGGGCAATATAGCATAGACACATGTACATACACACACATGCAGAGAAAAAGAAAGTGAGAGAGACAGGTATGCTGGGCTGTGAGGTCAGGTGGTCAGGGTGATATACTGCCACTCCATCTTTCGAACTGGAGTAATGAATCAAGCTCAATGAAACAGAGCTGAACTTGTTATCTTTACGCTGTGACAAGAAAAACAGCACTCGAGTGTCACCGGGTATTTATGATTATCTGCAGTCAAGCGGAGGTTATACACACCAAACACGAGTATTTTATAGCACAAAGCGCAAAACATGGCTTTGAGAAAAAAGGGGGGAAAAAACACACCGGACAAAACAGAAACTGATGTGTGTATAAATGCACAGTATCTGTTAATAGTGTATTTTACCATCACACACACACACACACACACACACACACACGCGCACACACACACACACACACATACATTATATATATATATATATATATATATATATATATATATATATATATATATATATATATATATATATATATATATATATGATACTGTCTACATTAACTGACAGCTTCTAAGGATCAAACAAAAATAAAATACATACTAAAAATCTGATAACTAATATAAAAATATTGTGGAAAACATCCAAGAAAAAAAAAAAGCATTACTGACATGTCACATGTTTAATCCATTAAGTTGGAAGATAAATGTGGATATCAGGTAGCAAACACGAAGGTGCATACATCACACTCTTGTACCTTGCAACAGCATGTTTTCCTTGCAGAGGGTTTTAAGTAGAACCCCTTTAGGAAGCTAAGGGCCTGTAACTCTGAATAAAACCTTGACTAAACCTTGACTTTATTCCCTCGAAAGTAGACATTTAGAGAAAGTAACTGCTTTCACCTGCTAAAACGTTCAAAAAAGGAAAATTAAACAAAGGGAAATTTTATATAAGAAATGAAACGCTTTACATTAGGGTATTTTTATTTTTTAATTCCCTATACCGTATATTGTACCAGATTATTTATAGATTAATATGTTAATATATGTGTGTGTGTGTGTGTGTGTGTGTGTGTGTGTGTGTGTGTGTGTGTGTGTGTGTGTGTGTGTGTGTGTGTGTGTGTGTGTGTGCGCATATCAATGTATATGCACACAATTTCATCACATAACCAACTTATTTAAGCATGAGACAGATCAGTAAACATACATACTCTTACTGGGTAATGGACTTCATCACACACACACACACACACACACACACACACACACACACACACACACACACACACACACACACACACACACACACACACACACACACACACACACACACACACACACACACACACACACATCCAGACACACAAATACCTTATGAATAATCACATAAACCGGTTCACATGAACACACACAAATGCACACACAGACCAAGCCTGAGAATTAAATGCTGATCTAGATCCCCCAGTGGGCTTCCACAGGTTTAAATGCTGAATCTCTTCCTCTTAAACAGCTCAGGGCCTCTGGGTTTCTGTGTGTGTGTGTGTGTGTGTGTGTGTGTGTGTGTGTGTGTGTGTGTGTGTGTGTGTGTGTGTGTGTGTGTGTGTGAGAGAGAGAGAGAGAGAGAGAGAGAGAGAGAGAGAGAGAGACAGAAAGAGACAAAGAGAGACAGAGAGAGAGAGAGAATATCAAGATGAATCAAGAGAGAGCATGGCTGAGACACACCACAGACCATCATCATCTTTCCATCCTGCCAGACTTCCATATAAAACACTTTAATAATCCCAGCTGATTACAACCGATGGCAGAAATACAGCAGAAAAGGGTTTCGTGTAGAATTTTTCAATCATGACACTATTATTGTTATGGCTAGTTCAATGCTTAAGTCTGTGCTAATGACCAGAGGAATGTAAGGGCTCAGGGTTGCCAGAGAGCTACTGGTGGGGCACAGAGAAAGCATCAAATCTCAGACTGCTGAGATCTGTGCTTTGTATTCTGCCTCAGACCAAAGTTTGGTCAAAAGCGTTCATGTTGAAATGTTCACACCAGCAGATATTTAGAGCTGCTTAGAGTTGACTTTACTGAAGGAACATTACATTAAATTATTAACAGTTCGATGCCCGATGACGCCTGAGATAGGCACAGGATCCCTGTGACCTGAGAAGTTCGGATAAGCGGTAGAAAACGAATGAATGAATGAATGTCTCTCTCTCATTTTCTACCGCTTTATCCGAACTTCTCGGGTCACGGGGAGCCTGTGCCTATCTCAGGCGTCAATCGGGCATCGAGGCAGGATACACCCTGGACGGAGAGCCAACCCATCACAGGGCACACACACACTCTCATTCACTCACACACTCACACACACACACTCATTCACTCACACACTCACACACTATGGACAATTTTCCAGAGATGCCAATTAACCTACCATGCATGTCTTTGGACCGGGGGAGGAAACCGGAGTACTCGGAGGAAACCCCCGAGGCACGGAGAGAACATGCAAACTCCACACACACAAGGCGGAGGCGGGAATCGAACCCCCAACCCTGGAGGTGTGAGGCAAACGTGCTAACCACTAAGCCACCGTGCCCCCCTATAAACAGTTCAAAATATTTTATTTTCTTTAATAAGCCACAGATTACAAATGTAGTTTCACTTTATTTTTGGAGCACCACAGCATCTCTTAGAAATGTTTACTTATGTTAACTTATGTTAGCTTTATACTGCTGAATTTTTTGGCTGAAAAGTTGTTCCTTATCAGTTTGGGTGTAGTCATATGTATGAGTTATGTCTGAAATAAATTATTAACATGTTTCTAGCGACGTCAGATTTTTGAACAACAACCAGACAAATATCAGTAGTGTTTTTAGAGTAGAGAATGTCAAGAAGAAAGAAAAAATATGGACTAAATATATAAAAGAAAATGGAAATGAGCTGCATTAACTCGTCTGAATCGTGTCAATAATTGCTTATGAGAATATGGAAAAGCCATTTTTCCTGCATGCATATTTCATGGATGCTTCCACCAAACGCACATTAAAAGGGATAAAAGAAAGTCAAGTCAATGGAGTCTACATGAACATCCTGACGATATGCAGTATAGGTTCTGCATGCCGAGCCAGGGGTCACGCCTAAATTGTCCATCAGTCAGACAAGCAGAACTGATTTGGATGCTAAATAATGTTTTAGATATTCAAAAATTCCATATATATGCACAAGGCTTCAGTGAACACCAGACCAGACCCATCAAAGCACCACACACACACACACACACACACACACACACACACACACACACACACACACACACACACACACACACACACACACACACACACACACACACACACACACACATGCCCACATATACACACACACCAGCAACAACAAAACACCATAGAAGAAATTCACTCATATACTTTATAATCTGATGATTCACTGTATTTTTTGCTCATAGTGATGAAGACCATGGACTGATGAGTAAAAGTGTTAAATAAATAAATAAATAAATAAATAAATAAATAAATAAATATTAAAGAAAGAAACAAAGAGACAAAGAAAAAAATAATTAATTAATTAGTTAATTAATAATTTTAACAAAATGAAAAATATGTCTCTGTAATAACAAAAGTAAACAAATAAATAAACAGTTTTAACACAAATGAAAAATATTTCTTTAATATTTCTTTAAATTTATTTAATAACACAAGCCATCATAAACAAACAAACAAACAAACAAACAAATAAATGAATGAATGAATGAATGAATGAATGAATGAATGAATGAATGATTTTAATCATATTTTTATATGGTGCAGTTTTCCCTAACCACATTTATTTAGCATGCTAGAAGGACGTCGCACGTCACATACGATTCTTTGCCATTTTGTAGTATAAACAGTCCATGTAGAGGAAGAATGGTGGGGCTAACAATTGCTGTCGCTGTATGAGAAAAAAATTCAAGATGGCTGACAACACTTTGGTGGACAAGACAGCTTACAAACATCAATTGGCCTGAATTGTGAAATTTAATTTCCAACATTATAAAAATCCATTGCATTCACCGTGCTAAAGCTACGTTTCACGTTACGTCATTGTGTTTCATGTCGTTTGTCATCATGGGGAAACGTTAGTCTTCTGTTTGAGACAATATGACCATTAAAGGACCATTAAACACCAGACTCTAGAGTACATAGTGCGCAGTGTAAGTGCATAGTGTGCATAGTGTCATTTGGGACACAGCTTAGAAATGCGTCTCAGTGCTTTGTCACCATCAGACATTAAACTGTAACTTCAGGTTTTCCTAAATGTAAAGATATTCAGGATCAATGACATGTTTTGTAATTTCTATGTAAATGTATTTTTTTTCTGTTTTCAAAAAAGTGAGAGTATGAAATTTGTGATATCAGGAACTACCTTGTTTAGTTCAATTCCTATAAACATTAGATCACTTTCTATTAAGTATAATATAATACAGAGTATTACTTACTCTGATCCCATTGTTTAAATACTATTAGGTAAAATTTTTTGCAGTTTATAAGAAGAATAAATCATTGACTAAAGAAAATTGACTAAAGATATTCAGTTAATATGTTTTGATACTTAACAACTTGACTCATGAATCACAAACATCATGAATCATGAATCATGAATCACTTTGGACTGAACTTCACAGTGACTCCACAGCATGAGCAGCTACTGGACGACTTTGGCTTTCTAATCTTATGGGCTGGAGTTATTTTCCTGACTGTACTGAGACACAGAGGAGGTGAATCCCAGACAAGCCTGGCACTGCATGATGGGTGTCAGAGTGAACTGTAATGCTGATGGACAAGCCGAGTCCCATGATCTGTCTGGAAAGACGAAGGTTTAATAATAAATACAGGCTGTGTAAATTAAAAAGACACCGCTCTACATTTTTAATGTAAATGTATTTCTGCATGTTATTAAATATGGATGATCTCAGGTTCACCTCTGTGGGGGAATATGTGTGTGTGTGTGTGTGGGTGGGGGGAGTCGGGATAAGCAAGCACAGTCAAAGGAAGGTAGGTGCCATGACCCTGACTTCAATATGAAGGATCTGAAAGGCCGGGGATAAAGGTATGTCAGGGGCATGATGGGGGATTTGGAGTGTTAAATGATTGCATCTCCTAAACTCATACAACGATCCTGAACCTGAGCTGTTTTAGTGTCTTTCTTTAAAGCCATCTAGTGCACTTTGACCCTTATATGGCAATTAAATGCTTAAGACTAGGTTTAAATCACATAAAAAAAGTAGCATGTGTCTTTTAAGGTTGCTATGCAGACCAAATATCCTTAAGTAAGTCTCCTAGAAGATATGAATACATAAAGAATAATGTGTTTTGCAATAAACAACACAAAGGTAAGCATTACTATATTTAGCAGCATGAACAACACATGGAAATGGAAATACACCTAAAAGAAGAACAACTTGGTATGTTTTTCTTTCCTCCATTGAGAGATACAACCCTGAAGACCAGCTCTCTCTGTGTGTGTGTGTGTGTGTGTGTATGTGTGTGTGTGTGTGTGTGTGTGTGTGTGTGTGTGTGTGTGTGTGTGTGTGTGTGTGTGTGTGTGTGTGTGTGTGTGTGTGTAGACATTGCCCTGCACATGCTGAGTTAGGTATTAGGTCTGAACCGAGTGGGGTTATGAGGGTAATGTTCAGGCTATCGCATTAACCTGACTGGAGCTCCTCTAACAGTCTCTTGAGCTTTAAGTGATATATCAATTTCCTCCAGGTCTTGCAGGACTTCAAAGCGCTGCTGCTCCATTTCCCACCACGCAGCATCAATCTCCATGTCCGCATCACATCATCACCTCACCATGGTCCTGACAGGGTTGACCAATCGGCCAAAGGCTCCTAATGAGCCGAGTAACAACTGGACAGATGAGATGGGCAAACATGCAAACTTAATGCCAATTCAACATTATTACCCGAGTGCAAATCTGAACAAATTTGTTTGAGCCAAATTCTCCTATGCTAGGAATGGACATTTGTAGGACGGGGCATTAATAATGACTTTGGTAAAGAATACAATGTTGTATTGAATAATAATAAGAATACAAAAGTAGTGTAGGTCGGATTTTAACACGGGATTCCGATCCTAAATCCTCAAAAGTTCAGTTACAATTATTCACGTTGATGAATTAATCCAGAATTGATGAATTTCTACTCTCAAAATTCTGCTCAAGATTTTTGACAACTTGAATAATTGATACACACTTGTATTTTCTTACTTGAGACAGAAAAACATTTGCTATTGAGTGTACTGATATTGTAGCCAGTTAACATATGCCTGTTGTAGAATGTATAGCTTGTTGTGAAGTTCTTTTAGTTAACTGGCTAGCAAGGAAATGGTCGTGTTATGTTTGGTGATTGTAGCATGTTAAACCATGTCAGAAGTTCATTAAAAGTGTTTGTTAGCGTTGTCTTTCAAGCCCGGTCATGTCGGCTGTGAACGAATCAGTCTCAGCTCCCGTGTGTGTGGTTGTTATCAAGTTAAAAAATCAGCTGACTATCATCTCTGCCTGATCTGTTGCTCTGGCTAAAGATAAGATGACTTGATCTGCTTTTTTCATACACAGAGGAAACGTTAATTAAACAACTCATCTCATCTTATTACTCATTGAAAGCTACTCTTTGGCGCTTTTCGATCTAGCGTGTTTTAACTTGCGGAGGTTACCTACACTAGCTAATTGTTTACATGTGCAAGATGAAATTACTCGCTAAATTCGACACCTTTCATTTTCATTTTCAGAAGAAGTCTAAAATGACCATAACGACTGCAGATGTTTACTTCAGAAAGAGGTCTCGCATACTTCGTGAATGTGTATCGACTTGCCGTTTACACTCGCAACCATCAATTTCCATGTCGGCGACAGGTGCGCAGCAACAGATGTTACAAAATGTTCTTCCGCAAGTTGCCTCTAATGACGTATACGTGCTAAAGAGGGCCCTAAATACTTCCATCCCGATGAGTAACATACGATTGGAGGCATATTTTGTCACAGTTCATTATTATAAAATTAGCCGAGAGCGGAATAGACGCAGTTAGTGGATTGTTTAGCGGAAACCCACAGACTAAGTTACAATATAAGTGAATTTATTGCAGTGGTTTTGCAGAAATCTTTCCTATCCTGGTGGGTGGAGTCTCTTTCACGTGGACTCCGCCCCCATTTACTGGCTCACTGAAGGTTTCCATGAGGATGTAAATGAGGTAAATCGCATGCTATGACCTTCACACTCACCAGACCTCAAAGTGATTGGAGGATTTCGGTCTGACGTATCAGACAGCGTTTTCCACCTCATTTATGAAAACATTAACTGAGGGAATATATATATATATATTTTTTTTTTCTTTGGAGGAATCTTTTTTATTTCACACGTACAGATCCAGAGACTTGTAGAACCAATAGAAAGGTAGACTGAAGCTCTTTTGGAGAATTGTGGTTTCCCAACACCTTGCTAACATGCTATTTTATTTGATTAGCCTTTTGATTAGCTTTAGTAAAGAAATGTAATTTTTTTTTTCATAATTTTTGTAGTACATTCTCAAGTAGGGAGGTAAAGTATTTATCAGTTTTACATTAAAGCAGGAAGGATAAATATGTATTTTTTCCTTAAATTTATTGTTAATTGTCTTTAATAATTCTGCTTAGGTTCAGGTGTAGAAATGGATTCTAGTTTTATTTATTTATTTATTTATTTATTTATTTATTTATTTATTTATTTATTTATTTTCATTTTGGTCCACTAAAATCCATTCCTGTCCTAGATCCTACAATCTCTCAATGCAAATTTCTTTAAAAATCATTATCTCTCTGATCCAGTGTCAGGCATCATCAACGTTTAAATTTATGTATTCAAAACCCACAGCCTTCTTCCTGCAACCAAGAACACAAAATGTCTCGGCATTTGTTCTGACGTGCATCTGTAAGGTGTGTTTGTGCTTGAGAGACATTTACAATATCTAAGATCGAAGAGTCTCTTCACAGCTTCCTCGAGACCTAGCGCCGTCATGAGGAATCAAATGATTCGGCTCAAACACAAGCCCTAGAGGCTTTAGCTGTGACTGACATGTGCTTGCCATGGTGAGAAACAACACATATACACACACTCTCACACACACACACACACACACACACACACACACACACACACACACACACAGAGAGACAAACAGCCACAGATACAGTACATGTACACACAAATACACACTCTAAAACTCTTTTGTTTAGCCTGACACCTTCTCCTTTATGCTAAACTGTTTTGTCAAAACAACTTCGATGACACAGATTCGGTTGGAGAAAAACACTAGAACTGTCAGCGCTAAACTGATGGTGTTTTGTGAAACTCTCACTCACACATATATTCATTATGTAATAAGATTATTATCACTGTTTTTGTCTTACACATTTCTGATTCTGCTACACACTAAACAGACCACCTTCTGCTTCGCGAAAAATAATGTTAGCACCTGTTACTCTGTGAGCACGCCTGTTTGTGTGTGTGTGTAAGTGTGTAAGTGTGTGTGAGTGTGTTAACCAGCCCCATATCATCAGCTGTAGAATGTATTCTATTCTACTTGATTATAATGTGTTTGTTACTCTGAACATTACAGTAAAAGTTGACCATATGGCCCTAATAGTCTCTCCATGTCGATCACAGCCATGTTTGATATTATAATATTATGATATATAATATTATTCAGTTTGCTCCCATGTTCCCATTATAAACTGGTCCTACTATGGACTCCAAGACTCAAAACCAGCTTTTACTTTACTTTTACTTCCCTGACATTTAGGAGACATCCTTATCCAGATTGGCTTACATTTATTTCAGTTTACACAACTGAGCAATTGATGGTTAAGGGCCTTGCTCAGGGGCCCGTCAGTGGCAGTTTGGAGGACCTGGCATTCGAACTCATGACATTCCTATTATTCGTCCAACACCTTAACCACTGAGCTACTACATCCCATATGTTTAGTTTACCTAATAAAGGTTTACCTAATGTTTAGTTTAACTCTAATAAACATAACACAGTGATTTTATTCACCACTTACATGCCATGTAAGTCATATATCTTTGTAGTATGTAATGTATAATCTGATATTTATAGCTTTTGGATGATTGATTTCTAATTATTAATAGATTTCAGCTGGTGTCCTGGCTTTCCATGCAGATTTGTTTTTTCTTTGTATGTATGGATTTAATTGGGTTGTTACCGAGAAAATTTCAGGTGAAGTCACCAGCACCTTCTTTAGAAATATATTTACTGTGAAAAATCTTGACACGCTTATTTTACCCGCTATATATGATATAGAGATAGAGAGATAGAGAGAGAAAGATTTATTTATTCAAATACAAACACAACCCTGTTTTTCAGCTGAAACCATGGAGTAAAAGTTCATTGTTGAGCTTTTCCGGACACAGTAACAGGACACAAATTCTTGGAAATAAGGATTTAATGGAAATATCCTGCCCTTCAGATAGAGGTGGAGTGATCTGAAACCTAATCCCCACACCTAACAGGAAAAGCATCTTCAAGGTTGATTAAAGGTGAAAACGGTCAAAAAGGTTAAAAAGCTTTGTACTGTATTGATTTGCAAAGTCACACCCTATATAAACCCTTACATCTGGTAGAAATAATTCACTGTATAAAATACTGCAATTTAGAACTCTGTTCTTTACTATACACAACATTTCTCTGAACAGATTCGTTAGTGTGTCGATAAGTATAAATATAAATATTCATATACATCATTTTTGAATTTTACAGCAAGTGTTGTGTACCTGAGTATTTCCTTTCTTACATTCACACATAAATATGTTGCCCAACACACACACACACACACACACACACACACACACACACACACACACACACACACACACACACACACACACACACACACACACACACTATCTCTCTCCTTCTTTGACCTTCAACGCAGTTCAGACACGGTTGCATGGCTTAGATGCATTTTCTTGTTTCTACTTCCTCATAGAAACAGACAGACACTCCACCGGTACTGTACCCCACCTCTCTCTCTCTCTCTCTCTCTCTCTCTCTCTCTCTCTCTCTCTCTCTCTCTCTCTCTCTCTCTCTCTGTCTCTCTCTAAGCCACAAGGGGTGTGGCCTTGCCAAAGCATGACAGGTGTGCCGCCAACATCAAAGAGCTCGTAGTCCTATTATTTGTTTAAATAAAGCGAGTATGACAGGTACAGTAGCTCTAATCCACAACACCCACCTCATACGTATACATGTTCTCCATTCCAAAAAAAGGTAATCTTGTGGAGATCCGGATGTGCTTTTGCTATTAAATATACATGATGATTAGTTTTAATTAGTTTGTTTTCAGCAATTTTTAAACGCTATTTATTCTGATGTCTTTAGCATTTAAACTACAAACTGAAAACCCGTCATACAACCAGATGTTTGTAATTATGACCACCAGAAGGTTATAAGATTGATTCTCACACTCACAATCCTTCATTGCTCAGCACTAGGCTTGTATGGATGGAATTTATTCTCTCTCACCTGGACGTCATTTTGAATAAAAGCATCTGCCAAAATAGATAAATGTTCAAGATGCTCTAGGGCCATCAGAGTGGCAGAATAATGTAGAATAGATGAGATGCCTAAGATTTCAAGACTAGATTATCCTTAATTGATGATGTTTATCTTTTTAAGGGAACATTCAGTCTTTGATTTTCAGCTGTTTGTTTTAGCGTTTTATTTTAAAGTGGATCTGATCGTGTGCAAACAATATTTTACTAATATTTTATGATTTTAGCTTCCGGGTGGGGGGCACGGTGGCTTAGTGGTTAGCATGTTCGCCTTGTGTGTGTGGAGTTTGCATGTTCTCCCCGTGCCTCGGGGGTTTCCTCCGGGTACTCCGGTTTCCTCCCCCGGTTCAAAGACATGCATGGTAGGTTGATTGGCATCTCTGGAAAATTGTCCGGAGTGTGTGAATGTGTGAGTGAATGAGTGTGTGTGTGTGTGTGTGTGTGCGCCCTGCGATGGGTTGGCACTCCATCCAGGGTGTATCCTGCCTTTATGCCCAATGACGCCTGAGATAGGCACAGGCTCCCCGTGACCCGAGAAGTTCGGATAAGAGAGAAAATGAGTGAATGAGTGAGCTTCTGGATGAGCTTTTGTGTTAACATCGACTGAGAGAAAATCTTGTATAACACTAAGGTTCTCCTGCCTTTCTAACATAAGAATACTAGCATCATTTAACTTTTTTACCCAGAGGCCAAAAACGGTGCTTGCTCCAGTTTGGTTGTGTCCATGTTGAGTATCGAATGTCTTTGTCATGTCTCACTCCACAGTGGTGGTTTATATGAAGCTCATATGAAAGTACACACTCAGAGATTTAAGAATTTGTAGTGTTTCATAAGGACTTTTGTTTCTCCCTAGAATACTAAGGGCAACACATTCATAGAAAAGTTCCAACAAAAAAAAATTTGAATTAATTATATATATATATATATGTATATAATGTTTTATTTTTAACCAATTAAATTCTGTGTAAGGTTATTTCAAGATGTAAAAAACATTCACAGTTCTTCTTTTGTTAATATTGATCGAAAATGCCTGATAAGTCAGTTTCCATTTTGTTGGTAGAATAAAACAATTTGTCAAAAGTAAATGTGAAACCCCTCCGTCCAGGGTGTATCCTGCCTTGATGCCTGAGACAGGCACAGGCTCCCTGTGACCCGAGGTAGTTCGGATAAGCGGTAGAAAGTGAGTGAGTGAGAGTGAGTAATGTGAAAGTAAAGAAAAGAACAGCACAGACGTGCTAATGTAAAATCCCAAAATGTCACCAAATTGAACCACTGCTTTGTCATTATTACCAAGCTTCGGTAATTTAATAGCATATATATGGAAGAATTTGGAAAGCCTCGACTTATCTGTGTAATAATCCAGAAGTGCAAAGCTCTGGACCATTTCTGTGTAGTAGAAGATGTCAGTGTTGGAGGTGGTAATAGAGTTAGCGAGTGATTTAGGCAAGTTTTCCTGTTTAATTTAAACCTACTGTATTAAAACAAGTCCTCTAACATAAATCTTTTGAAACAACACTTGGGTTTTTCCTTTGCTCCTTTGTATTTTATTATTTATTTACTTTCACTTAAGTGTGTATATGTGGTAGAGATGATTGAATTACTGTACATCCATAATCATGCTCTGAGTGCAGAAAAGGATGGAGTTCGGTTGCCTGATGGACTCGTGTGGTTTTGTACAGAATAACATCATCAGATATCTGGCAAAATTTGGCTGGAAACTGACTTAAGCAACCTGTACATAATCGAGTAGTACTATAATGTGAAGCACAAACCTCTAGAGGTGATCACACACTCACACAAACACACAGGACAGTTCACGTGGGTGGCAAGCCAACAGCAATGTAATTAGCTAAGTGCTCTAAAACAGCTGTGCAGCTATTTTTCAAGCAAATTGACAGAGCTGAGCTCACGTTATTGTAAATGGCCTGGACTGCATTAGACCAGATTTAGAGCAGGTTCTGTCTTTGTTCAGCTTAGTTTTAGCACAAAAAAGCCTGTATTTTATGACAAGTACATAAGCCATGCAATTGGGTTTCTGATTGATAACTCATTTGGGAATATTTCAATAAATAAGAATGAGTAAAGAAGAAACAAACAGACCAAAAATAAAAAATAAATAAATAAAAAACAATATACCAAGCAACACTAAGGGTTATTAATATGTTCACTCTTTACTAATACTTTCACTAATTTATTAAAAAAAAAAAATCAGTAGCTGATTAATACATACTATAGGGGGCACGGTGGCTTAGTGGTTAGCATGTTCACCTCACACCTCCAGGGTTGGGGGTTCGATTTCCGCCTCCGCATTGTGTGTGTGGAGTTTGCATGTTCTCCCCGTGCCTCGGGGGTTTCCTCCGGGTACTCCGGTTTCCTCCCCCAGTCCAAAGACATGCATGGTAGGTTGATTGGCATCTCTGGAAAATTGTCTTGAGTGTGTGATTGTGTGAGTGAATGAGAGTGTGTGTGTGCCCTGTGATGGGTTGGCACTCCGTCCAGGGTGTATCCTGCCTTGATGCCCGATGACGCCTGAGACAGGCAGAGGCTCCTCGTGACCGGTAGAAAATGAATGAATGATTAATACATTCAGTGGAAGTTTAATACATTTACTAGTCTGTTTATAATTTCACTAGCTGACTTATTAATTCACTAGTCAGCTAGGACATTTACTACTCCATTAATATATACAATAGACAAATAATACCATAACAATTCACTTAAACCATCTATTAGTCCTTCAAGACATTCACTAGACAGATAAAAGATTTTGTTGCCCATTAATGCATTAACTAGCCAACTAATACAGTTCAGTTAATATATCATCTGTCCATTAGTCCATTCACTAGCGCACTAATGCATTCACTACTCTGTTAATACATTTGCTAGTCAACTAATACAGTAATAAATATGGTATCAATTCAGAAGGTTGTGAATCCCAGGTCTACTAAGCTTCCACTGCTGGGCCCCTGAGTGAGGCCCTTATCCCTCAATTACTCAAAATGACATAAAAATATAAGTTGCACTGGATTTGTGCCAAATACTGTGAATTTAATCTAAATGTCAATCAGTTAATATATCTTTTAGCCTGTTAATCAATTCACCAGTCCATTAATACATTCACTACTCAACTAAGATATTCACTAGTCTATTAATATATTCGACTAATACATTAACTAGTGTATTAGTATATTCGTGAGTCAACTAATACATTAACAGGTCCATTAGTACATTCATGAGTCAGCTGATACGTTAACTCGTCCATTACTACATTCATGAGTCAACTAATTCATTTACTAACATGTTAATGCATTTGCTATGTGCACGTTATGTACATTATTCATCTAAATGTACATTATGTACATTATTCATCTAAAACATACACTTGTCCAATCATACTTTCACTTGTCTGCAAATCTATTTGAGTAATCAACTAATACAATCACTGGGTCTTTCATAAGAACACTAGTCTGCACTGTAGGGATGTCCACTAGTCAGAATTACAGTATGTACTTATATGATTACTGTTGAAGGAATTCATCCTGTAGTTATTTCTAAATAAAATAAAATAAAATAATTTGCTATGCACTATGGCGTAGTGAAATCCACAAAGACAACACTGTCATTAACAGAGCGTGGTCGGTTGGACATCATGTGGACATCATTTCTCACCCAGCTAGGTTTAAGCCAATCAGAAGAGGCCAGAGATTAATGTGGCTGAAAAACTTCCCAGATGTTGTACACATCATATCGGGGAGGGAAAACAGGAAGAAAAAAAAGCATAGGAAGGGGAGAGACGAGAAGAGCAGAGAGAGAGAGAGTAGAGAGATAGAAGATAGAGAGATAGAGCGAGAGAGGATCTCGATTAAGTAAGAGGAGAGAGAGAGAGAGAGAGAGTTATAGATTCGTGATCTCTCTCTGTTCTCTCTCTATATATCGAGCTCACTCTTCTTTCGCTTCT
>NC_062518.1:4871174-4978674 GCF_022655615.1 Tachysurus fulvidraco
TAAAATATTTGCATTGCATAAAATAAAATAAGTTTAAAGCGAGAAGAATTATGTATTCAAAAAGTATTTAAAAAGGTGGCAATGTTGTCGGGAAAGAAAGAAAGAAAGAAAGAAAGAAAGAAAGAAAGAAAGAAAGAAAGAAAGAAAGAAAGAAAGAAAGAAAGAAAGAAAGAAAGAAAGAAAGAAAGAAAGAAAGAAAGAAAGAAAGAAAGAAAGAAAGAAAGAAAACATCAGGTTAGAAATAAAAGCTTGTGAACTATATAATTTATGACCTTTATGACTAAATATCTTCCTATTTTTTTCTTATTAGAATTGTTTTTATTATTATTTTCATTTCGGTATTTTGGATTAGAGTTGTTTACTGTGTTGACTTGGCTTTCCATTTGACTTATTGGCATTTGGACTTGGACTTGTCTCGCTATATATGCTCTTGGTCTTGTCTTGATTTTGATCTGGACCTTGACTTCGTCTTGCTTTGATTTGGATTTGGATTTGACTCCCTTATGACTCCCTTATGACTCCTTCATGACTCAAGCTCAGCTAGCTTTAGATATGACAGTAGTGGTCTTGATTACAGCTTATATTTTTCACTGATTGCAGACACGGTATATATCGTATCATCATAAATCCTAGCTACAGTACGGTATGTAAGAACGGGATTCGTACTTGATTCGAACAGGAACTAGATTCGATTCCCCTTGTGATGCGGGAAACGGCTTTATAAACAAATCTCGTTAATGAAAACATTGACAAACAGATCAATATTTAATATTTAGTGTCTCTTCTACTTATTCAGGCATTCTTAATAATAAAGACTTTTTGGTTAAAGAATTTATACCAGATTGTAAAAAAAATCTATATGAAAGATTTGGGAGAAAAAAATATATATATAAAAGGTTGAAGAAATCTCATGTCTAAAGTGTTTTAGATTCAATGCTTTAGATATTACTATGTTCATATCTAAATCTATTTTCTAGTACAACTAATCACCCTCATGGTTTGACGTCTGCTCTCTGTTATTTATGCCTCCTACATCACACACCACCACATGTATATCTTTCACCTCTGTGCCATCAGCCTGATGAAGAGCAAATAGAGGTTGAAACCTCATCTGCATTGTTGTTAGTACAGATCATCCCTGACATCCAGAACGCGAGGGCTTCATCGGGAAGCCGTTCTGCTGTATCAGATGTATCTGAAAAGCCGAACGTGGGAGAGAAGCAAAGAGAGGGCACGCGCTGTATGCAGAATGGCGCGAGCGATCTACATTTCAAATGCAGAGGATGTTTTCCGCTGGATGCTTCTTTGAAAACATGGCTACAGGGAGCAAGCGAAATGTAAGAGGATATGGCATCAAAGGGCCTGGAAGAGAAAACAAAACAACAGCACACAGGAAGAGAGGAGCAGAGGATAAGTCCTTCACATACTCCTCATTACTGGATGTGGAGAGCTACACGACAGAGGAGGAAAAAAATAATGATAAAAAAAGAAAACAATCAGGGTGGGAGTGGGAACAGGTAGAAGAGGAGAAGAGCGAGATTGAACCTGATCACATGGAAATTTTGTTCACATTTCCAGAGTGATGTGGTTGGATTTGATTTGGTTTCATACAAATGATGTTCTCTCTAAAGGTATGAAAGCTAATCCCATCCAGTGGCCTTTAACTTACGTATTTCACAAGTTTGGACGATTACAAACTTCGAATTACGTCTGAGAGATAAGTTTAAGCTTTTCGATGGTTTGGGTTTAATTAATGGTGGTAGCTAAGCATTTTGTCCTGTTTCGTGTCTTCTATCTTTCTTTCTTTCTTTCTTTCTTTCTTTCTTTCTTTCTTTCTTATATCATACTTAATTTCAAATCTGCTTAATTTCTATTTATCTATCCATCCATCCAATATTTTTTCCTGTTTTGTGTATATTGAATTTCTTTCTTTCTTTCTTTCTTTCTTTCTTTCTTTCTTTCTTTCTTTCTTTCTTTCTTTCTTTCTTTCTTTCTTTCTTTCTTTCTTTCCACCTGGTTACTTTCAATCAAAGTGTATTTATTCTGTCAGCCTGTGGCCTCACTGAAAAATACATTTCCCAATAATTTCTCCTGTCTTGGACTCAGATGTATAGCCTCAATCTCCTAATTTTCTAAGTGTGTGTGTGTGTGTGTGTGTGTGTGTGTGTGTGTGTGTGTGTGTGTGTGTGTGTGTGTGTGTGTGTGTGTGTGTGTGTGAGTGAGAGAGAGAGAGAGAGAGAGAGAGAGAGAGAGAGAGAGAGAGAGAGAGAGAGAGAGAGAGAGAGAATCTTAGTGGAAATATGGTCCAGTGGTACAACTGTAAATATTTTTCAGGGTAAAGGAGATGAAAAATCATTTTAAAAAATCGATGCCTGCTTCCTATAGCCCATCTCAAACAAATCAATCATAATCTTAACCAGCTGCCAGGAGAAGGGGTAGGCGTGCAATCTTTGTCTGAAATCTCTAATTTCTGAATCCATTCTCATAACAGGGCCATCATCTGATCATTTAACTCAGCTAACAGTGTGCCTCCCTCCTGGGGCTCTGGGGAAATGCAGCGAAGGCACGAGGAGCCTGAGTCGAGGAAGCCGTCTACCTCAGTCTACCTCTGCCTACCTCTCTACCTCTCTCTACCTCTGTTTACCTCTGTCTATTTCTGCTCCTATGCTCTGCTCCATTGTATTGATCTTGGTAGCTGAAGCCTCTTTTGATGAGAAATGGAGTGGATTATATTTGCTAGCAAGCCTTACACTTATCTATTGAGTAATGACAAATCAAAATAACATTGTGCTTGTCCTTTGGTGGTTATAGTAAATCAGTGTTTAAAAAAATTAATAAATAAAAATAAGGTAGGATAACATGGCCATTAGCACATTCATGCATTATGTCAAATATTCAGATATTATTTTACTTTAAATAAACACATTCTTAGTCCTCGTATTTGTTTCACACTGCATGTTCATTTATTTAAAAAAAAATGCATATATTCACAGCAATGATACTCTTATAATTCATACACAAGAACATACAGTACATCTCTGGCTCAGCGATGCAATACAATACCTCAACTTGCATCTGTTTTATCCTGGAAATCTAAGCAGACGACAATAAATCCAGGGAAATGAAGACTGGAACGATAAACAGATATATAAAAGAATGAACAAAATCATTATCACTTGATTAAATGACTAGAGGAAAAAAAAGAAAACAAGTGGATTCTCACTTTAGCACTTCTTGTTTGAAGAGGTTTAAACCAGCCGATCCACTAATCCAGTTTTAGTGAGCGATTGCTCCTTGGAGTTTAATGCCTCCTCTTATCTAAACCACCTCATTCAACTGAGTAGCTAATTATCAAGCACTTGATGAGCTGAGGTGTGTTAGAGCAGAGAAAATCTGCCGGGAGATTAGATTTGATCTAATCTGTGCTTTTGCTCTGCTTTTGTGTGGATATTCAGACGAAGGAACTGCACACGTTTAAAGGATGTGTATATTAACGTGTTTTAAGTTAATACCTGGATCTATTGCAATTCCATATCCAATGTGGAGGAATTGTGTATTGCGAAAATTAAAACAAACAAACAAACAAACAAATAAATACATAAATAAATAAAAGCTACTAATCTAGAAGAATAAAGTCCTAAACTATACCCCCTTGTCATTGTACACCTTTGGTACCTTTAATATGGATCTTGTACCTGGAAATGTGGACATTTACATTTAATATACCTTTAAAATAGAATAAATATAAAAAAAATAAATAGAATAGATTTTTTTTTTTGAGTGATGCTTTAAACTAAAGATACACTTTGCTAGTAATATATTAAGGGTTGTACACTTAATGGATGGCACCAGGGCAAGAAAATGCTCATGCTTCTTCTTTTTTTCTGATATAGCAAATTTAAAGATATTTATGAGGCAAAGCAGAAAGGTTATTATTATTATTATTATTATTATTATTATTATTATTATTATTATTATTATTATTATTATTATTATTATTATTATCCTGTCGCACGTGTGTTTAATCATTTAATAAAATTGCAAGGTCAAAAATAAATCAGCCCCCATTATTTGGCGCAGATCTCCCCAAAGCACAGGAGGCGGACTGTTTTGAATTTCAATTGGCTTGGAAGTGTCCAAAGGCCCCGAGCTAATCCATCAAAGACTATTCGCCATGAGTTAATCGCTTTACAGCGGGTTTGGAGTGAGAAGCGCTGGACTGTTCTGCTTCTGCTTTACGCGGACCCACACACGCCACACACACACACACACACACACACACACACACACACACACACACACACACACACACACACAGAGAGAGAGAGAGAGAGAGAGAGAGAGAGAGAGAGAGAGAGAGAGAGAGAGAGAGAGAGAGAGAGAGAGAGTGTGTGTGTGTGGGTGTGTGTGTGTGTGTGTGTGTGTGAGAGAGAGAGAGAGAGAGAGAGAGAGAGAGAGAGAGAGAGAGAGAGAGAGAGAGAGAGAGAGAGAGAGAGAGAGAGAGAGAGAGAAGCCTGTCAAAGCGCCTTCCAACTTCATTTAACCCGCATCTGTGGCGCTAACGGTCTGCTGACTAATCACAGAATGATGAGTAATAAAAATTGCACTATTTCTGCCAGAAGCGATTTAAAACCTCTATACAACCTCATATTCTGCTAAATCGTCTTTTCACATTTAAATACATGCAACATATTATAATATGTTACATATATATATGTATACACACATATATACACATATATAAATATTTATATACACATATATAAATTGTCTAAATTTTGACACATTTTGCGTCTCCGCCGTTTCGGTATTGCATTCAGACAGGGGAAAATATGATGTGTCCATCAACTTATAGCAGATTTATTTGTTTATTTGGTTGTCAGCAAAAAAATATTTTGTTATAATAATAATAATAATAATAATAATAATAATAATAATAATAATAATAATAATAATAGGTTATTTTAGATTAATTACAGATTTATATTAAATACACGCCTGGTCCAAAAGAAATTTGAATAATATCTCTGGAAGAACTTCAAAGGAAGTGTGTATATTTACATGCACATTTCTTACCTCGATCTCTTCCTCCGCATTCGAGCTCCTTCTCCTCGTCCTTGCTCTCCTTGAGTCCTCAGAGCTGAACACACACTCCTGCCGGTGAAGAGGAGGAAGTAATTATCACCGATAATAGACTATCAATGAATAGTGACGTCACCGGAACGGGTATCCAAGGCAACCGGCACGCTATCTAAAGGTGACCTGGCATTGGCCGGTTATAACGTCCTTCAAATCGGAGATGGCCAATATAATTGGCCAATGGGGCGTTGAATTGAGGCTTAAAATACTCCAGGGGCTGAATCGGGTTGAGATTGAAAAACGAAAAGAAAAGAAAAGCTTAAAGAAAGAGCAGTAACAACAATAATTATATATTATATATTTATTATTTATTTATATATTATATTATATCATTCTGCCTTCTGCTTTATTATCATCATTGTCATGCAGGTCCCAAATAAACATGGTTTAGAAAATTGTATATCTCGTAGCTATTATTTCTGTACTGAAAATAGTAGTGTAAAAGATCTTGAAAGATGATTAAAATCTGGATAACTGACTGAAATTAAAGCGTCTCTTGTTTCACATTAATGAAATACACGACATTATTATTATTATTATTATTATTATTATTATTATTATTATTATTATTATTATTATTATTATTATTATCATCGATGTAGCTATTCTGTATTCAAAAGCTCATTGCCACGTTGAAAGTGGGTGGTGATCAGTACAGAAATGGGGATGAAATAAATATGTTTTACAGTCCGACTGTAGCTCGACTTCTGTTTGGCTCTTCAAGAGTTTCAGTCCTTTTCCTCTCCAGAGGCTTTTAAACAACGCCTACAGCGATCCCTTTCGGCACAACACGGACTTTAACTAACCCGAACAGTGCAGGAGAAAAAAGGGAGAAAAACACTTTCGACATACTGTAGAGTGCAAATGCTGAAATAATTTTGTGTACAAGATTTTTAAATTATGGTAGCCGAATATGAATGAATTTATTATTATTATTATTATTATTATTATTATTATTATTATTATTATTATTATTATTTGCTTTTTTTTGCCTGGCATTGTGCCTCATAGATACATTTCTATTACTTCTAAGCTAGACCTAATATTTTCTAGGAATAAAAAATAAATACATGATAAAAAGCATAAGTATCGCCCATTATATTTATACAGTTGTTTAGGGCTGCTAGAAAGGATCATGCACTATATGCACTAAACCTAAATAGCTTGTGTTCAGCTTGTTTTATTGCCATAATAGGCATGATACGGAGCACAAATGGTTTTCAAGCAAACAAAATGAAATAAATCGGTATAAATCGGGGATCTCCTACGGCGCAGAGACAGATATCAGTGTAAATCAAAGCGGCTTAGAGGCCATGGCCGTGGCCTCATATGGACTTTAATGTGTGTGTGTGTGTGTGTGTGTGTGTGTGTGTGTGTGTGTGTGTGTGTGTGTGTGTGTGTGTGTGTGTGTGTGTGTGTGTGTGTGTGTGTGTGTGTGTGTGTGTGTTCGTGAATTTGCGCTAAACAGGCGGAAGAGCTACTTCATTCCTAAAAAGTGTCACTTAGTCTATAGCCTGTCAAAAGTTACTCTCTCGTGCTGTGAAGAACCGATTCAGAGTCACACACTCACGCGCTCTGACAACACTGTCTCCAGTTAAACTGACTCATTTTTACACCGTCGAGTTCAGTGAGCGCGCCGATATTTGCATATATAAATCTATATTATTAATCGACAGAAATTGGGTTATTTCTTGTAGTTGTGTTTTTAAGGCTCCAACAATTACAAATTAGACTTTCCGTTATATGTAAATTTTTTTAAAATATGGTATGTATTGTCATCAAGGCAAGACGAATGAGCGCAAAAAAATGCAAGAAAAGGAAAAAAACCTGGAAGACGAAAGGAAGAGCAGCAGAACATGTAGCGTTTCTCCTCTGGTGTTTGGCAAAGCGGTCTCTGGCAGCCAGCTTAGTCCATTTGCTATTAATCAAGTGTGAAAGTGACGGCTTCATGTGTTTAGAGAACGAGGGAAGTTGGAGCTGATGCGCACTCGGCTCGCATGAGATCGCCATCCAGGGGCTGAATCGGTTCGGTCTAAAGCAATGAGGATTGTTAGAGGCAAAGGGGGGGGGGGGGGGGGGGTTGTTAGCGAATGTCTCTGCGCGAGTGTGTCAGAGAGAGAGAGAGAGAGAGAGAGAGAGAGAGAGAGAGAGAGAGAGAGAGAGAGAGAGAGAACCGAGCACCAGCTCTCCTGCTCCTTCTCTGACTACACCCGAGAGGAGGAGCGTGAGGAGGCGACGTAGTGGGCGTCAGAATCCTCAATTTCCAACTTAGCATCCTGGCAGGGCACTCCGCGGCGCAAAGCCCCGTCCGAGACGCGCAAAAAAGAAAACTTTCTCGCTCAAAACACGGAATGAGAGAACCGACAAGGCTAAGCGCCGAGGGTGAGACTCCAAAAGTCGATCACCACTGATCCACAACAACAACAATAACAACAGCAACAACAACAACAACAGTCCACTTCGAGTTAACGGAGAGAAGTCAGAAGTCTATGCATTCGTTGCTTCTTCTGATTTCCAGTGCGCGAAGGCGACGGACGCGCGCTCTGCTCATCAGGGACTCTATGTGCGAGCGCGGACGACTGTGCGTGTGAAAGTGAAAAAAAAAAAAGCGGATTACAAAGTGCACCGAAAAAGAAGCTCGTTCTCCGGCGCTTGGCCATGGCGTACCCTCAGGGCTACTTGTATCAACCGTCCGCCTCTTTGGCGCTCTACTCGTGCCCAGCGTACAGCACGAGTGTAATCTCGGGCCCGCGCACAGAAGAGCTCGGTAGATCGTCTTCAGGCTCGGCATTTGCACCCTACGCCGGATCCACGGCGTTCAGCAGCGCCTCAGCTGCCTACAGCTCGCATCTGCCATACGGAGCGGACGCCGCAGCCGCCGCGGCCACTTTCACCTCTTACGTGGTGAGTAAGCTTTTATTTATTCATCTATTTATTTATTTAATTAATTAATTATCTTCTGACCTTTGTTATAGCTTTATAGTTTGTGCAAAGTTACATGACCGAATGGTTGTGTCCCTAATTTCCTTGTTTACTTGTAATTGCGCGTGATGTACGAGATAGATTTTTTTTTCTTTCTTTTTGGCTATGCACGTTAATCAAATACAATTTCAGTTTCTTTAAATTGCCGGAATACTTAGATGATAAATGTCTGAATACAAAATAAGTAAATCGATACATATTAGTTTGAGGAATCGTCTGTTTTTCACGAAGGAAAAAAAAAAAAGCCTTGCAAAACAAGTCGAGCAAAAGATTTTCAGCAGCAAACATTTGCTTCGTATTTGCATAGGTTTCATATGGCCCTATATAGCAAAAACCTCTTAAAAGCCGTATTTAATTTAGGATGCCATGGTTTTTGTGGCGAACAAGCGTTTTGTTTGTGTGTGTGTTTTTATTTAACGGAACATTTTATATAAACAACATCTATAACAACATGATATCTGGCAGCATGGCCTAACAAACTGACAGCATATTAGTAATAATAATAATAATAATAATAATAATAATAATAATAATAATAATAATAATAATAATAATAATATTGCAGACATCATAAAATATATTATACCCCGGGTTTGTTCAGAGGTTTTTATATATTCACTGGAAAAACTGGCAAAATGTGTTGAGTTTGGTGTGGGTCAATAATTTGATTAATTAGATTTAGTGGTGTGTGTGTGTGTGTGTGTGTGTGTGTGTGTGTGTGTGTGTGTGTGTGTGTGTGTGTGTGTGTGTGTGTGTTCAGTAAGTTTTGGGAGCTGCTTAAACTTACATCACGTTAAAGTTTCCGTTTGAATGGATGGTATATGTGGTACAGTGGGTTTAATTGTGTTTTAATGGGCTTCTTGCAGAGTTCCCCCTATGATCACACGTCAGGCATGCCTGGATCTATCGGTTATCACCCGTACGCAGCACCACTGGGTTCATACCCGTACGGTGACCCTGCGTACCGTAAGAATGCGACCCGGGACGCCACCGCGACTCTGAAGGCCTGGCTCAACGAGCACCGCAAGAACCCGTATCCCACCAAGGGCGAAAAGATCATGCTGGCCATCATTACCAAGATGACCCTTACCCAGGTGTCCACCTGGTTCGCCAACGCCCGGAGGAGACTGAAGAAGGAGAACAAGATGACCTGGACGCCGCGCAACAGGAGCGAGGACGAGGAGGAGGACGAGAACATCGACCTGGAGAAAAATGACGACGACGAGCCTAACAAGCCTATTGACAAGGGAGACTCGACAGACACGGAGACAGGTCTGTGGAAAAATCATCAATTTTTAATTCGTAGTCGTTTTTCCACTCCGGGCGCAAAATTGATTGCTGGTTAATGGCGGTGTATTATTTATAATAGGACAATTGCTTTAAATAATAATCACCTTGAGCTCTAATTTGACTCCTTATGGAGTGAGAATTGCTGGTGACGCGGGGTGTTTTGCAGTCCATTTATCTTGAGCTGCATAATAGGGGCACAGCTGGCGTACTGAATCTCATTTATTACAATCTGATTATTATTATTATTATTATTATTATTATTATTATTATTATTATTATTATTATTATTGTTGTTGTTGTTGTTGTTGTTTTTATTATTACTATTAAAATCACCATAAATTATGTATGTATAATATATATACATACATAATTTATGGTGATGATAATAAACATATTTCTTTTTTTCCCATTTTTCAGATTCCAAAATCTTGCACGTGGGCGAGGCGACGTGCGACAGATTTCAAGATGACCACCACGGCAAAGACTCGGACCCTTTGCTCAGCGACTCGGACTTGAAGGAGACTGACGAGCGCGCGGACGCACTCGTGAACCCTTCAAAAGCCACCACGTCGTCGCCGTCGCTTGTGCAGCGGGCCCACGAGCTTAACGTGCACGACAGGCCGCCGGAAGTTGCACACGGTGCCTCCGTAGTCAATCACAGCAACGCTACGTCCGTTATCCATTCTCCTCCGTCTGCGCCCAAACCTAAACTGTGGTCTCTGGCGGAAATAGCCACGTCCTCAGACAGGTGCAGAGGAGGAGGAGGCGGCGACGCAGGGGGCACAGCCCAGAGCGCTCTACCGGCAGCCAGCGCCGCGTCTCCGAGCCGGACCTCGACGCAGTGCGCGCTCCCGAGTGGCGCCGTGCTCTCCCGGCCTCTCTACTACACGTCGCCGTTTTACGCGGGCTACACGAACTACGGCTCTTTTGGCCACCTGCACGGCAGCCACGGCTCCGTCACGAGCTCGGCAGCGACGCACTTCAACGGAATAAGTCCGAGCGTTTTAAACCGAGCCGAAGCTCTTGCCCGAGAAAGCAAAGCAAGGAGCCAAGCGCAGGTAGACCTGTGTAAAGACTCTCCCTATGAACTCAAGAAAGGTATGTCCAACATTTAATACCGGAATTCGTCTCCGCGCTCATGGACTATTATTTATTATTTGTGGTTGCATATAAAAGAAGACGACGAAGAAGAGAGAGAGAGAGAGAGAGAGATATTAATGATAAAGGGATTTCGGACAGTTATTTTCTGATTAAATGCTTATCTTCAAATCTTAGTTTCTGAATGGTTAATCAAGATGTAACATCTAAGAATTGTCTTAAAACGCTGCAGCCGCCTAAGTCTATTTGTATTAAAGACTAATATGTATATTTAATGTAGCATTTTTGTATTTAAAATGGACAATACACTATCTTTGAAGTAAATTATGACAAAAAATCGCGTGTGCAGCAGTTGTTTTGGGGCACTTGCATGCTTTCGGATGACAAATGTGACAGCTGCACAGAAAAAAAAGCAAACAGTGCTTTAAAAATGTTGAGGCCTTTCTGCAAATCACTCTGAGAAGCATTCAGGTTATTGGGTTCATTTTCTTCCCTGCATGTCCACGGATTAAAAAAAAACAAAAAAAAAAACAATCAAACATTGGTAGCCAGAAGTAAAATTCACAGCTTCAGAAATTCACTGATGTAGCTCTATATTATTATTATTATTATTATTATTATTATTATTATTATTATTATTATTATTATTATTATTATTATTCCGAAACGCTTCATGGCCGACTTATGGTTAAACCGGGTATTTTTATTACCATCTGTTTTATCACCTGTATAAGGGATAATTGTTATCATTGACTCACAGGCCTGAGCGTACTTTACCAGGTGAATATTGATATGACAACGCTGGCCGAAGTGTCGAGCAGTCATTTAACCCAATTACACTCCATGCGCGTCGTGTTATGTGCCGAGCGATTGGGTGTTGAACTCCAGTAATGAGTTCGATTTTATGCCAAATTTAGATCCTCTTTACTGTTTCCGCGGTGAAGTGACTGAGAGGCAGCCGCCAGTGCACTGCAATGAGGTGTTTGGGGAATATGCGTCTCGGTTATACTCTTAATGGTGTGAAAGGTTGAATAAATAGCACTGCGGATTACGGACGCGATTGCAATCGCCATGAACACCGTGTGCCTGCGCCTCTAGGCCGTTTCTTAAGGAAAACTCCATAGCTCTACCCTCCTCCGCAGGTAGGTGTCACACTTGCTCCTAATACGGGCCGTGCACTCTTAAACATAAACACTCAGAGGGAGCATCTTGCCTCAGGTGGCACGCCAGGAGGAGGAAATGGACCGCTGTCAAACCCAACTAAACTAACAGTGGATCAAGGCTGCAGGCACGTGCTTACACTTTTGTGTGAACAAATAATTGACTTTTTCATTTTTCAATATTCCATTATTATTATTTTTTTTTAAATTATTGTACATCCATAGAAAACCCTTAAATTATTATTATTATTATTATTATTATTATTATTATTATTATTATTATTATTATTATTATTATTATAGGTTAGGGTAACACTTGCTCGCCTATATTTAATGTAAACAATCTCAACAAATTATGCACTATGTATTGGAATCAATTTAAAGACCTAACACAAAATTATTAAAAATTCACAACTAACCAAATACAGTTCTTGATTGTGCATTAAAAGAAATTGGTACCCTTATCTCCTTTAACAATTCCCTAATTTTAAACCGATATTTATCTCTGGCTCTTGGCATAAGGTTTGGTTTGGATATTAATGACTGACACATTATCAGAATCATGATATGGCCTTTTCTTTTCTTTTTTTTTCTTTTTCAAAAGGAGCAGAAAATTTATAGTGTTATATTAGACAGTGTTTAGATTAAAGACAAAATAACTTTAATTTAGAAACGAAATATTCGATTCATTCATGCTTCTACTACTTATAATAATAATAATAATAATAATAATAATAATAATAATAATAATAATAATAATAATAATATGTACAGGTATAACAGGGGAGCAGATTGCCCAGGTCTGAGGTCGGGTCATTAATCTCTATAGTTTACTTTGCGCCCTCCACTTGAAAAGTCCCCTGGGTTACATTGAATTCCCGCAGCTCTAATGCCTTTTCCCCGCAGCCCTGAGACCCGCCATATTTCATCTCTCACTACACTCCAGCCTCCTAAATAGCATAATCACCCTTTCTCTTTTTTTCCCCAGCTCCCCTATAAGAATTGATGTTCCTTCTAAGCATTAAAAAAATGCAGTTTAGCATTTTAGTAGATTTAAGTAAAACGGAAATGACATTCCAGAGTGCCAAAGGACATTCTCCTAGCCGAGTAAACATTTATTGGGTTTGACTTCTCACATTTTCTCACTTATTTATTTATTTATTTATTTATTTATTTATTTAATGCCTGACTTTCAGAGGCCTAAAATATCGAGCTATCGATAATAATTTACGATCTAATTTTCCGCTTGATGGAAATCAATTGAACATTTAAAGGATAAACTAGAAGTAGAAGGGAAATTCTGGCGCAAAGGCTTTGGGTATACAATAGCGCTTTGGACACTGCAGGGGTACAAATTTAAAATAAATAAATAAATAAATAAATAAATAAATAAATAAATAAATAAATAAATAAATAAAACACGCCTAATAGATTCAGTCCCAGTCGTGTGAAATTTCCTTCCCACTAATTTCTACACTGAGTAAGCTAGAAGGTTGCTTTTTTTTTCTTGCCATATTTAGTCGTTATGAGCTCTGGGGGATATTTGCAAAGGCCCAAACCACGTGACTGATCCGAGACTGTCGCTTCATTTGATGTGTAAATTTTATGGCATGAAAAAAACGGCTATACCTTATGGACATTATGGATTTCTCAATATATGTGATCATATGCTTATATTTAACGAGCTCGTGCTTTTTGAGAATTTCTACGAGCAACAAAACTTACACAATTTCCTGTAGTTGCAGCCAATTATTTTTTCTCTACTGCAAAGATAAACGTTGATGTCTTTTCCCAATACAAGCTTGTTATGAATCGACCGAATTCATCCGATCTTTTATACGTTGTAAATGTCATAATCTCTGAATTGATCGCGCAAACCTTTGCACGAAAAAGAGCAAATAATTAGAGGTTACAAGACAAACTCATTGGTGCCGAAGCAACAACTCAAGACCTGCAACAACACTCAGTGATTCATGTTCACTTCCGTATTCGATGTTTCTTTTGATGAAACTGAAAGTTGTGTGCTGTAAAACATTTATTCTGACTGCACAACAGATTTCATTAGGGGTGTGAGACTTTGACAGGCCGTAGTTTAATTATTATAGGAAGGAAAGCAAACACAGTGAAAATCTGAAAAAAAAATGAAGCAAAGAATACAAATGAAGTGCTAAATAATTAATAATAAAGAGAGGGAAAAAACGCGTAACGCGCTAAACTTTAATTGTTCTTTCAAAAAAACCTAGATTTATTTTTGGGATTCTTATTAAAACATTATTATTATTATTATTATTATTATTATTATTATTATTATTATTATTATTATTATTATTATTATTATGTTTTGTTTTTTTTTACTTTTAAAGCTGATGCAACGATTTTAAGGTTCCATTAACTACGGGGATTATTTATGACACGACGTGAAATCCCACGTCGTGTCATTCCCTCGGCGTGAGAATGAAATCACCAACAATTTCACGACAAGAATTTCATCCTCTAAACATAATCGAAATCAAATCTGTAAAACATTTTCGTTTCAAGAAAGAAATCTAATCAAAAATTGTAGAAAATGAGGCAGAATAACCGAAGAACCAGGAAAAGTGTGTGTGTGTGTGTGTGTGTGTGTGTGTGTGTGTGTGTGTGTGTGTGTGTGTGTGTGTGTGTAGGCGTGTCTGTTCCAATGAAAATAAAAGAGCACAAATTGGACCTTGTCACGTGACCAGTAAGCTTCCGCGTTTCCTAAAACCCTGAATCTGTAAGTATAGAAAGTAAATAAAAAGAACAATAAGATATTAATATAAAATAAAAAAATAAAATAAATACATTTAGGGGGAAAATAGATAAGTTGGTGTATTGCCGAATGTGACAAATATTTTCCCCCTAAATTTAACCCATTGCTGAAGTGTTACACCTGCGGCCTGTAACACCGTGTGTGTGTGTTTGTGTGTGTGTGTGTGTGCGCGCGCGCGCATGTGTGTCTCAA
Source organism: Tachysurus fulvidraco (assembly GCF_022655615.1). Lineage (NCBI taxonomy): Eukaryota > Metazoa > Chordata > Actinopteri > Siluriformes > Bagridae > Tachysurus > Tachysurus fulvidraco. The sequence continues at coordinate 4,885,824 of NC_062518.1, forward strand.
CCTGTTGATGATCGCGTTGCAAAAATGTGCTGCACCGAATGTTTCCAAAAAGAACTTGGACTTTTATATCAGCAGCACGACTGATAAGAGCCGATGTCTACACGATCTCTCATCAGTGACAAGACTCCAGCTGAGCAGAATCAAATTCAGCTCCATCGTGTAAAAGGACACCATTTTTATTTGGCGCGCTGTACATTCGGGGGAAGCAACAGAGAAACAGAGGAAGTTTGTCCAAATACTGACAGAATGTTGGTTTTTTCATGAACTCTCTCTATACTTGAAGTGAACAATGTTTTGCTCAAATGCTTACCATAAAACGATATATTGAGAGAGAGAGAGAGAGAGAGAGAGAGAGAGAGAGAGAGAGAGAGAGAGAGAGAGAAATGGGGGACAGGTCTAGCATAAGCATAAGACGAATGAAGTTTAAAGAAAAAAAGAAAGAGAGGGAGAATGGTGTCATTTGACCTGCTCTCTAACACAGCTGGATCCAAGTCTTTCTCTCTCTCTTCACTGGAGCACGCAGTTTAAAAAAAGAAAGAAAAGATAAAAATAAAGACAAAAACAGTTACAGAAAAAGAAACAAACACCAGGCCTAGCTCGCATGTTTTAAGAAGAAGAGCATTGTTATATTCTCATTTATTCTATGTTTTATTTAATTTTTTTTATCATTTTTTAAAACTACTGTAAATAAAAGGGACAAGCGGTAAGAATGGTGTCAGTTTTGTCTAAACGGCTTCAATATTGAAGATGGAGTGGTCTCTCTCTCACTCTCACACACACACACTTCACTGGAGCACGCTGGGAAAACCGGCCTCCCTTCTTTATTTAATCATCCGATCCCACTGAGGAAGCGCTTAATTAATTATGGGGGCTAAAAATGCAGGCCAGCTGTTCCTCTCCTCTCTGCACTGCTTCCGCAAGGTGTGTATGTGTGTGCGTGTGCGTGTGTGAGTGACGCGGCCATGGGGCCTCATTTTCACAAATTAGCTCCATTTTCTCCTTTAAAAAAAAAAAAAAAAAAGCTGTCAGCTCGTCTGACGTGGGGCGTTTCGTTGGCTATTAAAGACCCCGTAGTTCGCGCGCGCGCGCGCGTGCGTGCGTGCGTGTGTGTGTTTATATGTCTGATGATCAAATATTACCAAAAAAGTATAGAGTACGTTACAGGTTTGAACTTGAGGACATATTTGCCTGGTCCCCCTGGGAGAACTGATTTTTTTTTGTTTTCTTCATAAAAACTGTATAATAATAATAATAATAATAATAATAATAATAATAATAATAATAATAATAATAATAATTATTATTATTATTATTATTATTATTATTATTAAAAACTTTCCATACTGAGGTTAATTCCAGAGTAGGATTCAGGTGTAGCATAGAAGCAATTACCTGCATTTATAATAATGGAAAATAATCGAGCCAGTGTGTGTGTGTGTGTGTGTGTGTGTGTGTGTGTGTGTGTGTGTGTGTGTGTGTGTGTTGGGCAGCACATAAATCCTTCAGGTTTAAAGCACATCCGAAATAGGCAGGGACACAGTGTAAACGTGCTCAGCTTTAACCGACAGCTCATGATTTACTGCTGTTTTTCTGCCTCTGCAGCCGCGGACTTCAGCCACTGTTTTTCTACGGTTTTCTCCAGGGACAGATTACACTCGCCTCATTCGGCCGTCTCACGGGCCGAGAGAAACCTACACTTGCAGAAAAAATAGTACTAAACTGTACCTTTCCTTGTCACTGGGGTGGTACTCTCAATCATGGGCACTTGTTTTATGTATCTTTCACATGGAAACATGGTTATAGTGTACCATTACAAATGATTTGGGGTAAATGGACAGTGATTAAAGTTTTCCTCTAAAAACTGGTAGAAAATGCATAGTATAAGCTGTATTCTTGGTAATTCATAGTGAAGAGTTTAGGATCTTCATTTGCCAAAAATATACCTCAGAATGAATATTGCTTCTATTTATTATTTGTTTGTTTGTTTGTTTGTTTGTTTGTTTGTTTGTTTGTTTGTTTAATATAATGAGCAACCTTCTTTTAAAAGAGGTTTTCACTAATAATGGTTCCAATAAAATTAGATTTAGAAAATACATCAATGTTCTGTTCTTCAAAAAATAACGAAAGCCTTTTTTTTCCCATTAGCTTATTTGTAGAAAGCCACAGAAACCAATAATGATTAAATTAATGTTGGATTTCTGTCTTTTGATTAATGAAATTCAAGTGAAAGTTGTTTTCACTGCTTTTACATCAAGGTGTGAATTCCACGAAAGGTTTCCACAGATTCAATTGGGATCATTAAAATTAAAATAACACAAGCACATTTGTTATTTTTATTTATTTATTTATTTATTTATTTATTTATTTATTTATTTATTTATTTTTACTGAAAGATGTGCATTTTTTCCCTTGTCACATGGATAAAATTTCACTTGCATCAGATATTCAGTTAAATCTGCATGACACAGATATAGCTACATACATGTAAGACTATTTTTTTTTTAGTTATGTTAAAAAAAAAATAAACACAGCAACACAAAAAGAGTTTTCAATATGTCAACACATTCACTGTCTGTCCTTGGAGCCCCAAGGCAGCACTTAGGCAAGATAAGCAGGCCCTATTATTCCTCTCTTTAATGGTTCTGATGAAGATTGATGAACTGTTTTCTTTGCAGGGACTTCAGAGGGTCCATGCTATGAAGGGAGGGATGGAGAGAAAGAGACAGAGAGAGAGAGAGAGAGAGAGAGAGGCACTGAAGGAATGGAAAGGAGGTCTACAAGTTTGCCTGAGTGTTTATTTACCTTTGCCCTTTTTTTAAATGATGCCTTTCAAGCAGACATCTGTTCCACATTAAGACACTGATATTTAACGTAATGATGCGCTCACTTGGTAAGATGGAAGAGAGAATCCATGATTGGCCTCCCACCTGGAGGTCACAACGAAGGGTGCAGTGCTCCTGTCTAATTTCTTGTGCATTATTTCTTCTGTTTGACCAGTTCTTTATTTCTTTATTATTTTTTTTGAGTTTTCACCTCACTCAAGCTGATGGATGCAAATGTGAGCGCTGTAATTGGATCAGCTCCCTAGATACAGATAAACGGCTGCTGCTTTGCTGGGGTTATTTTAAGCTGCACATAGTGCATGTGTGTGTGTGTGTGTGTGTGTGTGTGTGTGTGTGTGTGTGTGTGTGTGTGTGTGTGTGTGTGTGTGTGTGTGGGTATACAGAGAGGACTAATGAGAGGGTAGAAGAGACATGCTATACACACTCACACTGGACCAGGGCACAGATACAAACACACACACACACACACACACACACACACACACACACACACACACACACACACACACACACACACACACACACACACACACACACACACACAATTAGCATGAAAGAGATCCTACAATCTGTATATAACACCAACATGCTCATTAAACAATGTAACCAAGTGCTGGTGAAAAACTGGCCAATCACATGCAGAATTTTTGTATCAAATTATATATATATATATATCACAGTGGAAAAAGCATTAAAAAAATAAAATCTTAACAAATACAAACTAGTGTCTGATCTTTTTTATACATTGTCTTTTAAAAATTTCACCTGCCTCGGATTCCTGTTCTTGGCTGACGGAAGTGAAACCTGATGTGATCTTCTGATGCTGCAGTACATCCACCTCAAGCTTTCAATTTGCTGTACATTCTTAATTGCTTTTCTGTTCATCGTGGTTGTAAAAAAAGCTTATTTGAGTTACTGTTGCTGTCAACTCAACACAGTCTGTCCATTCATTTATCACCAACAAGGCGTGTCCACCCACAGAACTGCTGCTCACTAGATGCATTTGGTTTTTCATACCATTCTGTATAAACTAGAGATGGTAGAACGACAATCCCAGAAGATCAGCGGTTTCTAAAATACTAAGAAACACTAAGCATGCAGTCAAATTCACAAATTATTCTATGATGTTTAATATGAAAATTAAATGATGGCGGATTGGATAACAGCATGAATGGCATCGCTGTAGTCCGTCCATTTTCTGTACCAATTATTATTATAGAGGGTCACTGAGAGCCAGGACCAATAGCAGCAGACTTGGGACACAGGGCAGATGGGATTCCGACCCACTGGTTCACACACTACGGTAGATTTAAAGATGGCAGTCAGCCTACGCCACATGTCTTTGGACTGGAGGAGAAAAACGAAGTACCCAAAGGAAGCCCGGAAGCATGGGGAGAACATACATACTCCTTACACAGGGTGGAAATGGGAATCAAACCCCTAACTCCAGTGATGTGAGGCAAACCATGCAAACCACCAGCCACTCTTAAAACTTTCAAAACACAGTGTCTCAGTGTTCCAACCTGTAGCTCTTCTTAGCATTGTGCTTTGCAGGCAAGTGCAACAAGCTAATCTCATCAGCAAGGTGTTTTCCATCCCACAAAGCACCAACTGTGGCCTCCCCACATGGAGGTACAGAGGAGTCATGAACTTGCTGCCACGAGACAAATGTGCTAATACCTGCTACACCACTTCTTGAGCTTACCCGGGCTTAAATAATCGATTGACCTTATTTTCAATAAAGGGGTATTTCCAGTCTGGTGCTTAATTCCCTGGCTGTGAATGCGACAGCCATCTGAGCTGGAAAGCTTTACACATACTGTATGCTCACCTGAGCAGCAAACACACAAGCAAGAAGAATGAAGCAACAGATTTCACACACATGCCCATGTGCTTATCTAGTGTCCAACCTGATTAGCATGCAAAAGCTAAACTACAAGCAGTCTACACTGGGTCGGTTCCATGTTGAATCAGTAGCCACAAACAAAAAAAAAAGAAAAGAGAGAAAAAAAAAAGGCTGCTCACATCCGGAGCGACGGTGATTCTGTGATGGTGCCCTTTTCATTCCTTCTAAAAGAATTTAAAAAAAAATAAAAAGACCAGCAGCTGATGTTTGTAAGGGACGATTGTTTAAAGCAAAACGCACATCATCCCACTCGTTCAGTGTTTTCTTTTTTATCCTTTTTATATTCTTGAGCTCAAGTCAGACCTGTCTTCTTCTACAGATCTGATTTATTAGCTTGTCAAAGGAAGAATTGTTGGAGAAGGCAATCAAAAAGCACTTACTGAGTCCCGGCAAAAAAAATTACCGCTTTTTCACTGGTTAATTTGTGCTACTCCTATGGAGGGGGCTGGCAAAGTGTTTGATGAGGCATATAATGATGATAAATGAATTTATTGCCCCGCTGCTCATCAAACAGTGGTAGTATATACTCCTCTTTTTTTTTTTTTTGTTTTTTGGCCAACAAGCCACACTGATCTCCTGTCAGTCTCCGGCTGAGATTGGGCACTGAGGTATTTTCAGTCTTGGAGAAAAACTTACTGAGGGTCAAAATGAATACAACTGAACCAGTGCCAGTGGATGGAGGAGGAGGAGAAAGAGGAGGAAGAAGAAGAGAAGGGGATGTAGGGGACATGGATTGAACAGGACAAAGGACAGTTTAATAGGTTAAACTGGAAACAGGAGTAAAGCCATCGCTGCAAGGGACACATGCTCTTGTCTTTCAGCTTCTGATCAACGTGTGGGAAAAGGCTGGAGTAACCAGATAACCCTCCCTCCCTTTTTCTTTCTGTCTCTTTCTCTTTTGACTCTCAGACAAGTAGAGGTAACAAAAAAAAAAAAAAAAGCTCCCAGCTAACAATATATCTGCCATTGAATTAATTAGAAAACAACACGAACACACATCAGCGAAGAAACAAGTGCTATGTTGTCAGATGAGTGGCGAGAGAAGAAATATTCCATTATGTCACTTACACAAGTGCCCGCTCTCATTCCAAACCATGATTAATGACCGGTGAAGGGGAGGGTGAGGGTATCGAAGTGGTTGCCACGGGGTCAAAAGCAGTTCTGCATATTTGCTAAATAAGCTCTCAGCCCTAACTGCTTCTCCTACAAATAAAGCTGCTGCAATTCTTCTTCACATTGTTTAGACATTTACACTAGGTTGCAGTCTCTCTCTCTCTCTCTCTCTCTCTCTCTCTCTCTCTCTCTCTCTCTCTCTCTCTCTCTCTCTCTCTCTCTCTCTTTCTTTCTCTCTGTAATTGTAGATGATTAAATCCTCACATATTCTTCTGCCTGTCTTGGCGAGAGAAAAATGCACCGTCGTACACTTTTTGCTGTCGGACTGCCACCTCTGGTATCTCTCGCTCTCTTTCCGTTCCCTCCATCGTTAGGTTACTTCAAAGCCCTACTTATTTTTGCACAATAAATCCATGAGAGCAATTACATGCAGACTCAGTATGGGGTGTAGAATTGTAAGGTCTACAGTATTAGATAATGAGCTATCTCTGTGCCATCAGAGTGCTACTAAGTAGAGTTGCTGCTACAAAGTTTTCCCAAACTGGAACAGCCAATAGAACGATGCTGGAACAGAGAAGCGGTCGGGAGGTGATTTTGTCGCAAACACGGCAAGATTCTGTTTCGTTCTAGCTGCAAGTTCATTCATTCATTCATTCATTTTCTACCACTTTATCCGAACTTCTCGGGTCACGGGGAGCCTGTGCCTATCTCAGGCGTCATCGGGCATCAAGGCAGGATACACCCTGGACGGAGTGCCAACCCATCGCAGGGCACACACACTCTCATTCACTCACACACTCACGGACAATTTTCCAGAGATGCCAATTAACCTACCATGCATGTCTTTGGACTTGGGGAGGAAACCGGAGTACCCGGAGGAAACCCCCGAGGCACGGGGAGAACATGCAAACTCCGCACACACAAGGCGGAGGCGGGAATCGAACCCCGACCCTGGAGGTGTGAGGCGAACGTGCTACCCACTAAGCCACCGTGCCCCCCCTAACTGCAAGTTGTACGTTATATTTTTAAAATCATTATTCTATGCAATTTCTACTACAAGGCCATATGGGTGGAGCAAGAAACTGCAATAACTACAATCCCCCTATGACGGAAAGAATAAAATTTTGTCAATCCAAAATGAAAAACATTTCCATGCCACAGAGCCCTGCATTGCTGTCACACCCCCACCCATTGACAGGCAGCTAATCAAGGGAATCCGAATATGCAGATAATCTCCAATAAATTTTTCATGAACGCATTTTCGAGTAATCTCAACGAAGAAGCATCAACCCGAGAGATGAAAGTGGTTATTAAACAAAAGATTGAATCGTCAGACTGAGAAACAACGCCCCGCAACGATCTTTTCAAATGAGCATTTTGCTTGACAATGCATTTCAATTTACGAAACAGCATAAACATGGAGGATATTTAAATGCCGTGTGGATCTTTACTTGTCTCTGTCAAAACCAACAGCCAAACAACTCACTTCCCACAATCCGGTGCAGCTCACAAACATGACACTGTGTTGTAAAGGTGAAAAAAAAAATAAGGAAGTGACCAACTGTCAAGAATTGGAGTAATGACTATGCAACTAATTTCACGCTTACAGGAATTCAGAGTATGTGAGTGTCTTAACTTACACAGTGCTTTTGGCAATATTTAACAATATTATCAGCTGCAGTGTTATCCACACACACACACACACACACACACACACACACACACACACACACACATACACACACACACACACACACACACACACACACACAAATGCTTAGATTACTAAAAGGAATGCTAAACCGATATCCTCATTCTTTTCGATTGATAAAGCATCAAAACCTCAAAAAAAAAAAGAAAAAAAAAAAAGAAAAAAAAAACAGAGGTGAAAGGGATCCAGATTTAAACTGGTTCTCTGTTTTAAACACACCAACATATTCTCATTGTTAACAATTCAAAAATTATTTTTTCTTATTAAAAGTCATAGACGTTAAAGTACAGTAAGAGTTAAGAATCCGGTCATGTTTACTTTTATTGACATTCTAATGATTGCATATTCTCACTTCTCTCTATTTCAGTGGAGCTCAAGTGGTTAAGGCTCTGGGTTGTTGATTGAAGGATTGGGGTTCAAACTGCTACTGTTGGGCCCTTGAGCAAGGCCCTTAACCCTCTCTTCTCCAGAGGTGCTGTTTCATGGCTGACCATGTGCTCTGACCCCAACCTCCAAATTTCACTGTGCTTTAATGTATAGGTGACAAAATAAAGTCTATTCTATGTTCTAATAATGTTCTATTTTATTCACACATATATAAGTATGTTCACTGATGTTTATGATGGGTTTATAAACTTTTCATCACATGCCTCATTTACATTACATGTATGGCATTTGACAGACATTCTTATCCAGAGTTATTTTATCTCTTTTTATACAAGTGAGCAATTGAGGTTTAAGGGCCTTGTTCAGAGGCCCAGTGGTGGCAGCTTGGTGGAGCTGGGATTCAAACACAACCTTCCAATCAGTAGTCCAACACCATAACCACTAGGCTACCACATCAATAAGCTTTTATAGAGCAATAGGTTTGAAACAGCATCCAAGCATCACTTCTAAGCATCACATATTTAAAAAAAAATATATATCTATTCTTGTTTTCTTTTTGAAGTGGAAATAATTAGTGAGAGTTAAAGACATCTATACCAACAGGATATGGAAAAGGTCTGTCATATGGACACTTCCTGTGCAACACATTGGCCACATTTAGCAAAAAGAAAGTAAAAGAATCACTAGCAAGAGCTAAATGCTGACCCCTTCATCAACAACAGTGCCATGGAAAAACATGCCTGAAACTCTGTGTGTAAGAGTGTTCCTAAAAAGAAATCTCTACAGATAGAGAGAAAAAACAACTTGTATTTCAGGCTCAATAGTAGTTAGAATATTTATACTTAAATATGTTGCATCATAAATGTTTTTTTTTTGATGGAACTGCTACCAAACCAGGTGGCATATATAGAATATCTCATTTATATTTCATTTTTCATTAGCATTAGCATGGACTGGATGTGTCCACTTATGGATTAGCGTTAGCATGTTCTGGATGTGTCCACTCCTGGATAAACATTAGCATGTTCTGAATATGTCCACTCCTGGATTAGCATTAGCATGTTCTGTATGTTTCCACTCCTGGATTAGCATTAGCATGTTCTGGATGTGTCCACTCCTGGATTAGCATTAGCATATTCTGGATGTGTCCACTCCTGGATTAGCATTAGCATGTTCTGGATGTGTCCACTCCTGGATAAACATTAGCATGTTCTGAATATGTCCACTCCTTGATTACCATCAGCATGTTCTGGATGTGTCCACTCCTGGATCAGCATTAGCATGTTCTGGATGTATCCACTAGTGGGTTAGTGTTAGCATGTTCTGAATATATCCACTCCTGGATTAGCATTAGCATGTTCTGGATGTGTCCACTCCTGGATTAGCATTAGCATGTTCTGGATGTGTCCACTCCTGGATTAGCAATAGCATGTTCTAGATGTGTCCACACCTGGATCAACATTAGCATGTTCTGGATGTGTCCACTCCTGGGTTAGTGTTAGCATGTTCTGGAAGTGTCCACTCCTTGATTAGCATTAGCATGTTTTGGATGCGTCCACTTCTGGGTTAGTGTTAGCATGTTCTAGTTGTGTCCACACCTGGATCAACATTAGCATGTTCTGGATGTATCCACTCCTAGGTTAGTGTTAGTATGTTCTGGATGTGTCCACTTCTGGATTAGCATTAGCATGTTCTGGATGTGTCCACTCCTGGATTAGCATTAGCATGTTCTGGATGTATCCACACCTGGATCAACATTAGCATGTTTTGGATGCGTCCACTTCTGGGTTAGTGTTAGCATGTTCTAGATGTGCCCACACCTGGATCAACATTAGCATGTTCTAGATGTGTCCACACCTGGATCAACATTAGCATGTTCTGGATGTGTCCACACCTGGATCAACATTAGCATGTTCTGGATGTGTCCACTCCTGGGTTAGTGTTAGTATGTTCTGGATGTGTCCACTCCTGGGTTAGTGTTAGTATGTTCTGGATGTGTCCACTTCTGGATTAGCATTAGCATGTTCTGGATGTGTCCACTCTTGGATTAGCATTAGCATGTTGTGGATGTGATTGGATCTAAGACGTCAGCAAACAAAACACATTTAAACACAGGTATAATTATTACATCTACTGTTGTGTATTACTCACTCACTCTCACTCACTCATTTTCTACCGCTTTATCCGAACTACCTCGGGTCACGGGGAGCCTGTGCCTATCTCAGGCGTCATCGGGCATCGAGGCAGGATACACCCTGGACAGAGTGCCAACCCATCACAGGACACACACACACACTCTCATTCACTCACACACACACACACACACACACTACGGACAATTTTCCAGAGATGCCATTCAACCTACCATGCATGTCTTTGGGAGGAAACCGGAGTACCCGGAGGAAACCCCCGAGGCACGGGGAGAACATGCAAACTCCGCACACACAAGGGCGGAGGCGGGAATCGAACCCCGACCCTGGAGGTGTGAGGCAAACGTGCTTGTTGTGTATTAATACACACTTAACGTTCTACAACAGTAGTTCTAGCTTTTTCCATTTATCACAGGTTTACATTAATGCACTTGTTCTAATATGTTCATCTTTCTATAACTCTGTATTGTTTACCAGCTCACTGGCCAGCACAGGGACATGTATGGTGACTGTATGAAATAACCTCAAAACTCTTCACCTCTCTTAAAACTCGTCCATCACCTTATCCTGGCATGGATTATTTTCTTATTACCACATGATCTGTTGTGTGTTATTCTCTACTTATATACACAGAAAGCACTTAAACAAACAAAGTACGAGAGAGATTTTTTTTTAGTTCCATCATTAAACAAAGATGAAGTCACTCCCCAAATGAGCTCGAGAGTCTTTTGATTCATGTATCAAAAAGACAGCCATGAAGAGAAAATACACACAAACACAACAAGCACACACACACACACACACACACACACACACACACACACACACACACACACACACACACACACACACACACACACACACACAAAACTGACACACTATCACAGTCTCCAGAGAGCTAACATAGTTTACCACAGTATGATGTAATCCCCATGGCATTAAAACACACACACAAACACAAACACAAACACACAGATATACACACAAAATTATACACACTTTCAATAAAGAAAAGCATCATGTTGCAGATCACTTGGTAACATTAAAAAGAGGTCTTTGTGTGGTTTGCTAAGCTATGCTGCTTGAGGCATGATTAATAAGGCTGTCTGTCAGAATAATTAATATTCAATGAACTCAGAGTGGATGTCTGCGGGCCTCGGCGACTTAACGAGGGATAGGCCTGAACAAGGAAGCCCTCTGGAAAATTCCTGCACATCACGCACTCTCTCCCGCTCTATCACACACACCCACACAAACACACACACAGACCTTGCACATCTGCCATGTGCTTTAGAGTGTTACACTGCTTGACTTTTTGACAGACACAGCAGGATTGACAACTCTGTGTACCCAACCAATCTGAATTTGTTAAAAAATATATACTTACACAGATGGACAGAGCGATAAGACGTAGAAGGGATCCGCAGAGGGAAAGGGCACAAGCTATTCTCTCTAGTCGTTCTATTTTGGCAATATGACTCTGTGACATGTGAGCTGTGTTTTGCTGCATGAGATATGGTGTTTAACAGCGTGGGGAGCTTTGCCTTTTTTTTTCAAGACTATTGTGTTTCATTTTAAACTGCTCAAAGCAAAAACATGTCACTGTAGCTACCGGCATCTATTATTTATTTACTCTTACTGTATAGTGTTACGGATATATTGTCATTATTAAGATATCACTATCTGTTCTTTGCAGTACTTACCGTACAACTTAAAATACACATTTCACAGTTAGTTTTTTTTTTTCGTATTTTTCGTCATGTTTTGTCTTTTACTCGTTTATTACATATATCACATCAATCCCGTACCTAATATACTGGCAACTCTGTATATATAAGGAGAACAAGCTACAATATACGCTTACTTGCCATGGAATACTATATACATTTCATACACCTTTAAGCTTCAAATTTTTTTATTTTTAATTATTTTTAAATATTTTATTTAATTTTTTTTTAGTAATAAACAACATGTAAGAAATTAAATACTGGTGCTGTAAGAAGAAAATATTCCTGAATGGTGATGTAATGTGACACAACATGAAGCAGAGGTTCTACTACAGACCAGAAGTAATTACTAGACTATTTTACACTTAAAGAATATTCCAGAGTGTTTTTGTCCTCTTGCATAACTTAGATTTCTTGATAAAAATAAATGTAATGTGATTCTTTAATCAGTCATAATTACATCGAAGAGCTGTCTGACCTGCTGGAGAAATTTTCAGTGAACCATAACTGATAGTTCAAAAGTTCGCTAGTTTAATGCTAGTTAGCATGTGAGACATAATATGAAACTTACGGTAAAAAAAAATAAATAAATAAATTGTCCGTATTGAATCTTCCTGAAAGGATGCAACCCCTCCCTGCAGTCTTGTTTTTTTATTGGAACCCTTATAGGGGTCAGGTTTGACTAGAGGAAACTCTATGCAAAGTGAATTCTCAGGAGGTGGATGTGAAATTTACTGTTTCCGGAAATCCAATATCTGAGTGCTGTGTCCTTAATTCACAAACACATCACAACACATCCTTTTTCACCAGGTGGATTGTATGCACATCTGGTGTGAAGTTAGATCTGTTCCAGGAGGATTTTGCTCGAAAATCCTGGAAGCTAGCATTTGAAAAATGCACCACAGGTGTGCTAGGGCATTGAGCAATGTGATTAAATGTGATTATGCCTTGCACCGTCTAGGAGAGAGAGAGAGAGAGAGAGAGAGAGAGAGAGAGACACAGAGAGAGAGTGTGAGAGAGAGAGAGAGAGAGAGAGAGAGAGAGAGAGAGAGTGAGAGAGAGAGAGAGAGAGAGAGAGAGAGAGAGAGAGAGAGAGAGAGAGAGAATACTTCACTTGAAATTTACAACAGCAAATATGACCTGAAATGCTCAGTGGGCTTGCTCTGAGCATAGGGCTGAACTCCTAATCTGAGACAAGATTCTATTAACATTCTACTGATCTTTTGAATCAGATCTAATTATAACCGCATTACTACTAATGTCAGAAGGCCAATTCGACTGCAGTCCTCGTCACTGTTTTAAGGAGTTATGATAGAGTTCTGGATTCGCACATACACACACTACTCAATCTCACCTGTGTCTCAACTTGTCAACAGTCTCAAGTTTCGTCGTGGTCCGACATTAACTAGAATGATTTCTCACTGTAGGGTGGGTCAAAGTTGGAGCGAATTCCTATGCGGCCGTGTTTACGCGTAAACGTGTCCGAAAGTTCTTAAACAAGGCAAAAAGACACCTTACACCGTAGTAGCACACACCAGGCAATTACAGCAAACCACCATGCTCTGAGGGATGTGACGAGAAGAATTGCGGTGAGTCGGGAAGGCGAGGACAGCTCAAGTGGTGGTGCTTGAATTTTGGGGAATGATATGACAAAACACTCATCCTTCACCTACTGTTTATCACCCAACCCACATTCCTGGTCTATGTGTCCTGCCAATCATACACATCAAAACAGATAGAACTCATCTCTTTCTCTCACTCTTTCTGTCTCTCTCTCTTTGAGTATATAGACTCTTACACTCTCCTTCTCTGTTTCTCTGATGCAACCCTGTCATTACGTAAAACGCTGTCTCTCTGGTTTGTTTGTATATCTGATTGCAGCCGATTGTTGTGTCTCTCGCACGAGCGCATGTATATTAAAACACTCGCAATGCGGTATAATCAGACACTTAACCACTCTCAGGGCAGACAGGCCTAGCAGAACCACAGGAAATTGTTCCCAGTTAGCATGATTATCTAGTAAGCAAAGGACACAAGGCTCAATATCCAAACACACACAAGGCAACACAAACACTTCTATTTTAACACAAATGGATGTTCCTCAGGCTGACTGAATGAGGATACATTCTGTATGCTTAATTAAACCACTAAACATTCACTCATCACTCCACTTTGTCTATAAACAACTCAATTTATTGATTATTTGTAGGCATTTTTGTAAACATGCTACTAATTAACAAAAAACTTTCATTTTAGCGTAAATGTTGTAACGAATGTAGTTTTCTTCACAAAGAACTGACTTTTGGTGTGAAAACTCTGAGGGGGAAAAAAAGCACAGTTCTAGTTTTCTGGAAAGTGTTTATATGTGGAAACATTTCATGCAAAAAAAAAAAAAAAAAGCCTAAGCATTATTAAACAACTTCAGTCTAAGCTTGGGATAGATTTTCTTTTATAGAAAAGTAAGCCTATATAAGTACAAACCTACAAAATGACTCGAGTAAGCATATGACAACCACATGTTGCTGTGTGGTTCACTACACTCCACCCCGACACATACCGTACAGTACTCATGTGTGTAAGAACATGTTCCTTCGCTCATCTTTTCTCATGATCTTAATGGGTGAAGGCACGCAATCGGAGCGGCCGTGGAAATAATTAAAGATAGTGTACGGTAATGTGTTCAGTGGCGACGCTCGCTACACCACTCATTTACTTTACTCTAATGACTTGGGGAAGAGCAATAAAAAAGGAGAAGGCAATAAAGAGTGAGGCACAGAGCAGCAGGCAATATTGTTTAAGAATTAAACGCCCCAAATATCTTTGGGAAATAAGATTGTTTTGCTGTGGATGGGTCCTAATTGACTCAGTCACGGTGGTTTGATGGGAAAAAAAAGGTTTCCATGCTTTAGGAGGCTTGGCTCCACTTTTCTCAGCCACAGTGATCACAATGCAGAAGCATTCCTCTTTCACTTTCTTTGTTTTCCTCTTTGTTGTTTTTTTTCTTTTGACAAGCCCAAGTACAGAAACACAAATTTAATGTCTTGAGTATGCAAAAGCTTTAAAGTTCCTATATACATTCTGTTGGTTGTTGTAGAACCTTTACTACTAAATGATTTGAGCTTCCATTTTCTACATGTGTGTTGGTTTCCTTTGGGATTTCCAGTTTCCTCCCATTGTTAAGGAGTATGCACAGGTGAATTCTGATGTGATTTCTCCAGTCCTACAGCTAGTGTTGCTGGGATTGAACTGTGGATCTCACTGTGACCTTGACCGGGATAATGAAGATGGACGGTTGGACGGATGTGCTTAATGTCTCTATGTCATCAGCATGGATGCTGGTTAGCCACATTTTGTGTACTAGCTAATCATAATAAATAAATAAATAAATAAATAAATAAATAAATAAATAAAAATGGGGGACATGGTGGCTTGGTGGTTAGCACATTTGCCTCACACCTCCAGGGTTGGGGGTTTGATTCCCGCCTCCACCTTGTGTGTGGAGTTTGCATGTTCTCCCCGTGCCTCGGGGGTTTCCTCCGGGTACTCCGGTTTCCTCCCCCGGTCCAAAGACATGCATGGTAGGTTGATTGGCATCTCTGGAAAATTGTCTGTAGTGTGTGATTGTGTGAGTGAATGAGAGTGTGTGCCCTGCGAAGGGTTGGCACTCCGTCCACGGTGTATCCTGCCTTGATGCCCGATGACGCCTGAGATAGGCACAGGCTCCCCGTGACCCGAGAAGTTCGGATAAGCGGTAGAAAATGAATGAAAGAATGAATAAATAAATATTGAATATATTACACAAATTAAAACAAATAATTTAAAAATAGTTGCACTTTTAAAAGTTACTATATCTAAATGCCATTTAAAACAAAGAAACAAAGAAACAAAGAAACAAAGAAACAAATTAATAAATATATTGCACAAGCGAAAAAGGCGTTAAAAAGGTAGAAAATAAAATCATAACCTCACTTCTAACGTTAATCTTTAACTTTGTAAGTTTATATATATAAATAAAGGAATGCAGATATTACAGAATATTAAAAGTATAAGGCTATATTTGTATAATTATTACACTGATGGTTATGCATTGTGTTTAAAGTTGATTGTTCAGGCGTGGTGGTGGTGGTGGTGGCGGTGGTGGTGGTGGTGGAGGCGATTGGGGTTGATGAGTGATCCTCCATTGAACTAAACCCTACAGTGTTCTATGATCTGACTTGGGTATTATTGTAATAATGTACGTTATATCAACTGAAACGCTATCCTACACTACTGAAAAGAAGCTATTGGACAAAGACAGCGTGATATTTGCACACAAATGGCCTGTGTTATATAACAGCTGAATTGATGGCTTGTCCTTCGCTTTATCCAGATAAAAGATGAGTCACTTAGTATCAATTACAGAGTCTCGTCTACAGCCAGGGGCAACTGCGTAATCCCCCTTAACCCACACTCCCACCATACACACACAGACAATGACCGTGTGATACACAACACACAGCTACAAAAGAAGGGTGTATGGGCAACTGTGCACCACCCTGCCACCCTGCAGTCATGCTGAGATTCAACCATCTCCCTGCATCTCAGATATCCCTATACGTGTGTGCGTATGTGTGCATATGTGTGCGTGTATGTGTGTGTGTGTGTGTGTGTGTGTGTGTGCTTTACCTAAAAAAAAACTGGGTGTGTTTTATGGACAGGTGCATGCTATGTGGTTTGATGGCTACAGGTGGCACCAGTGCGGTGTCTGGACTGGCTGACTCCACTGAGCTTGAAAGGGTGCAGTGATAGTTTAGGCAAGCCGTATTATATAGAGAACGGAACAATGGACACTGTGACAAGGCACATAATAAGTAATTGGGACTCTGAGCCGGGATTTTCTTCATCGGGATCATTAGACTGGAGACTTGATTATGTTTCACTCAACACATCCAAAGAGTACATGCTTTAAGCTCTATTTAAAGGCTTGGTGTTTTTTTTTAAAAGGCCTTAAATTGCCCAAAGACTCAGTTTCAGTTTACTTATGACATATCGTACAAGTTCACCAACTCTCTAGTGTTCCATCAAGCCTACCAAACACACACACGCACGCACAGAACTTTGCTTTAACTTTGCATGCTCTGCTCTGGAATTTTCATTATGTAAAAGTGGATAAAATACAAACTCAGCCCTGTAAATTTATAGCTTGCTGCTCTCTGCCATTAAAAATATGACTGTTTTCAGTCTGCATGCTGAAACCGGAGTAAGAAAATAGAGCAGACCGCAGAGTTTACACTGCCACACCACAACAGCAGCGAGCTCTCAGCAAGATTGTGCTAACACACACACACGGACACACACACACCAACGAGACAGTAAAACAGTAAAAGTATATATATATATATATATATATATATATATATATATATATATATATATATATATATATATATATATATATATATGGAGTACACTACTGAGCACACACACACACACACACACACACACACACACACACACACACACACACACACACACACACAGTTAAAGATGGACAAGCAGTTGCATTCATGAGTTTGTAATGATTTACTGGGTTGATGCCATTTTTCCTGCTTTTACCAAGCATGAAAAATGGAAAAGTTGTAAGCCAATTCATTAAAAAAAAGACTAAACAGGTCTGTTGTTTGTCCCTTTACTGTATGTAATTTTACCTTTCTTTGAACAAGATGAATTTAGTCTATCTAATTTTAGCTCCAAAATGTATTTTTGGGGAAAAAAATTATGATAAACAAATGCATCCACTGTACTGTATGTCACACACTCCTCCCCATTCACAGCAAGAAACATGTCACAGATAAACCTGAAAAATATCATTCACTGGAGATGGAATATAGAGGGTGTGTCACTGTGTGTGAATATACTGTACAGTCAAGGCTAGAAAGAAATCAGCCCCAGCATCGCTTCTAGTCACATCTGAAAATTTTTCAAACCGTCATCGATTGTGTTTTTGAACTCCGTTCCACAAAAGGACATTTTCCGCCTTAAGACATTTGTTAACGCCAAAAAATCTAACGTGGATGCCAAAAACATATAACCGCGCACTCGTAACTCCTTTTTACTTCTTTGCTGTGTTTGGCTTCATCTTAGCGCTAGTATATCATACCACAATGACTTCTCTGAAACCCATAACAGTTTTAATGATTATCAAATGTGTCCCTTCATTCCTTTGTGCCTCTGTCATTCGTGTCTCCTAATCATGGCCTGGTTTACAAGATGTTGTTGTTTTTTACAGCTCCTTTCCCATAATGCTTGAGTTTTTCTTCTCCTTCGTTTGTCTTTTGCTTCGGAGAGACGGCTGCTTTTCAGAGGAGGAGAGCGACAAGCTGCACAGCAGATAATCTGCAGCTTCAGCTCGCTCAGTAAGAAGAGTTTCGTGTAGCTACATGATGACTCAACACAGTAATTCTGTCATTAAGAGCTAATGCGCCCATGGCCTTCACTCTCTCTCTCTCTCTCTCTCTCTCTCTCTCTCTCTCTCTCTCTCTCTCTCTCTCTCTCTCTCTCTGTCTCTCTCTCTCTCTCTCTTCACACACGCATATGCATACACATCCAGAACTGTAGTGGTTCTAAGGGCAGACTGAGGGCAGACACAGGGCAGAGTGGCACATGCCAGTGTAAGAGAATGATACTAATCAAAGCAGTGGATAAGACAGACATAGTTGCAATAACGTTATGTATAAAAAGAAGAAAGACAAAAAAAATTAGCTAGCTTTTTCAGGATCATTCCAAGAAGGTACAAAATCTGCAAAATCATGCACATGCTAATATGTTAACGAAGTAAATTCAGATAAAAAAAAAAAAGCATCAAAGGTCGTATACAGGAGAAAGGGATAGAAGCAAGGATATACATATATAACACAGAGGCAGAAAGCTGGACAGGCTAAAGTACTAAAGCTCTGCTGCATCACACTTTTAAGCAGATAGAAAATAAGGGCTAATTCCCATTAACATGGGTTAGGTGAAATGACATTGTTGGTAATGTAGGAAACCACACTACATGACCAAGGTGAAACTAATCCGATATGTCAATAAAATATTTTTTTTCTTTATTTACAGATTAACATGACGTCCATTATGTCTATTAAATTAAAAACTGCTTGGGTGGAATAAATGTTTGCTTTGACTGGAAGGAAGCTACAGTATGGCTAAGCCTGCTAGCTCTATGAGCTGATAGACTAATCTGGAAATATGTATCAAACACGGAGGTGTATTCAAAGCGATGTATGTTCTACACTGGTGGGACAAAGAGTACTAAAAAACGTTTAGCTCCTCGGGGGGAAATGAAACGGCTTTTGATTGTAAGAGGAATTAGAGAAAAGGGTTATGAGCCTTTTTTCCCTCCCCATACAAAAAAACAGCATGGTGAAGAGAAAGAAAGAGTGAGAGAAACTGATAAAACATGCCTCAGCCTGGTTCACACCTGTCTCTCTTAGAACATAACAAACCCTCATAATTAAGACAATTTAGACTTGCGAGTTATGTTCCCAAGACACCCACAAAGACAGAACCTTTAGGCTACGCACAGAGAAAGAAAGAAAGAAAGAAAGAAAGAAAGAAAGAAAGAAAGAAAGAAAGAAAGAAAGAAAGAAAGAGAATTAGCTTTGAATGTCAGACAGAAAGTTAGCATAAAGGAAGAACATACTTTCACACGGAATGTACTATGTATTGCATATGTTTATGTTCAGAAGGGATTTAGCTAACATAAGCTCGTCTGTAATCCAAACTCTTGTAAAGGATCAGGTTAAGGCACAATCCAATGCATGCACACATACACACACACCTGTTGTCAGACAGCTCTTATGAGTAACCCGTGTCAAGCTGCTTGACTGATTATGAAATTGACTGATGGTTGAATCTCACCTGTTTACCTGCAGCTATTCTGCTCCTGTCACTCCCAGCAGCAGGGCCTGTATCCTGCTCCACATCCACCTGCAGCCCTGAGGGAAAGACTCTATGCTTCGTCAAGCCCTCAGATAACCTCCCAACAACATTCTCACAACACAACTTCTCCCAGTTTAAAAAAGGAGATGCGATTAACACGAGTACGTTTGTGTTTTCAATCAATCAGTCTGACATTCTGATTTTCAACTCGTCTGCCAAGAATTTTCTTATCGTTACTAAACTGGTCTCTAACATATCATTATATTTCCATGAGGACAACCACAAAAACACGGTAAAATATCTATAGTAGGGCCCGGAGACTTGTTCAGGGGTGGTTCTGACATTGCTTCAACAAGTTCTGATGAAGACATTAATTATTTTAAGCAGGTGGCAAAACATATATGGTTGAAGATCACAAAAAAAAAAAAAAAACAGGTTTTCCACTCCCTTACAGTGAAATACTATAAAAAACATGCTTCGTCAAGCCATTGGTAAAAGTTTATTAGTCATTTTTGTGTAAATGTAAATGTAAACGTGGTCAAATTAGTTCAGATAAATCATTTGCTAAGTGTTGAAATAACCAAAAAGACAACTCAGTCATCTTTTTCTTTCTTTTTTTTTTTTAGCAACAATGACTTAGGCAGAAATTCTCAAAAGCCCAAGTCAGACAAAATAAAAGCATCCGTCTCGCTCACAGCTATGTCTGGATTCCCTTCTCGGGCAAGATCAACACGTTTAGTGACATCAAAGGCAAACCTGATACCTTAAGCATAAGAAGATTAACACTTGCAGTGATCTGAAGCTTAAGACTGTGAGAAGACTCTTTTGGCAGCCAGTGCCAGGAGGGACATCATCAATGACTTGGCACTGATATCTCCACGTTTATTTAACCAAATCTAGTACGACGCTTCTATCTTCTAGTAAACCTATGTACCTGAAACACCCTTTCAAGTTTCAGCCTGGTGTCACAGGACTAGAAG
The DNA here is from genome assembly GCF_022655615.1 of Tachysurus fulvidraco. Taxonomy (NCBI): domain Eukaryota; kingdom Metazoa; phylum Chordata; class Actinopteri; order Siluriformes; family Bagridae; genus Tachysurus; species Tachysurus fulvidraco. Next base: position 4,906,558 of record NC_062518.1, read on the forward strand.
TCACCATAACGATGGTGTGTGAACATACTAGCAGGACAAGAAGGTGTACCATAAAAAGCACATAACAGCTCTCACAAAGCGCTATTGTGCACCATTCAACCTGCCTTTCCACCTCGTGTCACTTTCTTTCATTCAAAGATTATGTCAGATATAAGTGCAGCAATCATGCTGTCAAGTGCCTGTGGCTCTGTGGAAGCAGGTGTTGTGTTTTACAAATACGCACAAAGACCGACGAGTCAAAGCTACGGCTTTGTTAATGCTCTTTGCTGTAGATCGTCGATTTTGTGCTTGGTTCGTTTTGTTGTAATCTCTCAAAAGATAGTGTCAATTACCAGTTGACAAAATTCTCTGGAACGTTGCACCTATAATTTAGAGAGGTTACATTGTCTAGAAAATCAAATAACGATTCCATCTGCAACGTCCTTTTTTTTTTTAACTATTCAGGGTTCAATCTGTTCAGGGTTTCTCTAACGTGTTTGACAAATTTAACAAACTTTCCTTGTAGAGACATTTTCAAGAACATCCTTTACATTGTAAGCATCCTAGTTTATTTAAATATATCTAGTATTAATCTTGAATTTTCTATTCTATTAACCTTTATATTATTCTTTATAATAAACTTTTGTTCTATGTTTATGTTCTGTAAAGCTGCTTTGAGACAATGTCAATTGTAAAAAGTGCTATACAAATAAATTTGAACTGAATTGAATTGAATATTAATGTCTATATGGTTGTTGATCAGAGGACCAGGGTTCAATCCCCAGCACTGTCAAGCTGCCTCTGTTGGGCCCTTGAGCAAGGCCCTGAACCCTCACTGCCCTAGTGGTGCTGTATCATGTCTAACCCTGTCCTCTGTCCCCAAGCTCCAAAGTTGGGATATGCAAAGAAAGAATTTCACTGTTCTGTAATGTATATGTGACAAAATAAAAGCTTTTCTCTATCTATTCATAAAATTCTATGAATCTGAATAAAGAGTAACCTTCGACACACCCAGTAATTGCAGAAACACCGAAGGAGTGTTTGTGTCAGGTGATTTATTGACAATAATTTGGAAAATGGTGTTCTGTTCAATGTAGGTGGAGGAAACAATATTCAAATTAGGTTTTTGTGTGTGCTAATTGTTCTCAATAGCTGCAGCAAGTACGGATCTGTAAAAGATCTCCTGGAAATGTAATCCGAAACATCTGACACTTATGATAATTGTCTGTCATAAAGGCTTTGATACTCATAGCCAAGCTTTTCAAAAGAGAAGATGAATACAGAACAAAACATTTAAAAAAAAATAAAAAATAACAGGTTTGGAGATAAATGTGTTGTGTTTACACGGTATGAGTAATGGGAACATGCCCTTCTCACAGGTCCTTTGAAAGCTGTTGGCTGAGGTGCGAACTTGTTGGGAAATTTAATATGAAACTTGAGCTATTATCTTACATTTCAACGATTTTGTTTTTGTGAAACTTTCTCACAATCTTAAATTATCGTACATCATTTTGAGTACTGGTGCTTTTTACCTTTCACACAACAAGGTTTATGTCTTGTGTTGCTGTTGGTTGGATTCATTTCCACACAATCACCTTTAGGGATCCGAGCACTCTGGTAAAGATGTTGGAACCATCATACAGGACATGACTTTAATTTGTGCAGAGTTAAACTATATACGCATAACAAACATGTGCCTGAGGTAACTTTAAGTCACTCTCTTTTTTTTAACTTAAACTATACTTGACATATAAATGGTGCTTGGGAATGAAAACACTGAAACTCTGCCCTCTCCACTTACTGTACATTGCTCAGTTCTCAGTTACAGGCTCTTAAACGGTTTATAGTTTGTTCTTTTACCATAAGAGGTATACTGAACTTAAGGCTTACAACGTAAATTATTCACAACAATCACCATTCTGAGGTGTTAAACACACTTTGTGTAAAATTGACACCACCATATTTGGCTCTTAAGTAGAAACTCCCCAATTTTTGCCAATGTCATTAAGTTTGTCTAAGTCATAAACCATTCATAAACCATGTCTTAACTAAAGAGACATGTCTAAACTCAACAGACACACAACTTTAATTGTTAAGCTAAGTTTTCTTTTTATCTGAGCCAGAGAGTATTGTCAATGTCATCCTCCCACTATTATTCCACCCAAACTCTAACCAAAATTAGAAGATGAACAAATTTTGGACTTCATTGTACATTTCATAAATAGACATGTATGAAGTAAAACCTTCACAGTGCAAAAATATAACATCCAACTCTATCCAGAAATATAGAAATACAAGGATGGTCCACTAGGTGATGTCCAGGTATGTCTATCATGTTGTACCTGTCATCTTAGCAGCACTGTGCTAAAAAAAAAAATACAGTGTCTTCATGTAGGTGACCAGAGTGACTTTAATCCTCTCTCTGGTTCATTCTGTCCCAGGTGGGCGAAGACAGGTGTTAGAGCCATGCTGTCACCCTGCGTCGACCTGTTCAGTACAAGACGCTGTGGGCCCATGTGGGGGGAAAAGCATCAGCTGCCCTCCTACAGAGAAGAAGTTCTTACAACAATGTTGCTGTAGCTCGGGTGTCTGGATGAATCATATGAAACCATGCTGGAGAATTTCAGAGTGAATTTTGGAGTTTCTTAGCATTTCTTTTTTAGCTTTAATGACAGGGCTGGGCTACTGATCAAGGTCATGGGTTCGAACCCCAGGTCCACCAAGCTGCCACTGCTGGGCCCCTGAGCAAGGCCCTTAACCCTCAGTTGCTCAGTTGTAAGTCACTCTAGATAAGGCTGTCTGCTAAATGCCGTAAATGTAAATGTAAATGTAATGGGCTCAAATTTGTGAAAAACCTTACGATCCTTATGATGTGGCAACGTCCATAATGAAAAGATGGTGCTACACAAATAAAACTAAACTGTATTTAATTGAATTAGAAACATTTTTAGATTTTAGATCAAATCCATCAATGATCGTCGGATAAAATTTAGAATTAGATTTATTAATAATTTGTAGAAAACAGGGTCAATATCAAATTTACTTGCATTAATATAGATAGATACAGTTCAGAATCCTAACCAGTGAGCATTTACTTTCTTTGTTATTTAAAACTAAATAAATTCGCAATACTTAAAATTCTTAAAACTAAAGCAAAAACATTAAAATTTTAAAATTCATTCTTAAAACAAAACCTTATACTTATTTCTAATTTGAAAAAGAAAAAAAAAATGTGTTCACTGTTTTTTTAACCTTGCTGTGTAACACCAAGCAATCGATTTATTTCCTTAGAATAAAAAATAAGGAAAATATATTAGATGTATTTATTTAATGATTTTTTTGTTTGTTAAAGTAAGACAGTGAAAACTCGTTGCAATAAAAGTCTAGATTTATCTCTTGGAGGCTGAAACGTTTCATATTAAAAAAATCCTCATTTTAATCAATAATAATAATCTAATTGTTTTAGCTAGCCATGGGGACATGGAGGGAAAGGACAGATCTTAACATTTTTGATTAGAATGATGATTTTGACACACAGAAACAATTACATAAAGTGTGGTATCATGGGAAAACATCTCTGTGCTCTGATTGTTAGTGTTGTTCTCTCTGGAGTCACTCTGTCAGACTTCACGACTCTGACCTGGAACGATGTGCTCGTTTCATCACCGCTCTTCTGCTTGCCTTCTGTCTAAAAGCCGATCGAGGTTTACTTATTATTTATCAGCCAGTAGAAAAGAGAACGGGTGATGAAATGTATTACACTCAGTTCCAGTTCATTAGTGCTCAAAGTGATAAACATATTCAAAAACATACGTTTCTAAATGCGATCATTCGGGAGGAAGGAATTACTGTTGGGTCTGTGGTGAACTCGGAAATTGCGCTGACCTGTTAGTTCCTCAGGAGCTCTTGGTTGTTTAATTCCACTTGACTATAAACCGTTCTAGAAAGGACATTATTTACATTTACATTATTTCCTGTCCAATGCCACCCACATGATGATGAGGTTCCTTTCTGAGTTTGGTTCCTTCCTCATATCATCTCAGGGAGTTTTTGTCTCACCACCATCACCTCCGGCTTTCTCATTAAAGATAAACATTAGAGTTAAATGGTAACCTAATTTTAAACTTTAAGCTTTAAACCATTAACTAAAATAAAATTAACAGCAAGTTTTGATGTTTAAAGTCAAAATAAATCATGTAACATCTGACGATGCAGATGCTCAAGGAAGAAAACTGGAGAATTATGGCAACCCAACACTTATTGAATGGCACGAGTGTGAAAAAAAACACTGTATGATTTAGCAGACAAGAAAGTTAGATGTTTGGAGAGAACGGTATCTCGGTTGGGTTCATGTAGACATTACAGATTGTGTGGCGTGGGCGCGTGTTTAAAAATGTGTTTATATACTCAGTGTGGTAAACTGTTCACATTCCTACCATTAAAAATGTTTGTGAATGTCAGTTCAGATCTTCATAACTTTGCCTGTCTGAACTGTACACACGTGGGTGTGTTAGTGCGTTTGTGTGTGTTACACAAGGCTCTCAGACACCTCATTAAGGCAGAGGCTGCCTCAACCGAAACAAATTTAGAACAATCCCTAAGCTTTGGCTGGGATAAGAAAAGGCTCTCTTACTCCTCCTGGGGCTTTGACAGCTCCGGCCTGCTCACCTCATCTGTTAGGGCTCTTAAATAGAATGTGTACGCTTGAGTGTATGTGTGTGTAAGTGCATGTATGTATGTACCGCTCAACATACTCCTCACTCTAATACACCCATGATGAGTCTGACCGCTCTTTTTCATCTCGCATGCAGTTCTCCTTACTGTTTCTTCTCCTTTTGTTACTCAGGCATGATTTGTTGAATCTTCGTTCATAAAAAAGCAACCATCATGCAAATATTCACATTAATATTTCTGTATTATCTGTTGATTGTTCTAAACATTGATATGTTCATAATTTTTGGATTTATTCAGATGTAAGCGTTGTATGTGAATATCACTAATTGTAACAAATACAAATACCACGAATATCAGGAATATAGAGAATTCTTATTTATTCACAACAATTGCAACCTAATAATGAATGTTTAATTAAATTTTGGGGGTTTGTTCCATTTCAAAGAGAGCTGGATACAGCAAGGAGTAAAGAAGCAGCAAAATTTGATTTTTTTTTATTGTACTGTCTGTATGGTGTTCTTTAAACAATACTGAATAATGTTTTTTATAATCATTCATTCATTCATTCATTCATTTTCTACCGCTTATCCTAACTACCTCGGGTCACCCTGGATGGAGTACCAACCCATCGCAGGATACACACACACTCTCATTCACTCACACACTCACACACTACGGACAATTTTACAGAGATGCCAATCAACCTACCATGCATGTCTTTGGACCAGGGGAGGAAACCGGAGTACCCGGAGGAAACCACTATGGCACGGGGAGAACATGCAAACTCCACACACACAAGGCGGAGGCAGGAATCAAACCCCCAACCCTGGAGGTGTGAGGCAAACGTGCTAACCACCAAGCCACCATGCCCCCCTTTTATAATCATATTATTATTTATTTATATACTGTATATATTTGTACAGAAATATGGTTTGAATATGACAGTATATAGTTCAGGCTACTGCAACAAACCACTTACGATTGACAAACAAAAGGATTTTGTTCTATTCATATATGAATATAATGTTTTAACACATCCTTGACATGAATGTTTCTCATGAATGTATGAAAGTTCAATAATAATAATAATAATAATAATAATAATAATAATAATAATAATAATAATAATAATAATAATATAAACTAAATCTCAAGTATGCTGAACAACAGAAAAGTAAAAAAATTTACGAGAACTTGCACTAATTGGTATAAAAATAGTTTCTGATGTGAAATGTTTGACGATTATTAATAACGTACTAAACTTTCCCAAAGTAAACCTTGACAAAACTCTGCTGTTGTTTTATGCATAGAAACTGCAAATAGATTACTGTACTCTTGATTTTACGTCTAACTGGTCCGACGAAGTATTGGCTAGGAAGTATTTCTTACTTTCTGTAATAAATTCAATATAAAAAAACATATGAGAGTGAAATAATTTCAGAGTCAGCCAGTCAGAGACACAAACTCTGTGTCAAATTAAAACAGAAAGGTGCTTTCAGTGCTGTGAAGTTTGGTTGTTCTGATACCTGAGTAGGATGAATGGATAGATGGATGGATGGATAGATGGATGGATGGACCAATTCGTGGATGGATAGGTGGATGGATGGATAACGGCATAAAGGGATGAGGGAGAGGTAGGAGAATGTACATGCCCCGATGGATTGGTGGATGGGTGGATTTATAAATAAAGACATATAGGAATGAGAGAGAGGTGGGAGAATGTACAGGGACCAATGGATGGATGGATAGATAGATGGATGGATAAAGACATATATGGATGAGGAAGAGTTGGGAGAAAGTACATGGACCGATGGATGGATGGATGGATGGATGGATGGATGGATGGATGGATGGATGGATGGATGGATGGATGGATGGATAACAATATAAAGGGATGAGGGAGAGGTGGGAGAATGTACATGTACCAAAAGATAGAAGGATGGATGGATAAACACATATAGGGAGGAGGGAGAGGTGGAAGAATGCACATGGGCCAATGAAGGAATGGCTAAAAGGATGTCTGGAAAAAGAGATTAAGAGTGATACAGGGTAAAGGACAGGACACGTCCAATTTTCTGTCTCCTTCAGTCCAATCATGGTTCTTCTTTTCATGGTCTCAATCTCCACACCCCGTGTTCACCTCTTCATCACCATCCACACAGACAGAAATTAACCTTCAGTCACAATTACACATTTAACACTTCACCTTAAGAACAATTACCAGTGCAAAGCGATCCAGCTTCAGCTTCTATTAATTGCTGCTTGAAGTAAAATGTCAGTGCATATGGATTTTCTGCCAGAAGGAGTCTGTGTAAGTGTCCTTCTCTCAGCAGAGAGGGGATCGCTCAATGAATTATTCATTACAGCTAGGAGAGGAGGACACACTGGGCAGCGCAAAGAATTTACCAGCAATTGTGTTTGTCACTGCAGGCTATCCAATCAAATTTCTGGCACTGGAGAGAGAAGAACAGACAAACTGTGTTACTGTGATTTGTGAGACGCATTAAACAAACTGAATAAAACCAACGACTACAAAGCTTTACAAGGAGAATGTTAAATTAAGCAAACATGAGTAGTTTAGGGCAAGATAATTAGCATGTAATGAGGTAATGATGATATCAGTACCCGAGTGTGATGATAGAAGAATTTCTTTTTCCTTGGAAAAAAATTCACTGAGAAAACAATATGAATTTTTCATATCATGAATTATGTAAAACATTATATATGATAAAAAAAATGTTTTTAAACATGTCTAATTACATATGTTTTATATTTCTGTCCATCTTGTGATAGATTTATTCTTTTTATGATATGTTTATAATCAGATCAATAATCATATTATTATTATTATTATTATTATTATTATTATTATTATTATTATTATTATTATTATTATTATTACTTCAAACAATATATAATAATCAATAAAAATTAAAAGGTAATTATAAAAAAATAAATGTACTGCAAATGAAAAAAAAAATCAGGAGAAGAATATTGCAAGAAGAAAAAAAAATTGTGCTCATTTTCTGAGATTCTTGTTTTCCTGTGAAAATGCTTTAGCTTCTGTTTAATGGTGATTAGGTGTGTGTCAAGGAGTATATTATGTATGCTGGGGTCAGCTGGGACTGGAGAGAGATTGTCACTTTGCTTTCAGGTCACTGGAGAGGTCAGAGGTCACACTGACACTGACTTTTAACAGTGGAGTGTAGACAGACACAGCGCAGAAACAAACACAGTCACAACAATAAAAATCACAACCAGTCAGGCTTAATCTATATCAAATCTGTGCATTTTAGTCATTATTTTTTTTTTCTAAATGAGAATTTGGGCGAATGCAAACTTTTTTTTTGTTCCGTTCAAATCTGTAATTTTTTTTTCTTACATATGGACAAATTATGCCATTTTGTACCTGAAGCAAAATGAATTGTAGATACAATAAATACAGATGTGATATGTATCTTTTTTATATGAAATCTTGGCTTGTCATAGAATTGTACAAAAGTGTTTTGCTGCGTTATTTAGAGATGCACTAGGAAGTTCTTTGCAGAGGTGGAAGTAAGTCACACGTGCAAGTCACAAGTACGTCTCAAGTCATTTTTTTTAATATCTGTCAAGCAAGTCTCAAGTCTCAAATTTGCGACTTAAGGCTGACTCGAGTCAAGTCATATGACTCGAGTCTCCCATATATAGTTCTTTGCATGTACACACTATGAGCTTTTAACCTGCTACAATTATTATTATATCCGAGATCATATTGCAGCACATATTCATACATACGAGGTCATAGTGTTTCATTTAAGAGATACCTTGTCTCAATTACTAACAGACTTCCTCAAGAAAAATAATATTCAAAAGACATACAATATGTGGTGAAAATGTATCTCTACTTTTACTTCACCGAGCCAGAAAAGTGCAGAGATGTCAGAGGTTAAGCGCTTAGAGCCAAAGACTCCACAGTAAACTTGTTCAGGGTGACTGATCTGTCTTTTCAGCTCATACACACACACACACACACACACACACACACACACACACACACACACACACACACACACACACACACACACACACACACACATGCTCACAGTTTGGGTATGCTAACATACACACATTTTAGCAGGTACATAAATTAACCACAAGACGATTATTAAATGCCATTTATTGTGCTACAATACTCTCTCTCTTTCTGGATGGATGGACAGATGGATGGATAGATAAAGTCAATGGGGATGTCGGTGAGGTGGGAAAATGTACATGGACCAATTGGGCGGATAGACAGATGTATGGATAAAGACATACAGGGATAAGCGAGAGGTGGGAAAATGTACATGGACCAATGGATGGATGGATGGATGGGTGTATTGATGGATGGATAGGTTTATGGATGGAAGAATGGGTGTGTAGATGGATGAATGGGTGTATGGATGGATAAAGACATATAGTGAAGAGGAACAGCTGGAAGAATGTACAGGGAGGAGAAAGACATACAGTATGAATGACATATGAATCTCTCTCTCTCTCTCTCTCTCTCTCTCTCTCTCTCTTTCTGTCATACTTATTCAAATTCAAATTTTATTTGTCACATACACAGACATGCAGTAAAATACCTTTAAGTTTTCGCATATCGCAGGTTGATATGAGCCTGGGGTCAGAACTAAGGGTCAGCCATAGTACTACGCCCCTGGAGCAGGTGAGGCTAAGAGCCTTGCTGAAGGACCCAACGTTGATGTCTCAGCAGCTTGTGGGCTTGAACCCCGACCTTCTGATCAGTAACCCGAAGCCTTAACCACTGAACCATCACGCCCTATTCTGTCATAAATGTCATTTTATAGTGAATTAGAATTGAACAAAAGTGAAAAAAAATGAGAACAGTAACATTCTATACCATTAAAAATAACATTAAATAGCATTAAATAGATAGAAAGTATAAAATATATGGATACGTACAGTACTAAGTTTAATTCATAGCAATTCCTATTAGGACCCAATTCATTTTAACACAATGAGGTGATAATAAATATATTGAAATGTTGCTGTATGCACCGTTCTTTTATTACTAGAAGCACCACATCATGATTATTTTATTTTCTTTTTAACTTATTTAACACTTTGACCATTTTGATAACCAAGTCCATCCCTGATGAGCAACATTATCCACTCACATCCTCTCAGCTCGCCTTTCAGAGCTCGGAGGTGAGAGGAGCCAAAGTGTCGCCATCACGACTTCATGACAAATTACATGTTTCACTCCTGCTTGTAAACCTTAGGATTTGGTATAGGGATCTTACAAAGGTGTTTACACGTGTTTCCGAGATGGCGCTGAGACAAAAGACTGTAGAAATATCAGATGAGAAAGAATTGTCCAGAATTGTGAAGGTTTGGAATGGAGAGGAAGCAGAGGCAGGACAATCATACAAAATGAGTCTTGGAAGGTAAAATGGAAGGTCTCAAAAGTGTTTCTGTTAGAGAAAAAGACAAACAAGCAAACAGAGACACTCCTAAACGGAAACACACACACACACACACACACACACACAAACACACACACACACACACACACACACACACACACACACACACACACACACACACACACACGAGCGGTGAGATGAAAAGGAGAGCGAAAAAGAGCTTTGAGGGTGAGAGGAGGTGAAGTATTGATCAACCATTGACAAACACAATAGAAATTTTATATGTGATGTGAGAGGCCCATCCATAATTTATCAGAGGGCAAATGTGAGTGAGGAAAAGAGGGAGTGGATGGGGAGAGAGGACAGGGAATAGGAGCTATTGATTAGAGTAAAGAAGTGCAGGGGCACGTTGCTGCAGCCAGGAGAGACAGCACAGGAAAGCCATTAAGGATGGCAGTGTTACTAGACACGGACAGATGAGGAGAGAGAGAGAGAGAGAGAGAGAGAGAGAGAGAGAGAGAGAGAGAGAGAGAGAGAGAGAGATTGGAAGAGATAGGAAAATTGGAAATGCTGTTGAAGAGAGAGAGAGAGAGAGAGAGAGAGAGAGAGAGAGAGAGAGAGAGAGAGAGAGAGACCCAGCCCCCACCCCTTTTCTCCTGTGCCACCTCATGGATCAATATGGCCATGTCAAAACAGTAAATGCATGCTTTTGCTCTTAAGTAAAAGGTGTCCAAGATTTTTTAAAAGCATTGATTTGGGACGGGTCGATGGAAATCAGTGCGGATTTTCTCCTGTGCAAAGAGGGGGCAATAACACTCAGCAGATAACCGAGCAACAGAAGGATGATGGCTGTGGTAGCGGAGGGAAACTCTGAGGAGAGGAGAGGAAAGGAAAGGAAAGGAAAGGAAAGGAAAGGAAAGGAAAGGAAAGGAAAGGAAAGGAAAGGAAAGGAAAGGAAGGACACTTGCACAGATTACCCCGAAAAGGTCAGCTTGATGTCGGGGTCAAGGATTCACCTCAGCCTTAGTCATCCCCAGTGGAGGAGGATACTCATCTGAGGATAGGACAGAAGGAGAGAATTTCACACAGGTGCCAGAGAGAGAGAGAGAGAGAGAGAGAGAGAGAGAGAGAGAGAGAGAGAGAGAGAGAGAGAGTCAGACAGCCATTTTGCACATTAAAGAACAGGCTTGTCTAGACACTAGCACTCCTCTATATTCTCAAGAGACGCAGTAAATGAATTAAGTCTCTTTCACTTTTGACAGTGGGCAGTCGGTCTAGAAAAAAATAAAAGTAAACAAAAAGAAAAGATATTCAGCAATGTATGTTGTTTGTACAGTCACTGATTTCTGCCTAGTATCAATAAATAAATAAATAAATAAATAATATACTACTTATTAATGCTTTACTTTTACTTAAAGCTATTAAAGTATATTACTTTGTCATTATTGTAGTATGGGATTGCCAAAGGTAAACAAAGTAATAATTAGGGTTATATATCTAAAATTATAATTATTATGAAAAAACAGTAATATGTAATATACTTTAATTCTGTGCCTTATAAGCTCTGATCATCTATAATGCACCATATGAATGCAAAAGCAGTAAACAATTCAACTGTTTGGTTTCATTTTATATAAATCTCTAATAGGAAAGAATAAAGAACAATTTTCACTTTCAGTGATAAAAAGAAATCTACATAATGTACCATGGCATAATATTGTCATATACATTCGTAACAGTGTTATAAGTAGTAATAAGAAAAAAAAAAGTTATGGGTCAGAGAAGATGTACATAACTTTGTCTTTCTTTTTAATTTCTGTTTTATGATCACTACATTGTATTGTCATTACTATTAAGTGAATTAGCAAAAGTTGACTAGGCTACATCGTCATTATAACACGTTATAACATGTCATAACATAACATCGACATAAAAAAACCCCTTCAAATATAACTTAACTCCTAATGAAAGCAGTCATTATACAGTATTAGCGTTTATTTATTTAGAATGCATGTTTTATATATATTCTTTTTCTATGCAGGGTTATGTCATGTAGGGTTTACAGTATGTAGGTTTATGTCAGCTGTACAGTTTATTGTGCAGAGAGCTGCACGTGGACTGCATGTAGATGGTTAAAAGAATGAAAAAAAAAAAAAGAAATTCGCTAATGGAAAATGTTTAAGTAGTTTAGTAGTCTACATGAACAATGTTAAAAGTTAGTATCCTTTGATTGCAGAAAGAGCTAATGCAAGAAAAAGTGTGCAGAACGAGACAGTGAATCATGTCTCGTAATCAGAAACAAATATCGCTCTAGCCACAAGAAGATCGCCTTCACTGTGAATCCTCTGAATTTTATTCTCAGACTGGTTAGCCACTGGTGCGGCCGCAAGACAACGGAAACACGGCAATGATTAGCAGAGACGGGGTGCGGTCCCGGCACGGAGCCCGAAATCCCAGAGCTACCCAGAGTACATGCTATTTGTAAGCTTTAATAAAATAAACAGAGGCAGCCATCCTTCTCAGGCCTCCTTCTCTATTTTGAGAGACGAGTACAGCAAGAATAAGAAGGCTGGGCTGGATCGTTTTTTTCTAGTTTCTGAAAGTAAATTTTGTTCCAGAAAAATGAACAGCATTAAAATACAAAACAAAAAGAAACACACAACTTAGAGTTCCGTGGTTCTTCTGATATATGGAGTAAGTACAGTACAAGTCGGTGACTCTGCCTTGTCCTGATTCGATTGCTACCTCTGAAAGTCTTGTACGCTCTTGTTGGCCATTAGTTAATAGTGTCAGATCAGTTTGCAGACGGAGAAAGAAGACGATGGATGTGACTGAGGGACGCCTGAGTGCTCTCTGAGTGTTGTTCGTGCCACTTGATCTGGGCAGGAGAGTGGTGATGACAGTGCGCAATGCCATCGGGTGATATTTGAGGAGAGGCCTGATAGAAAGGTCACAACATTCTGAGGTTCGGATACAAAGAGCACACGAGAGAGAGAGAGAGAGAGAGAGAGAGAGAGAGAGAGAGAGAGAGAGAGAGAGAGAGAGAGAGAGAGAGAGAAAACGAGCGAGATACCAGAAGGGGGCAGTTCGGACTTCCTGTCACACTTCCTGTGGCTAAAATAATTCTGAGAGCGAATAGAAATTTATTCTATTAACTCCAGTAATCTAAAAGAGTTTTTTAACGAAAATTAATTACCTAAATTAAATAATATAATTATCTTGATTTCATGAATAATTTCATGCTTGGGCTGCCTTTGTGTCTCACTAAGGAAACGGAAGGAGTTTCGGTTTCAGCACGATTATTACATTTTCCTCTAGGACAGAGTTAGTGTTTCACAGTGACAGGACGAATTGCGTTTTTGTCTTATTAACTACAAAAACGAGAGAGAAGAAGCTTGTGAAGGAACGACGATTTATAGATGCTACAATAAGTGATAACAAGTACTGGCTAAACAACATAAAACATAAATTGTACAATGTGCAATCTCTTTTAATAAAAAATATATATTTGTGCAGATAATAATGACTCAGCTTTGGTGTTGATTATTTTCTTATAACAGAAGTCTAAAGGGTTTTATAACTTACATAAATAAAACTATGTCGCTGCACTGGCTCAACATACAGTAGACATTCGGGTCTACATAATACAATCGATATTCTTAGTTAAAAAAAATTGTCAGTGAGTGAGAATAAGGTGAGTCAGTGAGTGAGAATAAGGCAGAACGAGACGTAGATTATGATACCAGAACTTTCTAGAGATCCAGTAAACCCAGTGCCCCACAGAAACAGCAAACAGCAGTCACCACTTTTAAAGAGGCTTTGTGGCATGTCAAATCCACAACCAAGGCTCACTATTTAAACAAACCTAGGGTTGCAGTATTAAACACGAGACAAGATTTCCACAAATACATCCATATTAATAGCTCTCTGCTCAGCTGCGGCTGCAGATAATTAACCGGAGACGTTAGAGGGGCTACGCACACAGCTCAGGCAGCTCCCGGCATCATAAATGCAGATGTTAGAGGCTTGATTAGATCTTGGTCCGAACATATGTTTTCAACTGCCCCCTTTCATTAGTGCCGGGCACGATGAGTGCAGAAATCTAAGATTATTATAGAAATTAGGCTAGGAAAAACACCCGATAGCACAATTAAGGAAATTAAATTGTATACATTAGAGTCAGAGTGTAATAGAATAAGAGAATCATGTTGTAATTGAAATGCACTTAAAAAGGATCATGCTGACAAATACAATTTTATCAAGGGAGTAACAGAACACACACACACACAAACACACACACACACACACACACACACACACACACACACACACACACACACACACACACACACACACACACACACACACACCACAGCACCTTCCACTAGATTTCCTTGTTAAATCCAATATAAGCGAAGCAACGAGGGTCTGACAGAATCAGTGTGCATCGGTTAGCATCTTAAACCTAGATAATCATTTTACATCCATCTCGTCACCCAGCCTGTGGCCCTTATAAAAACATTTCAGGCTCAGGATGCATTAAAAGGGGTTAAAAATAAAAAGGCAGGGCAATTATTATAACCTCATCATAAGGCAGTCACAGGAGAGAAGTCATTTCCTTTGCAGTCTTTTTGGAGCATAAGCAATTCATCAATTTTTTTCGAGTGGTTAGGATTTTTAAATTATTTGTTTATGAATGCTTTATGTTTTGGAGATATGTATGATATGTAAGAGCCGACAAAGTGGTTTTGTGGATAATAGTAGCTACTATTTATTTATTTATTTATTTATTTATTTATTTATTTATTTATTTATTTATTCATTAAACGGGTTTAACTCTGGTCAGTGTGCACTTAAAAAAATATATTTTTTGTTTCAGAGGCTTTTCTTTTGTTTTATGTAATTAACAACAATTTGCTATGTCTAGCAAAACTTTTGCTAAATAATTATCCAATCACTCTGCAGGATGACCTTTCATCGTCTTGTCACTTGTCATCGACAATGAGTTGATGTGCTTTTCTTCAAAGTTACTTAATTTATTTATTCAACACAAGGCATAAACTCTTCAAACGAAACACTGGATCTACATCCTTTAAGAGTTTCAGAGTTTTTTTCTTTGGAGAACAAACAGCTATCAGAAGAACCTTTAACACATGAGACAATATCAATAGCAAAGTATAAACACATTGTTGACATGATGGTTCAGTAGGTAATGTTGGTGCTTCACAGCTCCAGGCTCTTGGATTTGATCCTGAGCTACTGTTACAAAATTTAGCATGTTATCCATGGCTTTTTTTGGCGGGTTTTCATCCTTAAAACAAAAATGGGTTATAAAAGGTATTTAAAGTTAATTATTTCCAAAAACACCTTGCTCCAGATATGTTTTAGTATTGTTTTAAAGTTGTCTTTAAAAGTGTTAGTCGAAATTATAATAGGGCAAGAAAAATCTGTAATCATACACAGTACATAGATATATAACACAATTTATAACCTTAAACATGGTACAAGACAAATTTAGGATTAGATCACACTCTGGTACAATGTGCAGTTCACATGTCCACCACTAGGGGCACTCTACATCAGTTTGAACTTACTATGAAACAAATCTGAGGATTAAAAATTCATAATTTGCCTACTGCCCTATCTCTTTCGTTCTCTCTCTCTCTCTCTCTCTCTCTCTCTCTCTCTCTCTCTCTCTCTCTCTCTCTCTCTCTCTCTCTCTCTCCCACACACATATACACATTATCTCTTAATGAATGGCCAATTAGAGTTAGCCATGAAACAAATTAATGTTAAATTACTCATAGGAATGAAAATGTCTACAATGTGTTTTGCCTTGCGACAAGGGAACAGTGTTTTCTTTTTAATGAAGTACAGACCACATTCTGCCCACATCCAACCCCCACTTTAACGGCAACATCACACTGTTACACACAAACACAAATACACACAACTTAGGAACACATGCACATGTCAATTATGCATTACGCATCTTAAGATATTTAAACGCTTTGTAGGAGTCGTGCCATGTCATTCTGTGCCGTGTCATTACGGGTTACGGGTGTCATTACTGCGTCTTCCCTAAACTGCTGGAAAGAAGGTCTACACGAGTTGTGTATGCATGCGTAATGCTTCATCATGTGTCATTTGCACAGTTAGAAACATTTTGAATAATCCACACAGCAGAAGTACTTCTACCACAGCATTATGGGATAGAGAGATGAGGTTAGCTTTTCCCACTGACGGAAAGTAAAGCTGGGAAAAACCAAGCTGAAAATGCTTAAATGGTTGTAATTACTATGTAAGAGGTTTAATGTGAATTTGACCAAAGGCCATAGGCTTTGAGCGGGGAAAAAAATAATATGTATATTATTTCTTTATCAAGTTACACATTTTAAATTCAGTTTAGGCATTTCAAAAGATGTCAGTTCAATTCATATAAGTTAAATAAGCTGAAACGCTGTTCTATTTTAAAAATATATTGCACACTTTTAAACTCCAAAAGTATTGACACCCTCCAAGAGAATGGGCAAATAAAAGAAATTACGGATTAGACAAAATGCTTCGACTTTACTATTAAACAATCGGTGCAAATTAGCTAAGCAAAAAAAAAAAAAAAGTATCAGTTATGCTGGTGAATTGCTGAGGCTTTGTGAACCAATAACAACCTAAAATCTGCTTGCTTTTGCCAGCAAGATACTATTTGGGCCCAAACAGACAATGCCGTAAGACACACTACTAATCTTTAGCTATAGCAAGACAGTCAGAAGAATTGTACTGCATTTATGAAAAGCACACATTACAGAAATAGATTTTATTAAAGTAGATTTTATTAAAATGACATCAACATGTATTCATCCATCCTTGATAAACCAGGGTCTCCATGGATCCAGAGCCTACATGCCTTTTATTATTAAATATTAAATATATCCAATTGTATGAGTTAAATATTAGTAAAAATAAATAAATAAATAAATAAATAAATAAATAAATAAATAAATAAATAAATAAATAAATAATTTATTTGTTCAGTTGCCTGTTTTGACAAATATCTTCAAAATAAATTTGTTGTCATAGTTTTTAATATATTTCTTCATTAAGTTGAAATATTTTTACCCTCTGAGTTTTAGCATTGTACTATCGGTAATGGAATATTTAAACAAACAAACAAACAAACAAACAAACAAACAAACAAATAAATAAATAAATAAATAAATAAATAAATAATAGAAATTTCAATACACTCAATTCCTTTTTTATGATTTGATGACTTGACATAACATGACACATCGCATAGGATGACCTAATCTAACCCATCACTGAGATAATAGTATTTTTTCTTCGAATTCCAAGAATGTGCATTTCCCTGTATGAAGAAGTACACAAAATATAGAGCTCTACTAAAAGAAAAAATGGGTGTATTTATGAGATGGATTTAGCTCGAACGTTTGTGTGTGTGCTCGCACTTATGTATATGTGCGTGTTCGTAAAATTGCTAAGCCGCAGACATTGCAGGGTGTGAGTATGTATTTTCTGAGTCTGATTGAAGTGAAACATAGTCTTTAATGTATCATTTCAAGTGAACACAGAAGCCAAATGAAAACACACACACCTACACGTGGCGGCCTAATTGAAGACTGCAGGTTGCCATGCTTTTGGTTTTACAGGCACAAGAGTACTTTTGAAATCAATATTCACTCCGAGTTGTTTTTCTATTGCCAAATTAAAGCTGCCACTTACAGAGAGCTGACGCCAGACTGGGAGAGAGGGAGAGAGAGAGAGAGAGAGAGAGAGAGAGAGAGAGAGAGAGAGAGAGAGAGAGAGAGAGAGAGAGAGAGAGAGAGAGAGAGAGAGAGAGAGAGAATGCAGTACATGTCATGAAGGATTTATAACACTTCTTTTTGAAGATGATCATAAAAAAGGCTTCTTTTATGTTTATAGAGAACAAGCTATTAGTTAATAATACCACCCTGAAGAGAACTGATCAAAACAGCCAATTACTACACAATGATAGTGCAGTGTAATAGTTGAGAAAGGCATGTAAGTCAGTAACTAACAAGTAAAGATGTAAGATCTTTTAGTGCACCAAACATTTATCTATTTATAATCTTCAGGCTTGCATTCTTTATACATACACTTATTGCAGCGTTCTGTACTTTTCTTCACTATTTATGTCTCTTACTATGTCTGCCACAGAACGTGCAATTACACATATTTAACAATGTATAATGTACAATTTGCACACTACACGCCCTTTCAAACCCACCTTCGACTCTACTAAAGATACCATTGACCATGAACAAGCTAAAGCCTCTCAATTTAAAGCCATCAATATTTTATTGAGACAGCACTTGTGAGCCCAATG
Organism: Tachysurus fulvidraco; assembly: GCF_022655615.1. Lineage (NCBI taxonomy): Eukaryota > Metazoa > Chordata > Actinopteri > Siluriformes > Bagridae > Tachysurus > Tachysurus fulvidraco. The sequence continues at coordinate 4,924,987 of NC_062518.1, forward strand.
CCTCTGCCTCAGACCCTCCCACGTACAGCTGCTGATATATTTAATTGGTGGCCCAAAGCACTGGAGACAGACAGGACTCTGTTTGCTCAATAATGGATGCCCCAGACTTGTGCTAAATGCTAAGGCAGGCACACGGTGCTATAGTGAGATGGAATATGACTATCAGTTCAAGTAGCAAAACTTTGAATGAATTGGTAAATATATAAAATAAGAGAACATCTATAGGAGGCAGATTGGTGATGGATTGTATGAAGGCAATGTAGGTTCCAGTTTTGATCCTGAGGGTTTCTTCTGGGTTCTTAGGTTTCCTTCCTCCTCCCAAAGATTGTAGGATCTTCAGAATCATGATGGAATATCATAATCTGCTGACCCTGGAGACTTTGTTTCTGCAAATGATAATGAACCCATCTAGTCACGCTAAACTGTTTATTATTAGGCTTCGATTAAGAGGAGCATCCAAGCAGTCAAGCTCCAAGAATTCAGATCTTTATAATGAGTATATTAATATAAACATGTGATTTGTCCTAGAGATTTAGAATTTGAATTCTAATCAAGAATTCAACAGTGCCTGGGTATGAAATGTAAGATATTTTTCCTCACTGAGACAAAACAAAATGGCACAAGAGAAATCTAATGTTGCTCTTTAGTTCTGACTTTTCTGGATTGAGAACAGACGCACCGTGTAAAGTCTATAACTACATTTATCCCTGTGAAAAAATCGACTACCTTTTGAGGTCATGTTGAAACAACAGGGTGTGTGTTTGTGCATTCTGTGAATTAGAGACAAGACTAAAGACCTGCTCGTGTATATCATTCCATTTGTCTGATTCGACTGTGTCCTAGTTAGGAACTGCAATGGGACTCATTTAGGTTGGAACAGAAATGGGCCGCTGTTTAATTTATTAATGAATACAATCAGAGCAGGATGTTGTGATGAGAGAGCTGTTTTGTAATGAGTGGAAACACTGGGCCACCGACAGAGGCGTCATTGTGGCACTAAAAAGTTCATCACAAGTCCACTAAACAAATGCAAAAGCACACAGTCCTTTAAACCAGATGACACACATTTGATAAAATATACCAAATATTTAAATGTACCCTGATTGACATAAAAAATAAAAGAATTCTTTCAAAAATAATTTTTCCCCCACATACACCCGACACATTTTCACACTCCCTGGCAAAGAGGCATCACCATCACATTAAAAATAAATTCATTCAAAGTCAATTTGCGGAACGCTTGCCGATTCGGGGAAACAATACCGACTCTGCGCTGGGAATTGCAGATGTCTCCCCCCTGCTCTCCCTCCCCAAGGCATTCCTTTGTCTCTCTATTTTTCTGTGATTAAAAATACAATGATGAATGCATATTATTTCCAGATGAATAACTTGGAGGAGTTGGCAGCAGATAAAGCAAACAGTTGCAGCTAGTAGGTACTAGTTAGATCACAAATAACATTAGGTGCATGTGTGCTTGCTCCATATGAATGTGGACAGACTCTCAGAGGAGACACAAAACATGCAAATGATATACTTTTGTGTGAAGTCTTTAATCAACAACAACAACAACAATAATAATAATAATAATAATAATAATAATAATAATAATAATAATAATAATAATAATAATAATAATAATAATAATGTTGCAATCAGTTTCTCTATTTTATTTCTAATTTAATTTTTGATATTTATTTTCTAAATTATAAGCTCCTAAGTACTCCTTTGGATGGATTTGATTAATATAAAAATATATGCAGAGTATAAATAAATTTAGTAATAAAGAAATGAAGAAATAAAATTTTCTGATTTTTAGCCAGTTTTATAATGTGATCATTTTATGTCAAGTGGTGAAAAATAAAACAAATAAATGATATTTAGAAAGTAATCCATTATTTATTTATTTATTTATTTATTTATTTATTTATTTATTTATTTATTTATTTCATATAAACACACACCAGTGGTCAAGATGGGTTTTAAGCGGATGCAAGAATGTAAAAGTTAATTTATTTTAATAAGCCTTTTCTTACACTTATCTAAACAATTTATTTGATAACAATCACCAGTGCTGGCAAATAACAGTTGCACAAAGGATATGAGACCAGTGGACTTTTGTGTAGATTTGGATTCATGGTTTGGATTACTGTCTCCTTGATGGAGTGATATGTATTCTAACAAGGATTCCAGGGTCCTTTGAGGAAAAACAGTCCCTCATCATCAACACACAACCATTCTTTCTTTCAAATTTTTTGAGTGCTTGTTGACACAAATCTGATTTGATCTCATATGAGCAAAGAACCTGGTTCGTGTCAAAATTTCCATCTAATTGTACGTTTGGTGACTTGGTGAATGTTACCATGTTAACAACAATCCTTTCTGCATGTTTTCTTTGAGCTCCTGTTGGTTTAAACGTAGGGTGAATCTAACAATTTGTTCTAAATCTATTAAAAAAAAAACAAAACAAAACAAAAAAAAAACCAGGGAATTATTTTTTTAACCATTGTCTGATTTATGACCACTTTTGTCTTGTTTCCATTGTCTACCCTGTAAAAAAATATCACATCGTCACCTTATTCATAACCTTAAAAAGACAGAAAGAAAGAAAGAAAGAAAGAAAGAAAGAAAGAAAGAAAGAAAGAAAGAAAGAAAGAAAGAAAGAAAGAAAACAGGTGACCACTTGAGGGTTCTTAAAAGGAACATGCTTGAGTTACATTTTGTACATAAGTTCTAGTCCTATTTTTATACAGTAGAATAGCTTACTTTAATTAAAGCTTAGATTTCTGACATACATACGTTCAGCATGAGATTAAGCTAATAAACCAGAGATTTTTGTTCACAACCCTTTAACCAAGGGTGCCAATAGATCTCAAGCTGACTGTATCTTAAACACCCATTTTAATATCAATATTGGATAAATTATGTATTCAGAGCAAATCCTAGGAGACAGCTATGATGCTGTTTCCTGACTGGAGTCTTTTATACAAGTCTGCCAGCCTTCAGAAAGCTTTTGAAATGTAACAATCCTCAACAAACCCTGGAGAATTGATCTAAACAGATGGTCAGAGCTCCAGTGAATAAAAGAGCATCCGTTCCAGTCAGGAACAGTACTCCAGTAACTTCAGCGGATTGACTAGACTAAGAGCAATCACAGTAAACTTGTACGTTTTGGAGGATGCCGTTTTGTTTCTTTGAAATTATGTTCTTCTGGAAGAAAAAAAAAATGGCCTGTTCAAAATGATGTAAACACCAAACCAAGCAGAAGCTTCTCCTCTTGAGAGGAAACAGGTGAAGCCTCTGAGATGCTCACACTCGTACTACTTGCAATAAACACTAAGTGAAGCTCAGGACCTGTGTATCAGGGGAGAATTTTATTCTGAAGGCCCAGATAGAGCCTCTCTCCAGCTTCCAATTTCCCCTAGAGCAGCCCTTGCTCTCTCCCTCTCAACTGCTCCCTGTAGACACAGAGCACACATTCGGCCTCACTCCTCTTTTTACCCCCTCTTTCCGTCTCTCCTCCCCTTCTTCACAAGTCGACTTCAGAGAGTCAGGCCCTCACACCCGCTAAGCTTTGATGCCAAAATAGTCCTGGAAGTTCCTGTCTTGAATAGTGCCTCAGTAGGCCTAGATCCCCGAGCTCTGAGAGAGACAGACAGGCAGACAGAAAGAGAGAGAGAGAGAGAGAGAGAGAGAGAGAGAGAGAGAGAGAGAGAGAGAGAGAGAGAGAGAGAGAGAGAGAGAAGCTATAACGAAGCTGTACTCAGTTGCTTTCCTTCACAATGAGTCTCCAATGAAAGATTAACACTAGTATTCCCTGAATTTAAACTAAAATAGAATCCTTTAATATCAGAACAAACTCCTCACAGCCCCGTTGATGGATCTTCCATAAAAGATTCTTCTGTACTGTATATTGTAAAGATCTTGGTGTTGTTAGAAAATGGAAATAAGATATACAATCTTAGCGAAGTATTGTGTAGTTTCTAGCCTGCCTTGCACTTGCTTTAAATCACTCACGTATGCTTGCAAGATGGCTGCATTGTCAAGTTTGCACATCAAGAATTAATGTGACAACAGAAATGTGGCAAAAATGGAATTGATGTCAGCACAAGTATTGAACAAACCATAGCTGGATCTTAAAACACAAACTTCTGTATATAACATGGCTTTAAATTTATTCAGAAATCCTTTTTGAAACTCATTGCCAACATTTCAGTGTGAATAGATGTGTATTATTTGTCTTATAGCTTTTTATATATGTTTATCTTCATTAAAGAGAGAAATATCATCATTTTTATCTGTTCAGAGTTCCATTTCTAGATGTCAAATGCCTGTTGAAGTTAATTTCTGTCATCACTTATGTATGCTGTAACATGGTCTTCCTCAACAGAGTATTTTTTCTTTAGCTTAATCGATTTTTTTTCTTGATTTTTACACATTGGGTTTACAATTGTTTATACAGCAGAACTATCACAGTCACTGTTGTAGAAGATGAATCAATCAACGCTTACTTAGCATTCAATTAGTTATAAATTTGGTGGTATTATATTTAACGTTAAGCTGAAGCTCGTGTCAATCATGAAAACAGACGAAAGCATGCGTATGAAAAATAAAAAAAAAGATTTTCTAAGTTTAGGTGAATTTTATTGTCATGGGTGTAAAGAGTGTTAATCATCAATATACAATAAAATTATTATGCTATTTCTTCCTTTCTACTCTGACACCGTTCAGTCGTAAAATGGCATAATTGGAAATGAATTATTAAAGTCCTCTCAATTATTAACACACTAAAGTACTTAAAATACTGAAATATTTTTGCTAATACATTCAAGGGCAAAAGTCTACAGTGCAATTTGACTGTTAAAATGTTCAATATGCTGTCCCGGTGCACAATGTTGTCCCGGTGCATTGCTTAGTCCATGGAAATAACAAGTTAGAAAAGATTCATAGCAAATGACAGACAAGAATTCAGCTGGACTACAAAACAAAGAGAGAAAGCAGGCAGGAAACAGTGACAGAAGACAGAAAGCGGTTTGGATAAAACTGTGCCAAACTGCCTGCTCCAAATTTTGTTCGGTTCTCTCATGATGGCAATCTGCATGTGTTGAAGTGACATTATGTATAAAGCAGCATGCTGAGTGAGCCAGCCTCCTCATTACACCTGTACATGCTAATATTAGTGAAAAAAGAGCATGAATCAATACAGGAGAGGAGGTTCAGAGAGAGAAAACGAGAGAGTATTTGGTAGCCACAAAGCCTCAAGATGAAAGTTCCTCCACCTGTCAAACAAACTGCTGGAACTGTGATAAATTAATGATCAAATACACTGCTGAGGTGTACAGTGGTGTGTCAGAATCCACCAGTCACCAGAACCTCAGATTTAGAGAGAGACAGAAAGAGAGAGAGAGAGAGAGAGAGAGAGAGAGAGAGAGAGAGAGAGAGAGAGAGAGAGAGAGAGAGAGAGAGAGGAAAAATGAATAAAAGTGAGACTGACATCAAAACCTTGGCACTTTGCAACGAATTTCCTGTGACTTCAAAGAAAGAGGCGGATCACCACGACTATTCGGAACAACCAATCAGAGAGAGTTTACACAGTGACACGTTTGACATTTGAAGTGGTCTCAGTACCACATGCTTAGAAATAGATAGACCAGTGTTCCTAAGTCCACTGTCTCAGCATGGACGTTTAATCCGTCCGTATAGGCTGCTGCGACTAGAGGTCTTTGTGTCACCACTGTGTGCCACATGAGTTATGCATGAAATAATAGTAATTGGGGGTGTGTATGTGTATGTGTTCACCTAAAGAGAGGTGTGAGACAGAATAAGTGTCTATGAACAAAAAATAATGGTCTTAAATTCATTCAGGCTAATCATTATCATCATCATCATCATCATCATCATCATCATCTCATGCATGTGATATGTTGGATATATTCTGGAAAACACCCAAAAAAGGTCACATTATTACACAAAACAAATGCATTTCACCAATATATATATATATATATATATATATATATATATATATATATATATATATATATATATATATATATATATATATTGCTTTTATTTAGTCTACTTTAAAACTTTTCTTTTGATGTCTGCCTGCAACGAACAGGTGTGATGTCACTAACTGAATGTTCTGATTGGACCAAGTGCCATAGCAACATGAACAGGAGCCTAATTTATTCGCTTTGTAATCAGGTACTGATTAACGATAAAATAATAATAATAATACAGAACTGAACTGACTGAATGAATGAATCAGAGATTATTTGAGTAATGAATCAGAGGCCCAGTTGAAATGTCATGAGTAACTATTAGTTCAGGTGAAGTGAATCAGACTGATGTGAATTATGCTGATAAGCAAAATGAGAATTCTTTTCTCATGGTACAACTATGATTCATTCAAATTAGATAGGTTTGTACATGTAGAGGTCACATACAGTAGAAAATCTTCAAGATAAACGGACCATGTGAAAGGTTTTCCCAGGCTGCCACACGTATGCTTGGCTACTTGCGAGAAAATGCAACTTTTTTTTTTCTTTGGGTAAACAACTTGCTTCCTGTTTTCCTTGCATTCATCATTGGCAGATGGAGTCCCTGTCCCTCATGTCAGTGTTGTCACTTTCTTCTTGGCACATTTCCATGTCTCTCATGTCATGATGCTACACCTCCGCTAAGCCGCTAATGACCAGCCTGTCTACTCTCCTCTCCTCCGCTCCCCTTTGAAAGAACAGAGAGAAATTAAAATGATGTGTCTGAATTATGGATCCTATGACAAGACCGCCTCTGTGGAGCTCTTCCTCTCTCTTCCTTAAACAAAGTTACTAAGGGTTCGTCTGCTAGCCTATTCCTTAAGAGCGCCACGTGTGAGAAGTAAGAAATGAGGAAGGAAGAAGGGAAACATCTCAAATGATGATAACACACAGTTTGATAAAACTGACAAGGGAGTCAATTAAAGTAGGCTGTCAAAGAAAAGGGAGATATTTTATTAAGTGGCATGCTTCTGCTTGCCAGTTACATCAAGCGACACATCTGCTAGTGGCAGTGGGGGGGATTAAGAGCGGACATGTGTCGCCACTTTCAGGAAACATCACTCAAAAATCCACTTCATCACATCCACTGAAAAATTAACAGGATCAGTATTAGGATGCCATTACTCTTTTATGTACATCAATCAATATCGATGGGGGAATAACATCACATTACATCACATCACATCACATCCTGTCACATCAGGCTTCTTCCGTTCTCTCGTTATATCAGGTCTCATCGGATTTCCCAATGAAATGGATATCTGATTACCACTGAATACCACACTTTCCAATGTCTTGCTTCATTAGATAGCAACAACTTCAAAATTAGAGTATCTACATGAAGAGGAAACCTCTGATAAAGTCACTAAAACATTTCCATACCTTATCCTGGCACATGCATACATTACGTATAGTTATGATTTAAGCTCACATCTAAACCAAAGGAAAAGAGAGATGGAATATCTTAAATTTCAAGGCAAGTATTCCCAGATGACAGGCAGGCAGGGTGCAGCTGGAGTACCGAAACGACTTCCTTTCTTTAACGTTCCACACTTGAACACATACAAGATACACATCTAACTCATCCGAGAGAAATGGCAGAAAAGGCAGAGATGGATGGTGCTTTAAATGTGAGATGTTAAGCTACCGCTACAATCATAAAGACATCACCTTTTCAAAACTCATCAATCAACATTATTTGTCTTTAATATTAGATTGTAATGATTTATAATTGCACAATTCACAATTTAATGGTGAATCTGCTTCCTTTCACGCTTTGCCCGTGTGTCATCTCAGGTCCTACTCAAAATCTTACGCTCGTACTAACGAGTAACCAGATTCTGGTGTGTTGTGTCTTGTGGGTGTGGCACGTCGATCTTTTTCCCAATGAGAAATGATAATTTTATTGCTTTCTAGTTAAATACAAATTAATAAACTAATTAGTGTAAAAATTGGTTTGTTTGTTTATCATTTTACATGCTCAGTTTAGGATTATTATTGTTGTTGGTAGATCTGTAAAGCAAGCAATCTTTTCTAGCTACATACACTCACCAGACACACCAACAATGACTGGTCTTCCCATCCGAGCTTTAGTTCTTTTAAATTACTCTATACACATTTAATGAGAGCTCAATTATCATTATACGATTCCATTATTGTGCCTCAAGCAGTAAATGGCTACTAACTAAGTAGGAACTGAAGTTGTACGCTGTGAATTGTAATGATGTTGGACCATAAGTGCCATAGAATTGGTCTGAAGAACAATCAGAATTCATTTCACTGAGATTTGTTGCTTTACTGTGTAATATCTAATTGGTGTAGACTTGAGAAAATGTCATGAGTGTCATCAATGTTCCTTGCTACTTGAAATATCAAATGAACTAAGTGAAATATCAAATGAATGCTTTCCTGTGAATGGTGAATGTAGGGTTAGGAATCTACAACTGCTTTGCAATAATAACTATTGTCTAGCTAAACCCACAATGCAAAAAGAATCAGTTTGAATGGGAATTAACTGATGTATATTTGTAATATATTTTACTTAATATAGAACTATGATATTATTTATAATTAAGTTTTTTTTTTTTTTAATAATGGGGTAAATGAAGGTTTCCATGATGGCACCAATGACTTTTTAGGAATAAAATAATTTGTAGCTATGCCATTTAATCTAAATACATCCTCTTCTTTATGGGTTCTTTTGATGAAGAATACATTTAGATGTATATGGTTGTGTTTATAAAGTAACCGATTATGATCTGGTGATCTTCTGTTCTTCTGTTGTTTTATTCATGTTTCGTTCTCCTTTAAAATTCACCCTATTGTTAATTCATCATTAATTTTACAATCAAACAAACTTTATTAAAAAAAAAAAAAAGAAAGAAAGAAAGAAAGAAAGAAAAGAAAGCCTTTGGATCAAACATGCCATGAAAAAAAAAAAGTGACATACTTTGAAGTGTTTGACTGAAACCTACGGAGGCATGGCATGTTTTGGAGAATGAAACTTTAATCCTGACACACTTCTGTAAAATCACGGCTGAGCATCTCGGACAAAATCACGAGACATGCAAAGAGAATAATCCACATGTCGGTTTTATCTGGAGTCTTGTATGGAGTGTTATTCCCTGAGTGTACACAAGCATGATGCTCACCATACATAATCTGTTTTATCTCCAACAAAAGCCCAGTCAGTGGACACAATAGGCCTGGTTCAAAAGGAATTCTGTCAACAGCAGCAAAAGGCAAAAAGGTGAGAAACAGTCGATATCGGCTTGTTCGGTTTTAATAGCGACATGACATGCACCGCCTTCCTGTTTACAAAAGGGAGCAAGGCGGTTATTTTAAGAACATTATTTTTAATCAGTTTAAATAAAGTGTGCAGTTAATAATGATGTAATATGTATATTATGTCTTGTTCAAAATTTGTAACTCCACCACTGGAATATCATTCATGTCTACTGGTAGCTCAGATTCATCCCTCGTAACTACCTACAACATCTGCATATTTCAGACTAACAGTGTGAATAAAACCTCTACAGTACTTTCATGTCCCTCCACATTACAACTACACAATATCTTGAAATATCAAACATTTCCGCATCGATGCAACAGAGCATTCTCTCTATATAAACTCAACATATAAAAATTAATTTATTTATTTAAACCACTGAAAAGTTGAACAATCAGTCAGCTTTATGATCGGGTCTTTATCGGCGAACGTTTGAAGACGGAAAGTGTCGGGTCTGTGGAAATTGTGATGTCTTGTTAGTTCCTCAGGAGCTCTAGGATGCTTAATTACACTCAACTACAAACTGTTGTAGAAATTACATGATATGCATTTACATTATTTACTGTCCAGTGTCACCCAAATGTGTCGGGAAAAGGTGTCTCCACAGAGTGGAATCAGAACAACATGCAGGGATAACATAAATAGGGGGTTTATTAAGAAAAAAACAACAAGAAAATCTACAATACCTGGAAAACACTAGGGAAAAGAGAAAAGGGAAAAGACTAGGCAACAAAAATAACACCACAGAAACCAGGAGACAAGACAACACACACAAAAAAAAAACTCAGCAAACAACAAGCACAAGACGACAGGTATATATACTGTACATAGGACAATTAGTGAGACACGAGGAACGGGTTAGTTAGTTTTTCCTCATCACCGTCACCTCCAGCTTGCTCATTAGGGATCGATTTTAGAGATATTTTAAACTTTAACATTTTATTCTGTTTCTATACTTATGTAAATCTGCTTTGAGACAATGTGAATTGTTAATTTGTTAGTTGAATTGAATATACAGTGATATATATATATATATATATATATATATATATATATATATATATATATATATATATATATATATAGTCCTGAATGAATACCTTATGTAACTAAGCGCACAAATCTCACACTTTTCCACATTTTTACATTTCACACACCTAGAAATGTGTCAAAGTGGCTATTCCAAGCCAGAGACTGGACCGGGATGGATTTCTTTACAAAAGAATAGTCCTAACTATTACCAGAAACACCACTATAGTTGATTTGAGGTCACTGTTGTAATCTCAGTGCGGTGAAACTTAAAGACTTGGATGTTCATGACACATGTGGTGAGAATATCTCTGCTACAGAAACATCTGTAAAAACTCCCTCATAGCCACGTCACATAGACTTCATCTCGACTGAACTGACAGTTTTTGGCCCTTAAAGATACAGCACGCTGTTCTAATGAGTCCACAGGAAACAGAGGAATTCTGTGGCACACATGATTCCAGACACGACCACTTTATTCCTTTCTATTCATCTCTCCATCTCTCATCCTAAAGTCTGTCAAATATTACCCATCTCCTAGTGTACATTTGCAGATGTTATGAATGGTCCATAGATCTGTCACCCAGATCTCTTCACAAATTTAAGCTGCTACTGACCACTCTTTCATCACATGTGGTTTTTGATGGAAGCTCCAGCCTTAGCGTGGAGTTTGAGTGATCTTGTTTATTTATTTGGAGAAGAGTGCAGAATGGGTATGACTGCAGGAGGGCTGTTACTCCATATTTCTATTTTACTTTATTTATTTTAGTCTGTACAGTTTTTTTTTTTTTAAAGAATTGTAAGTGTCGTGGATCTCGTTGCAGTTTAATGAACGTATCTTGGATCGTTTTCTTTGTAGCTTTGTAGCACATTCTCAGTGTGCTATGTTTTTGTTCTGCGTGAAGTCGTGAACAGCAACTGGAACGACGGTTGGACAGGAAAACAGATACGGTGTTTTTTTTTTTGATGACGTTCAAGACATAACCCTTCCAAAGCAAACACACGTACACACAGTTACAACATGGTGAGTGGGAGTTGTGTTTTTGCATCAGCTACACTTCCTCAGATAAAGATTTTGAGAAGGATTGTGTCAAAAAACAAACAAACAAACAAACAAACAAAAAAAAAAACACACACACTCATCTCTATCTCTTTACCCTGAAAGTTCTATTATATCACATGATTATTATTATTTTTTAAATATATAAAAATAAAATAAGGTCACTTAACATTGTGGCACTTCACGCATTTTGGTAATTTAATAACAAGAAGAATATAATTTGATTTAATATTTTAGACAGTATCCTCAATCTCGGTCAGGAAAAGGTGTGTGAATAAGTACATCTGCTTCTACAATTCATGAAATAAAATTTCAAGTGCATACAGTCAGTGTTTTGTATTTCCTCAAGGCTTAATTCATAATCATTTTAGGACCTATGTAAAGCATTCTAATTTCCACATTATAATGTAGATAATACATAAAACCAAATAATAAAACAATATTAACTGATAAAAAAATACAGTTCAGAATTTTTTTTTATATATGTGCATCCATGTGTAAATTGGCTCATAAATAAACATAATCTGCCTCTGGTTATAATGTGAGACTGGGATCGAGTTACAGCCATCACCAATAACTAAAACATAAGTAAAAATAAGAAAGGAGCATTTGTTAGTTTGATACCTCACAGTTTTAGCAGTTCAAACTGATACGGATACAAGTGATTTAAGGTCAGGGAAAGACAGAATCTTTAAAAAGTTAATTGATGGCTATCAGGTATGATAAGATAGAGAGGCGGTGAGAAATTCACTGTGTAAGGCATATGGACAAAATATGCTAATAGGTTACAGGAGAGAGAGAGAGAGAGAGAGAGAGAGAGAGAGAGAGAGAGAGAGAGAGAGAGAGAGAGAGAGAGAGAGAGAGAGAGAGAGAGCACAATTGAGAGAGAAAGAGAGTGAGGGAAAGAGAGAGAGACAGAGAGAGACAGAGAGAGTAGGTGCGATTGAGAGAGAGAGAGAGAGAGAGAGAGAGAGAGAGAGAGAGAGAGAGCACAATAGAGAGAGAGAGAGAGAGAGAGAGAGAGAGAGAGAGAGAGAGAGAGAGAGAAGAGATAGAAATAGGAGAGAGCAATAGAGAGCTTAAGAGATAGTGTATATGACTAGATATCTACCTCGAGATTTATATTCTCTTGGAGTAGATATCTTATATTATCTTCTATCTATGCTATATACTGATAGCTCTATCTCTCATCTCACCTTTCTACGCTTCTTTCTAGTCTCTCTCTATGCTTCCTCTCTGCTTTCTGCTATCATCTCTCTCTCCCCTCTATATTTCTCTCTTTTCTCCTCTCTCACTACTCTCATCTCTCTCCTTTCTCTCTCTCTCTACTCTCCTCTCTCTCTCTCTCTCTCTCTCCTTTCCCTTCCTTTTCCCTTCTGGCCCTCTATGCCTTCCGAGATTATACTGTACATTATACTGTTAAAACTATTAATTATGATACTATTAACTAACTCCACCCTGAAACACAGTGTCTTTAAAAGGAACTTTCTGCGATGTGCTTAGTGATTTGGGTGATCATTTGGCACTTATTGCCTCATTTGTTTGTTTTTCAACCATTACCCTGACCAGAATAAAGCAGTTACTGATGATTGAAAAAGTGAGAATAAGAAACAGTGTATTTAGCAAAGTGGAAAAAAGGAAGCAAAAGGTTTTTTATTTTCTTTTACAAGCTACAAATTTCTTATCAACAGCCAGCTTTTCCATATGCAGTAACATGTACCAATCAGGAATGGTGAAGTCAACCCTGTAGTCCCTTTGAGACACCAACTACTACAGCCAACTATTACATCGTTCCTAACTGGTGCTCATGATACGTTTGCTCTATTGTCCGAATATCATGAGTTTGAATCCCAGTGATACAATCTTTATTCATGGAAAGGAGTTTAATGAGCAAAGCTTGGTGCAAAGGATGACACACAATCTTCCCCCTTGTCAATCACAGTGACATCAACCAGTCCCTTGGAGTGTAGTGAGGAGCCTTGCCGAAGTTTGAAGTTGAGGAAATGTGCCAACAACCATACCATCTCTTACCAATTGATTTGTATAAAATCCCACAAAACTTACTGCCCTTTGCAGAATTCCTACAAGTGAAATCATGCTGAAGAATTCAGATCTGTGATTTCCCTGTTCTCCTCTTCAGAACCTAGCATCAGCCAAAAATTTGTAAGACCAGAGGCAGTCACTAGGTGAACAAGAGGGAAGATGACAAGCCTGTGATACGTGCTTCCCCCAGTTCACCTTCCACTTTGATTCCAGCTCCTATGGTGATTGTAAGGATTTTACAATATCTGCATACTTACACACATTCTTTCTCCCCCTTCAACCGTGCACCAGTTCTCATTGTTATCAGAGTAAGTTATGTGTGACAAACGCCTCGAGCGAAATCACCATCAAAGCGTCAGTTGGAAGGGAATCACTGCGGCTCTAAGCCTCTTATGCGTGACACATGTCACGTTTTGAAGAGTGCGGGGGATGAAAGTGGCAAGGAAGTGACAGATTTTTGCATGGACAGTTTCTTTCTTTGCTTATTTTTTTTTTTTTGTCACAGCCATCATCAGTGGAACTCATAATGGAGCATCGAAAGTGGCAGGTCAGGGACTCACAGGGCGTCTGGGCGTCCGTCTGCCCACACCTCTCTCAGGGGTCTGAGTGCCAAACTAACGTCTGCCTCTGCTGGCGGAGTCTCTTTTTCCTGTACCTTCACCCAAAATTATAAACAGGGGACTTGTTGGAAATATATATATATATATATATGCAATACGGTAATGGTCATATTTTGAAAGTTAGCTACTTTAGACACAACAAGAATGATTATAAAATAAAAAAAAACCATCAACAACCTTTGACAAAATTAACCAATGAAAATGGATATCACTGGCTCGCATACAAACTAAGAAAAGCTAATCCAAACCTTCAGCCATCTTGAAGCATGTGTTAACTTTTCATACAAGCTGGCTTATGCTAATTCTTTCCAGAGACACTGTTTCCAACATACAGCATTATGAATGTTTAAATATACATGAGTGGAGAGCGTTCACACAAACGTGTGGTGTGTGTTAGAAAGCACTTTACACGGTGGATGAAATGTTGACGTTTTTTTTTACTAAATGTTCTTAAAACTACAGGCTTTCATGAAAAAGTGAAAAAAGAAAAAAAAAATCTGATTTCTTAAATTTGAAAGCATTATAGCAAAGATTATATTTGTCATCTTTATGCAGACTGACTGTTGTTACTAATAGATTAGTTAAAGTGTCTCTTTGCCCAAAATTATATTTTGAAGGAAGACAGAGAATAAAGGTTAGAAAGAAGAATGAATAAATCCATTTTGGTAAAAAATATATATATATATATTTATATTTTCTTAACACAGAGATATCAAAGTATATTACTAGAATTAAAGCTCATAACCGTTGATTGTTTTCCAGAATTCATCTACAGCATCATCTGATCTAACCACCACAAATTACTAAAGGGCCTTTATTTGTTTCTTTACTTATACAGTATGTAACCAATGTAAAGACTCCCACAGTAGCAACCTTATGGAAAACATATTCCTGCACCGACTAGAAATAAAAGAACGGAGCACTCCAGTGCACCCCTGCATGAGCCCAACAAGTATTAAAAGATGGCATCTTGCATTGATGCGGAGCAAAGTTTCTCACTGTTCAGGCTGAAGAGCGTCTCGTAAACAAGTCACAGAATGGTTGGTTTTCAAACATGGCCTTGGTTCTCGACAGCAGCAGAAAGCCAGAGTGCCACTTCTCACAGTAGACTTTCCTGCTTCTACACTCTCAATATCTTTATTGTCGCTTGATATGTCACCAGTGCCTACATCTCCTACTTACTCTCCTGCTTTGCTTGCTTTACTTTAGATTCTTCCCTTTTTATAAATTATTCACACTTCTGTGTGTTTTCTCTGTACCTGCACCTCCACTGTCTAGGTACCCATCCCGTCTTGTGAAAGGGCTTCTGCTTTGAGACAGAGTTTGTGAAATGTAAAGTTAGCGTAGCTGTGACAACCACCTTCTAAGCACTAACACTTGCAAGAGATACCTCATACTACAGATACATTTCATAAAGAATGCAGTAGGTAGAAAAAAAAAAGAGGAGAAGAAGAAGGAAAAAAAAAGATGCATTATTTAAGATATCCAAACACACCCCAAAATAAAAATGGCATAACAAAACAGATTAGGAATTAAAAATGGTAAATATATTCAGAACGCTATTTCCTGCTTGTAGCTTCATTATTCCTGACAGTAATATAAATAAAATGAAATCTGAAAGTGACATCTGTGTGCGTTTTGCTTTATTTGCTGTAGTGTACGCAGCCGAGGGAATGATGTAAATAGTCATATGAGACAGAATATGATTACTGTCCAGACACAGGAGAGCTGACCTGCTCCCAATTAATCACACAAACCCGGAGAGAACTGTCACCTCTCATCTACATCACCATTCCTTGCTCTCTGTCACCAGCCCAGGTTCTTTCCGGCTTGTTCCTGTTCTCTCTCATATCCTTTCCCTGCATTCTTTCTTGCACCTTCTACTTTATTAAAACACCCTGTTTGACAGATCGTTGGGCACTGGGCCTGGATTTCCCTCCATCTCTCCAGGTTCCTCAACTACCAAGGGCAACAACGGCAGGGAGGACGGCGGTGGGTTTCCCCGAGAGGGCCAGGAACAATGGTGGCACTCCGAAGTGTAGACTACATCCTCCTCCCACCATCAAAGTACATCCCCCCATGTTGCACGGCAGAGAAGCCACTGAACCACACACCACCGACATCAATTGGAAGCTTTCAAGAGTAGCCCTGTTATTTATTCCGTCTGTCTTCCTACCCCATAGCTAACCGCTCAGATCTTCACACGGTGGAGGAAGACAAGGCAAAGTGTTGAAGCTTCAGCACTCCTATCAGCCGGCCAAGCAGAAGCCTGTTGAGGGATATTCTCTCTAATAAGAGGAACTGCTGCCACTGTTCCAGTGCCAATAAGACAGTGGGTTCTCTGAACAAGACTGGTGAGCCACCGATGTACTCCAGGAAGAGTGACACAATGACAGCCAACAGTGATAGTTCAGTACAGAAAACCAGACAATGGACTGAAATAGAAATTTAAAGAAAAACTTTATTCTAAAGCACATTAAATGTAGTTATATTGAAGTATTATATTTGCGATAGCCGTTGTTGTCTTTGACACAGTTATGCCAAGTTAGACCAGAGACTTGACTTCTCTAGTTAGTGATCTACAAGATGGCAAGTGTAATGATGCTGGACAGACTAAGCAATGAACCAATGCTGAAGCGATGCTGCTTTGCCTCTTTTGGTCGAGATGAAGCAAGGCGTAATTCCAGCTGCTCCTCCATTAGCAGGTAGATTGGGAAAACAATGTGAAACTAGACCACTATATTGACGAAAGTCATCGAAATCCATTAATAAGCATATGTCCAAGAAATATGCATATGCTAACCGTGCTAACTGTACAAGCATTTCAAGAGATGTCAAGGTTTGAAACAATATACTGTATTTAAGTTTATAATCCTTCCATGGATTAGTCAATCAGGGAACTGAATGATTCTGCTTGAAATTTGAGTAGAAAGAAAAAAAAAATGACATCACTTCTTAAGTTAACATCATTCTTTTTTTCTCCCTTGAAACATCTAATGATTGTCAGCTATCATAACCAGCACAATGACACATATTCCCTCGCTTTTAACGTTCATGATATTAACCAAGATCAAAATGTGGCAAATGCTGATGAAAGTGACACGCTGCATATAAAAGTTATCCCACAGCTGTGTGTTGATTTAACTTTATATTACCATTTGAGCATTCTCTTTGAAATGGGAGAACTGGCATCTCTAGAAATCATAGAGGAAGTCTGGAGGCTTCATAATGCATACTGTTCTGACTCTGCTGTTCAAACAGTTGTTCCCTAGACTTTTATCCCAAACTACTTCCATCCTTTCTATTCCTCTTCATTTTATTGCATGCCATTTATCTCCAATCCACATTTTTATCATTTGTTGCCAGTTTCCTAAAACTAAAAAAATATCTACTGTCCTCAGTTTTGCCAAACAATTCAAGCACTAAATAACAAAATAAATAAGATCATGTTAACACCTTGCAATCTATCAGTCTGTTGGAAATATTGATTCCTTGTTATTTTGTTATGTATTTATTGCACTGAACAAGCTTATACAGTGTCCTGTCTATCTACTTGCTTTCCATATAAATCTATCAGTTTTTCTTGTTATTAGTTGACTCATTGAATGATCACTGTAATGATGGTATGAGCTAGAGTTACCAAGGGGCCTCCAGGGCCAAAGGTTGACTTGCAGGGGACTCGGAGGGAGGAGAGCCCAAATTAAAAGGGAGTCCCTGTGGATAAGAGAATGGGCGGTCCCTTCTTGAGCTCCATCCTCGATTCAGCACATCACCGAGTGCTGCTTCTAAATTTCCCTCCGGCTTCTCCTCCCAAAACCCCACAGTGTTGAAACTTCTTTTTCAGTCTATCGCTTTGTTAATGAGCCCCCATGTGGCTTCCAGCATTTAAACTTTTCCTGCAATCATCAGGTGCAAGCGTGTCAGGAGAATACTCAGAGGATAGTTATTGTGGGGAAAGAGATTAAAGAAACAACAAAATTTACATTTTTAATATTTGTTTTACCAGAACTCACCAAACTCTGTGGTGCCCCAGTTTTACAGTGAGGCTTGATTATGGTTGTGTTTTTTTCCATTTCAATTCATTTCACTTCATTTCTTCATATGTCAACATTTTATTTTATTTACACCTTGTTTTTTTATTAATAATAATAGCATGAATGAATGAGTGAATGAATGAATGAATGAATGAATGAATGAATGAATGAATGAATTAATTAATTAATTAGTTAATTAATTAATTAATTAATTAATTAATTAATTAATTAATTAATTAATTAATTAATTAATTAATTAACAAAGACAAGTAAAATGATTCATGATCAAACTAAGCTTGTGCTTGTAAAATAAAAAAAAAGCTATGCTTTTGCAGTAAGGTTTGGTTTTGATTGTTGCTCTTATTAAAAAACAAGAAAGAAAGAAGTTATTTTGTCCTGTCCCTCCAAACCAATCAGGGATGAAACTGTTAGAATACTGTCTACACAATGTCAGCCATTCACTCTAGCTGGAACTCGATTATATTCCTTGAGGACTTCTAAAAAATCTCTATTTAAAATACCCACTGCCTCAGACATACAATGAAGAGGAAAACAAAATCCCCAGACGGTGAGTCAGAATAAGCTTCAATTAGCAACCTAAACCCGTGATCAGCCACGTACTGCCCACATACTTCAAAGTCCTTACTGTCCTGTTATGCCAGTCTACACACTAAGACAGGGTGGACTGGGTGTTGGAGAGAAAGCATTAACCAAAGGCACGTGGCTGACCGTGTGTCATACGAGACCACCAATTAAAATCACTTATTGGTGGAATAATATCCAGTTTCTTAATGGCAGAACACAAAGGGCTTTAAGAGGATTAGCTTAGGTGTAACTCAATCTCTTGCTCTCAGGCACAAATCTCTGCGTGATCATTGCTGCAGTCCAGCTGTATCTTAAAGACCTGGTTAAGAAGAAGAGTGAGCCAGACAGACAGGAACAGAGGACAAAAGCACTACGCCACAAGTACGTGTACAGTATCTGAAGGAGTCTATATAACACTCCCTGTAGCCTGAGCAAATTAAGTTAAAGCACATATTTCTAAAAGTTTATGATCTTTATGAGGTAATTGATCTATGGAAAGCCCATGCACAAATCACAGATAGGTTCAAGGACATTCGTGTGAGCATCCGTGTATGTTAGACAAGTGTTCAATACATTAGCTTTTATATGATCCACATGTTAATGGCAAAACTGGAATATTCATGCAGATGTTTCTGTGATATCTTGCACTCTATACACCATCCTCCAAACACCCCATTGTCAGGGCACTCATTCAGACAAAGTGTCTTTCTGATTGGACTATTTTTACAGGTTTCAGATTTTTCCGAACACATGCTCCATCACTAACTAATCCCTCATACCTAAGTCTTAACCCGTTAGTTTCGCATTTCAGTGACCAAAAGCGAAAATACTATAAGCCCCAGTCAAATCATAAAACATATTAAGACTAACTCAAAGGTTAAGTGCCGACAATGCCTCTGAGATCATCATGGATTTTAAAAAGAGCAAAGGATCAAAAGCTAAACAGGCTATAAAATGACATCATCAGGATTTCTAGAGTGACTTGTCTCATGTTCAATGATTGCTGATTTTTTTTCACAGGTCTTGTGTCGTCAAAGCTCCCTGCTGTTCCAGACGACCAGCTATAGCCAGCTTGTGGCTAGCCAAGACTGCTAACCAGCTGGCCAAGTATCCACAAAAGCCTGAGTGACAGGATAAGTCCAGAGGCTCCTGCTGCCTTTCTGCTACTTGTGGCTACACATTACCCAAGGAGCTCACATTAATTGCCCCGTTTGGCTGGTCGTTTTTAGCAACAACCTCCGCCGCAGTAGGACTGGAACAAGACGATCCAAAACCCCAAATGGCCCTATCTAAGTTTAAGCTGGCAATGGAAAGCGTACTTTTCCCACAGGGCTCCTGCTTGGGTCGCCAAGCTACATGCATATACACAATGGACGGTTTTTAAAGGACCATGCTGTGGATCTTTTGCTACATTTGATCTGACCTGAACATGGAGCAAAGTGCGGAAAACAGCATTGTCAGGTTGTTGTGGCAAGTGGTTTGGCAGCATGAGTTAACACAGATCCTGCATAAAACAATCGCTTACTGCCATCAAATGGAAAGATCATCAAGGAGATATGCCATGCAGAACACATGTTAACTTTGGGCCAGTAAATAAAGACTTTTTTTATTGGAACCAGTCTAATCTGACTAGAACTAGTATAGAATCTGCCAAATTATTATCAATATGCAAATTATCAATTAATATCAATTTGGGATCTTTTCTAATTAAAGTCTTAGGATATAAGAATTATAAGCTTTGGATTCTTCACTGTCTGTTGTGAAAAGGAAAAGCTACTCCAAGTCTTGCAAAAGTGGCCACTACAACAACAAACATCTCCTCTTTTTTGTTCCTTTATTTTACAGCAGTTTGGCAGCCCATCACTGGCAATAAAACCTCTCTATGATTTCAGGGCACTGGTGAAAATGCCAGCTTGGCTTAGACCCATCTGGATATGGACTGGTGGGTGTCTGCTTCTCTGGGTCCAGGGGTAATGGAGCCTGTTGATGGTTGAGACATGGTCACACTTCTGTGGCTTATGAATATGAAACCTTTCACTGTGTCATCCTGCCATGTTACCAAGAGGAGTCCTGGACTGTGGGAATGCAGGGCTTTCTCTTTGTGCCAGGACAAGCAAAGGCCCCTCAACAGCTGGGGCTGCTGCTGGGGCTGCAGCTAGAACCTGGCTGGACAAGAACAATGAACACAGAGGACTCCATACAGAATAGAGAAGTCTGGCTTGAAGGCTATGCTATGATGAGAAGACTTCAGACTTTGCCTCTGTTGGGCAGGTTATGTAGGCAATTTAAAAGATGTATAATGAAATTCTAGAAAGTGCATGTTTTTGAGGTCAGCCAGCATTGCACTGTTTGTAGTTTCCTGGCAGCCCTTCACCTTTTTCAGACCTATTTTAAAAATGTTCATATACTGTATACATGCAAAAAAAAAAAAAAAAAAAAGTCTGGGACCAGTTAAGTAATTGAACTAGACTAAGAAGAATGCATAAACATAGATCATGTTCTTCTGGTCATAGTAATGTTGCCTCAAAGGCAGAAGTCAGATCGCATAACTCTTGGGCCATGAATACATTTTGACTATTGTCTGCTTAAAATATCCAAAATACCTGATTGAAATCACAGTCAATGCAACCTATGACATTTAATGAGAAATCCATACCAATTCAAACACGCAAAGGTGATGTGGAATCCACAGAGCATCTGTTATTTATTGTTCACTTAGCTATCCAAGTTTAAGTATCTTGAAAGTTGCAACCTTTCTGCATTTTTCTCTTGCAAGTATTTCCATTATACTGGTTTCCAATAGGAAATTTTGAACAAAGGTATGAACTTTTCAAAATAAGATATAGCCACCAGAAGGGGAAAAAAAAGTTTATAGTGTCTCGTATTTTCGCGTTTTTGTAGACATGAGCTGCAAATGCCTGACTAGTCATTCTCCATGTTGGTCCTTGGCCACACTTAGGCCACTTCCCCATATATAAGGATTATTCATATATAAGCAAAAATGCTAAATATATTTTGGAAAAATCACATTAGCATGCCCACTCGGTGAATGACGATATGTCAGACAGTAATGTTAAAAGTACACAATAGAGGTAAAGTGTGTTAATGCACTCTTCAGACACAACAATCTCTGATCGGAAATGGTTCCACCAGCTGCGAGTTCATCTGTGTTCTTATCCTGGATTCATCTTTGGTAAGATTTGTACTGCTGGAGTCATGGATTCAGGACAGGTTTTGCATACACCATGTTCTGCTACTTCCTCACAAGGGTGTAATAATAAACTACAGCTCAATTAAAGTTGCACATGCATAACCCATGCTAAATGATTACGTACATGTGCAGGCTGACACTGATGGAAATGTTATCAAAAACAAAACCATGCATTTTTTTTGCAAAAATAGTGTCTACTTTGAGGCTTGAGGGATTTTTTTGGAAAAACATCGTTTCCAAAATATATATGGACCATAAACAAGGACCAGACTCACTTCAGTAATAACCTTTCATACAAATCGAGTCTTTACATGGTTGGTTACAAATTGGCAAATGTTAAAGTTGCCTTGTAGTTTATGCAATTAGCTTCAAAGCACAATACGGGTAGCATTGCCGCTTTTATTTCCTGTCCTTATCAATCTAAAACTCTACTTTAAATGATGCCCTGTCACCTTAAGCATGCTTTCTGCTCTCCTTTTCTTACATCGCTGTTTAGTTGAAGCAGCCCTCATTTGAACTGTCTCTCTCACTGTATTAGTGTTTAGCATTAACACTAAATCCCTGAGTCTACCAGCTGTGCAGCAATGCCAGGCCATTGTAGCCAAAAGTGATGCGTGGACAAAATGGGTTCAAAGTGTGTATATGTGTGTATAAGGGGGGGGGCCTGGGAGAGATAATCAATGGTCACCCCCCCCCCAAGGGGTGCTCAGTATGCCATCACTACCCTCTAGTGCTGAGGAGGAGAAGTGCAGGGATGGAAAGAAGGCAGAGCAGATGTGGTGACACAACCTCTCAGAGTTAAACAGATAATGGGCTTTATTGATGTATAAAAGATGTCCCACTGAGCCTTCCGTATCTCCATTAGTGAAGGAACATTTAAATTGTTCATGAGCTGCTTCTCAATTTAGAAATAAAAAAAAAGAAAAGAAAAGAAGATTAATAAGACCTTTATCAATTAATCTCGCTGGTCTATGATTGTGTGGGTTTGATTTTTGTCAACAATTTGAATGCTTCTGGGATTCATTATGCTAAATTAAACCTGAATGAAAAAAATAATTTGTGAATAAAGTCAGTTAATCAACATTCAACGTACACATAAAAACCTATCACCCCATCCCAATTGCACACACACACACACACACACACACACACACACACACACACACACACACACACATATATATATATATATATATATATATATATATATATATATATATATATATATATATATATATATATATATATATAATGTACATACACAGAAAAAACCCTGTAAGTAAGGACCTAAACAATCTTTTCAACATGATCTCTTGTGTTTTCTGTGTTGTTTTATTAATCAGAAGCTTTAATGTCTTTCGATTTTTTTTCTGTGATTGAAGTTCTATTCCAGTTAAGACTAACACACACCTTTCACATGTTTCATGACTACACCATGTACAACACAAAAACAAATATGTACAATCCATTTGTCCAATAACAAGAACTCAGTGGCAAGGCTGATTCATGGGAAGACACTTTCATTGCTAAAATAATGATCTGCTCCTGTCCAGAGGCTTTTTTTTTTTTTTTTTTTTTTTCAGCGCTCAGTTCTCAATCTCTCTCAATCTCTGAGGTCCTAACATCTTTGATCAAAATGAGTGCTCATTCTATTTCTATCCTGGGTTTAAACTTTAAAACCTCAATATGCTGTCTATAAAACTTCAGAAATCTTCTATTTCTGAGACTGATAATAAAACACTCAAAATATACTGCATAATAAAAATGTGTGGAAAAAAAAAACATGCATCGGGTTTTGGGGTAAAAAAGTAAAATCTTTAAAATTAAATCCAGCTCTTGAGCTCTTAGAAGTGTGTATACATTTATATATTTATATTCAAATCCAAGGCACATAATTATTCATGGAGTGAAGGCAGCCAAACCGTTGATGGGTGCTATCAGGAAGGAATGACACCCTGTTAAGTTAGAAATTCTCTTTGTGTTAGCGAGGCTTCTCTAGTTAATCTTGCACCTTGCTTGATCTGCAATGTTGTAATTGGGATGCGCAGTGAAACGGCCTGTCTTATCGAGCTCGGCGGCAGAACAATGAAAGAAATGAACATCACACCGTTAGCTTTCTAATCAATTCTGTGTGAGCACGTTCAGAAACAGGGTTGTACTTTTTAATGAGGACAGGTTTCCTTTTTTTTTTTTTTTTTTTTTGTAGCTCTGTGTTTCTGAAGCAGTGTGGATTACAGTGCCAATTAAGTAAACTTTCACTTCAGCTGAAGAGATCTCTTTACTTTGGATTCACAGTTGCTGTGTTATATATCTTCTAGGGGTGTAATCAATGTCAGTCCTTGTATCTGTATCTATTAAAGCTTCAAAACATTGTGTGCATGTGTGTATGGATATTAATCCAGAGTGGGCATGGCTATGAATATAGTGTTTACACTCTGACCAGGGTGTTACTAAGGAACACTGTAAATGCATCATACAATGACTTGCATTTGTGTTATAAAAATTTGTGTTTTTTTTTTTTTTTAATCCTACAAGCTTCATACGTGACTGCTTGAAACTATTGCACTCTCATGAAAGCAGAAAAAAAAAAAAAAAAAAAACTAGCGCAACTTTTTTTGTTGTGTTCCCATGAGATCCTAATTGTGATGCATGCCTCAAGTCTCCTATTCAAGTCTATGTTTGTATATGTTTAGAACACATTATTCTGAATAATGTATTCATCTTTGGTTCTATCCTTAATATCTTGACATTGTGTACAAATAACATGTATCTGGGTGAAACGTGGCACGACAACAAGGAATATAGATAGATTAGATACATTTCTGTTGGGTCATGTGGGCTTGCAAGTTGCAAGTCATATGACAGAGTGATCTCTCATGTCATGACCCCTCTGCATAAACAGTCCGATGATGAGGCCGATCAGTTGTCATGGTGACCTTGCAGTCAGTGCAGTAACCTAGCACCCAGTGGGCAAACAGACTCGACCCTATGCCCTGCATTCTGCCAGGTACTCTGCATCCGAAAGTATTCTCAAAACTTTAACAGGGTCAGGACTATAATTGAACCGATTTCATCGAAGTTATTTCATGCGCCAAACACCCATGAGTGGAACGAAACAAAATAGCATTTAAAGAGTCATAGACAAGACTGCACCTCTATTTGAAACCTCTCGACTGTGAGGATCATGGCTCCATCTGTTTTCCAGCCTCTGTTTTTGTGCTCGCTCTCATATTTTGCAGTGTTTTTGATAATTTAAAGTGACTGTGAGAAGAGTGAGGGGTGGATGTCATAGCACTTCTCTCAACTACCTATATTTACTGCTGAAAGTGAATTCTTGATGAGGCCGTTGATATCAAAGGCTCCGGGATCAAAGCGGCTCTAATAAGCTACCCACTGTTCTTAGAAACCTGGACTTTTAATACTGCACAGTGCCTCTGTGCTGCCTCGGGTTTCTTTACTGGAGTCATGCAAAAGAGGGGGGAAACGGTGAAAGCAAACATCTGTAGTCACATTGTCATCCTCTAGTCTTTAATTTGTTCCTCTGTATTGCTGTGTAGTGGCAAATTTCCCAGTGCAGGCTGTTGGCTGTTGCTTTTTGGCTGCCGCTGTTTTTTAGCCCCTTATGAAACGGGCTTGTCATTTCTAAAATGCACACCTGATGCTCCTCGCGCTGCATGCGCTCTGGCAGCTGTTGATTTGTTTTCACCTATTTTTACTCAATGTGCCGGTGAGGTTTATGATCTAGGAAAAAAAATGGAGGTGGGAGTTGGAGAGAGAAAGAAAGACCACAGCGCTATCATCCGACATCAACAATCATAAATTGGTTTCTAATTCAAACCTACAAAAAAGAAATCTAAGCATCTGAAATCCAATGAAACAATAAGATGAATTTTTTTTTATTGTATCTTAAAATGTACAGTTGGAAGAAGAATTTGGGTTCCACTAGATACAATGGAAACTACCAGCATAAGTATTTAGTAATACGGCTAACGTTCGCTCTGCTAGTGAACGAGACTTGAGAAGATTTTTCTCATGTCAACATTCACAGTGAAATCACTTAAAAACTAAACTACATGCCTACATAACTACGATACCCTAGTCAAAACAATAGACCAAAGTTAGCATGAACAAGTAACAAAATTAGCATTAGTCATTCTTAGCAGGCTAGTCAAGTTCTCTCAAGTGAATTTGGTCAAGTAATCCTCAAATATAGCTAAAACACTGTAAATACTGATTATCTATTTATTTGTTCTTGAATTTATTTATTTACAAAATATATCTATTTTACATATTACTTTATAGTACTTAAATTTTTTTGTGATCTGAATATATATTTTTTAAAATATATATATTTTATACTTTAAAATATTCCCCTGGAGGTTCACTTCCTACTAACACACACAAGACAAACCACATACAGTGAGTCCTCAAGCCATGTCATCCCTGTCTCCGCTTACTAGCTATCCACACACACACACACACACACACACACACACACACACACACACACACACACACACACACACACACACACACACATACACACACACACAGCAGTAAAGCAATAAGTAATTGAGTGTGCCACACAGTCTTTAAGTGTTGTCTCCTCCAAACAGCTCCATGATTAAGAGAGACAGATGATTAGAGGCTGTACAGCTGACTCAGAAAAACACACACACACACACACACACACACACACACACACACACACACACACACACACACACACACACACACACACACACACAGCTGCATGGATGATTAAAATTTAATGGTAATGATATGGTTATGCATGAAGCAATACACTGGGGTTAAATAATGATAATAGTTCCCTGCTCCCTCCCTCTCTCCACCTCTGTAATAATGTAGTCTGTACTGCAACATGATGTTAAAATTATGGGTTTGGTTAGAGACATTAGTTACTGTGGCCCTCCACTCAACACACATCTCTCCTGGTGCAGGAACATCGAGGGAGACACGGGGCATAAGAAAGGCGGCTTCTCTTCACTCCAGGTTGCGTAATGTATATCATTAGTAACAACAGAGCTACTCAGACCTCTCGCTGCAAAAGGCCAAGCTGCTGCTTTCTTACATGTACACTGTGTTTACAAGCCTACTGTACCACACTATTAATCTTTTACATGCTCCACTCTTCCATGAGAATTATGAAAGGAGTTGTACATCATGCTGTAACGGGAGCTAAGAAACAAACATAAAGCTTTGCCTCTGATCCACGTTTTTCCTCCTAATGTCAGTTTACTATATCTATACCAATATGTGATTACCTTGGACAATAATCTCACCTATTCCATCAGAACTCACTTAATACTGACAAAAGATATCTGAGAGGACATGTTTATTTAGCATTTTTAAAAGACATCTCCGGTGTTAGTAGCATAGGAACAATTTCAAGACAGAGGCCTTTGTGGTTTGCGGTTTCTCAGAAACATGATGAGCTACATGTTTAATCTTATTAACTCCGCGAAGGCTAAACAATGAGGCTTGTGCAAGAACAACTGTTTAGTAACATAAGTGCTAACAGGAACTGACTTGTTTTGCTAATATCCCACAATATAAATGGTAAAAAAGACAATTTCTGTCCACGGTAGTTGGTTTATACACTACAGACATGGTAGATATTTGACTGCCGTATTCCTTTAAGTGGAACAAATGGTTATTGTTGTGTTGCTTTAGAATGAATCTATGTGACCCGAGTCACAAGGCTTCCATTGCTAAGTAGTAAACAGAGCACAGGGGTTAAGATGATACTACATCTGAACCCATGTGGTCAGCTCTAGTCATTTTTAGAGACCTGGGGTTACAAATTAGAGCAGTTAGTGGTCCTTGTCTATCCATTCATCATACTGTGCATCCTTCAATTGTATCAGTTCATCCATCCATGTTGAACTCGAGGTTCTGGAGGTGAGTTTGTGTCTGTCTGTTGTTCAGAGGGCAAATCAGGGTAAGTTGCTCCCTGAGGCAAAGTATCCATCATGGGGCTTCTTGTAGGGAACAAGGGAATGAGGAAAGGGGCAACAGAGGCCTCAGGCTTTCTGTGACTACCAGGCCATGTCTGGGGCTCTGCCATGGGGCCTCGAGGTCGTCAGCTGGCTCTTTATTGACCTCTGAACTAGACGTCACCTTAGGTGGCTTATTAACCCCAGCACCTATACACACACTCTATTAGCGCTAAAGAAAACGCACACAGCGAGGTGATTGATGTATCATTCTTTGAATCACAGCATCTCCTGACAGCAAGTCAATTCCTCCTACAGCATAATGCACATATTTAGAGATAGATTACTACTCAAAGCTATAGCTGTCAATCAAATCAAACTCAACGCCACAGGCAGATTCAGATGCATTTTGAAATGTATTTTGTTTTACTGATTTCACACAGATACATGCATATAATTATATAAATGTACCTATACATCTTTAGATAAATAAAAAAAAAGTACAGAAAGTTTTCAAAGAAACCTAACTTAATGATAAATGTGCATATACTATGTCTATACATTCAGATATAATCTCCCAAATATTCGGAGAATAACAAATCCAGGCTTTGTAAAATAGCATAATACTTAATGATGAAATATGATGAAATATTTAGAAACATATCGTGTTCTAGCAGCTGTGCCAAGCAATATTTTATGTATTATATTTATGTAGGATATAAGTAAGCAGTTAATTAGGTACTTAGCAAACAAACAAACAAACAAATAAACAAATAAATAAATAAATAAATAAATAAATAAATAAATAAATAAATAGGGGTTTGATATATTAGGCAGCAAGCGAAAGGTCAGTTCTAAAAGTTGACATAAAATGAAAACTGGGCAAGTGTAAAGATCTGAGTGACTTCACCCACTTCGAATGTTGACGAGGGACAAATTGTGATGGCTAGATAACTGGGTCAGAACATCTCCAAAACAGCGTAGCTGCAAACCAGTCAGAACGCCCATGCTGACCCCTGTCCTCCTCTGAAAGCACTTATGATATAAAGGTGAGCATCAGAACTGGAGCAATGGAAGAAGTACAGTAGTTGCCCTCTAAAGATGAATCATGCTTTCTTTTACTTCATCATCATAGATAGTGCATCCTGGTGCTATCTCTTCCTTAGGTAAAGACGCATGCTAACAAGATTATGACAAGAAGGCAAGCCAGAAGAGGCAGTATGATGCTCTTGCCAATGTTCTGCTGGGAACCCTTGGGTCCTAGCATTCCCACCACCTACCAAAATGGTATTCCATAATGGCAGTGAACTCTTTCAGCAGGATAATGCTCTGATAAAGTACAAAAATGTCCCAGGAATGGCTTCTAAATTTTCTAGATCTCAATCCAATTAAGAATCTACTGTATATGATGTCCTGGTCAACCAAGTCTGATCTGTGGAGAACTCGCATCTTACAGGACTTAAAGGATCTGCTGCTAATGTCTTGTAACAACAAGGCATTAGTAGGTTGTGTTAATATTATGAGTATATGTTTTGAAGTTATGGCTGACACATGGTGTATATATAAGTAATGATGTCACCCAAAAAGTTTTGTGATTTCTCTAGTTGATCGATTAACTATTTTCTGTGACACCACCATTATTAATTTGTCTGTGTGATGTTGATGTTTATCCTAATTCAGTTTAATCTCCTACCATCTACTTCCTCCTTCTTCCTATTCTAACCTATTTATCACACTCACAAAGGCAGCCATACATACCCCCCCCCTCACACACACACACAAATTCAACAAATCATGTACATATATTTATACACTCACCTCACACACATATGCATTTTACCAGACAAGTCAAATCAGAAATGCCTCAGGACATTTGGACGAGCTGTACAGATTGAGAACAGTGTGTGTGTGTGTGTGTGTGTGTGTGTGTGTGTGTGTGTGTGTGTGTGTGTGTGTGTGTGTGTGTGTGTGTGTGTGTGTGTGTGTTTGGGGGTTGCGTGTGAGAGAGAGAGCTCCCACTCCCAAACTGCCACAGAACAACTTTGGATGTCCATTCAACAAAAACAAATTACCTTCATGTAAACCCCAGGAATAATCAAAGGAAACAATATATGGGTGGAAAGTTGGTTCAAGACCAACTCCTTTGAAATCAACTACTGTATAAGCCTGAAAAAACAAAAACAAAACAACAACAACAACAAAAACACACAGGCACCTTAGCCGACATAGCCGACATTTTAAATTTGAAGTTAGCTGAAAAAAAAAGGGGTGGTGGGTTGATACACTTGGCATATAAATAAATAAATAACAACAAGAGAAAAGTTTCATACAACAACAACAATAATGCAGTAATAATGAGAAGAATTTTTGAATAAATTACTCGAAATAAATAAATAAATACAAAAAAGCCAAAAATGAATTATATATTTGAATTATTTTTCAATTTTAATTTTTTTTCCCAAAAACTTTGAATTGAAAATGTATAATGAAACATTTTCAACTTTTCTCACTTCTTTCTTTCTTTCTTTCTTTCTTTCTTTCTTTCTTTCTTTCTTTCTTTCTTTCTTTTAAATATACAGACTAATTAAAAGTTTGCTTCTGTATAAAATAATAGTAGCTCTGGTCTAAGCACTGAAGTAACATTTTGAGGATTGTTTGCTATAATTTTTAATTTCTTATTAGGAATTTAATGAGGTACACAGGACAAAACTCTCTCTCTCTCTCTCTCTCTCTCTCTCTCTCTCTCTCTCTCTCACACACACACACACACACACACACACACACACACACACACACACACACACACACACACACGTATACACAGCCTTTTTTAGAATCCTCTCATGCGAATAAAGCAAATTGCTCGAGAGCCCATAGAAGAACTGATATCAAACAGAATGAAGGCCAGGAGAATTAAGCACATGTTTGTTTTCTTTCAGTTATCATTTCAATGAAACACAAACAATTCCTCGAGGTAATTTCACCTCGCTTGTTGGACGAACTTGCGAGAAAGTAAAACCGGAATGGAATGCTTAAAGAATAATTTGTATATATTCAGCATGAACAAGTAAGATTAATTTAGAATGCTAAAAGAGCAGTTTATTTTTGCTGTTTGTTTACAACAACAAAGAGATGATTAATGCGTTATTATTTATTAATCACTGCATTTTTATTAAACAGCACCAGATGTTCAAAATACAGGGCAAATATTACTAAACCATATTAAACACTTTTAATAGAGAAGGGTTTACTACTGTATAATAAGACACTATTACAGATTTATTAAAATGCACACAACATTTTATTTACTCTTAAAATCACAAGATAAGAAAGAAAACACAGTGGGTTGGCCATCTTTAATTCTAATACAGAGAGTAAGAACTGATCACGATAAAACAACACGTCTTTGTTTTTATTCATCCACAGCCCTCCGCTGCAATGGTACAGAAATTCAGTGGGTTAAATTTGACCCCAATAAAATAAAAGTAAAACATAATATGAAAAATAAGGTGAAAAATAATCTACCATTAAGTGTTTAGATTTCTCACAATTTCACAATTATTCCTCAGTGAATGTGTTAATAATCAGAAGAAGAAGAAGAAGAAGAAGAAGAAGAAGAAGAAGAAGAAGAAGAAGAAGAAGAAGAAGAAGAAGAAGAAGAAGAAAATAAAGATAAAAATAAACAAATAAACATATACAATAAAAGTTTAAAATTAATATAAAAATATAAACTTAAAATAAAAAAAAAAACTATACATCTATCCCCATCCCTAATAAGCAAGCCGGGGGTAACATCGGCAAGGAAAAACTCCCTGAGATGAAATGAAGAGGAAACCTTGAGAGGAACCAGGCTCAGAAGGGAACCTCATCTTCATTAGGGTGACACTACAGTAAATAATGTAACTGTAAATATCAAAAAATGTCCTTTCTACAACAGTTTATAATAGTGCAAC
The DNA here is from genome assembly GCF_022655615.1 of Tachysurus fulvidraco. Taxonomy (NCBI): domain Eukaryota; kingdom Metazoa; phylum Chordata; class Actinopteri; order Siluriformes; family Bagridae; genus Tachysurus; species Tachysurus fulvidraco. The sequence goes on from NC_062518.1 coordinate 4,956,806, forward strand.
CGACAGCTCCTGAGGAACTAATGGGTCATTGTAAACTCTGAGATCAGCGTAGACCTGATTGCTGATGAAGACCAGACCATACAGCTGACTGACACAACATTGGTTCAAAGAAGGCATGATAGTCTCTGGGCGTCTCCATCCACATCAATCCCATGAGTCACTGGCTGACCATGCAGATCAATCCCCGGCAGTGTGACAACCGGGTGATGAGACTCCAACCAGGGGTAGAACATCAGGATTGACAAAGTAGCTCCATAAGAAGAGATGATCAAGCTAGGAACTCGGAACACCGGGAGCTCGGGAGTGACATATATAGCTCGACAGAGAGAGAGAGCGAGAGAGAGGAGAAAAATTGTTAGGTATGATTATAATCAGGTGTTGGACAATGTAAATTATGTGCCAAGTGCAGACAGGGACTCCGGCAAGACTAGCTATAACAGCATAACTAAAAGGCTAGAGTCAGAAAGTGGCACAGACATAAGGGCTTCCTGGGATGTAAAGCGTCCCACCACTCCACAGTCTGCAAACCTGAGCCACTTGTGAGGGTGGTAATCCGACATCATCCAGACATCCCAGTTCATCAAACACTATATGCCCATGAACCCTCTAGATCTACTCCTTTACCTAAGAAAAGCTATTCATAAAAAGCTAGACTAAACAAATGTGTTTTTAGCCTGGACTTAAACACTGAGACTGTGTCTGAGTCCCGAACAATAATTGGAGGTCTGTTCCATAACTGTGGGTCTCTGTGAGAAAAAGCTCTGCCCCCTGGTGTAGCCTTTTGTACTTAAGGTACTAACAAATAGCCTGCATCTTTTGATCGAAGTAGGTGTGACGGATCATAAAAAACACAAGATCTCTCAGGTACTGTGGAGTGAGACCATTGAGTGCTTTATAGTTTAGCGATAGTATTTTATAATCAATGTGAAACTTGACTGGGAAACAATGCAATGAGGATAAGATAGAGGTGATGTGTTCATATCTTCTGCTTCTAGTTAGGACTCTAGCTGCTGCGTTCTGGACTAACTGAAGCTTGTTTATGCTCCTACTGAGACATCCAGACAGTAAAGCATTACAATAATACAACCTAGAGGTAAAAAAAATGCACGAACTAGTCTTTCTGCATCATGTAATGACATCATATTTCTATCTTAGCGATATTTCTGAGATGAAAGAAGGCTTAGAAGAAGAAGAATTAATCAGAGAACAAAAGTGAGCGAGAGAGAGAATGAGATGGACAAATGGACAAAAAGTTGTAGGCGTGACAGTTTACTCCTCATATGACAATTTAGATACACACAGCCTGCCTCTCTCTCTCTCTCTCTCTCTCTCTCTCTCTCTCTCTCTCTCTCTCTCTCTCTCACACACACACACACACACACACACACACACACATTACAGGTCTCACACCAGGTCTGTAACATCAAAAGGACGCTGTATGATGATGCACACAGATCTTTTGCCACTACAAAGAAAGAACAAAAAAACAGACATGAAAGTGAAGCCAATACACATATGGCAATTAGTAAAACATTTGAACACCAAATTCACCACAAAAATGTTGTTATTAAACACAGCAGCACAACGACAAGAAAAAAAATGTAAAAACAACAGCTGGTTTAAGGTTGGCTTTGTTCTGAGAGTGTAGGTATAACCGTAGGATGGCACTCAATGGCCGAGGATTATCACAATGTTAGGACTGAGTCGGATGTCTCATGTCGGATGTCATGTCGAGGTTATAATGAGTGAGTCGGATGTTCGTTTGATGGATATGAATAACAGGTTATAAAACTACAACTTAATTTTCCCCCTTTAACTCTAATTACCTGTAAAAGTTCGATTCCGAAGCTGAATGCTAAAATCCGATTCACACACTGATCTATTTCTGACAGGAAATGTTATGTATGTAAAGTCATTGAGTGTCATGAATACTCGCAAGCTGTTTTATTTTAATTTCTACACAGAGAAAAGTCAAAGAAGCTGGTGAAGAAATGTCTGTTTATAGCTGCTATGATATAATCGATAATGCAACATGTACGATATTGCTTTTAAACGTAACTATAATAAAAGTTTCAATCATAAAAAAAATAAAATTCCTTGCTTAACCTTTCATAAGAGATGGCTAGTGTATTTTTACAAATCAGCAGTTGTGTAGTGATTGTACAAAGATGGATAGCGCTGTCTGACATTTCTAGACATAAAGGCTGATATATCTGTGTGAGGTAGCATCGCTAATTCTTCTCCACTACTTCTCCTTTTTCTACCCATCCCGAGGCATCCAGAGAATGTACCAGCTCCAGTTGTGTTCCGTGTCATAAGGATTACGGACCTCTGTTGAAATGAGACCAACTCTGTGAGGATCCGGTGACAGAGATGTACCAGCTCCAGTAGGACTCATGAAGTTTTGCTTCCTGAAGTATTCAGACCTTCAATGAGAAGATGTCATCTCTATGTGGTGTTTGAGGATAACAACCTCCTCAACAATACAAAACAATTCTCAGACTGTATCTGACTGTAGAATGGACATTATTCATAGTACCACGACCTGGTGTTTATAACAGTTTATAATCACTCCCTCCATTGTCACCCGAATGAGGATGAGGTTCACTTTTGAGTCTGGTTCCTCTCAAGGTTTCTTCCTGTTCCAACTAAGGGAGTTTTTCCTTGTCACAGTTGTCTCCGTCACCTCAGGCTTGTTCATTAGAGATAAATACAATTAAATAGACATTTAAATACACATTTGAATAGAAGTCTAATATCGATCTTGAGATTTTGTATAATATTAATCTTTATATAATAAACTTATATTGCTCTTGTGTTCTGTAAAGCTGCTTTAAGACAATGTCCATTGGTAGACATTGTTATACAAATAAATTGGAATTGAGTTGAATTGAGGTAGGCCCTGTTTATTTTCCTTTCTTCTTTCTATCCATCTCTCTCTCTCTCTCTCTCTCTCTCTCTCTCTCTCTCTCTCTCTCTCTCTCTCTCTCTCTCTCTCTCTCTCTCTCTCTCTCTCTTTCTCCCAACATGCGGAGTGGAGAATACAGGGATCCCAACACTGTCAAGCTTCCAACATGTTCACACAAACATTTACTCATACAGACATAGAGAGAGAGAGAGAGAGAGAGAGAGAGAGAGAGAGTTCTCTCTGTTCAGACCTATCCAGAACACTCAAATGGTTTTATTCATCTCTCTCTCTTTTTTCTACACAATAACAGAAAGCATAAATCACTCAACATAACAGTCTATTTTCCCCCTCAAACATTCACTCCATTTGCACTTTTATACACTTTCAAAGAGAACCACAGAAAAACCTTTTAGTATTAATAATTCTACAAGGTTGAAAGCATGTTTTATATTTAGAAATATTATAGCGTTGCTGTTACTGTATATCGAGGAGAAAATCATTTGAAGCGAGGAAAGACATTCTGAACTGTAAAAACGCTCCTACTTTCTTCCACAAAAGAAGTTTTTTATTTCATGAAAAAAACTGTTTCTTATAAAGATTATTTAAACAAAGTCATATGGAAATTGCTGGTTATCTTTGGCACATAAGGAGCAAACAACTTCTGCAAAGAGCAAAACACAGTTGTTGTCCGTGTCCTTTGTTTTCTGACTGGCAAAAACTTTAAATACCTGAAATAAGTTAAAGTTAATGATAATAAAGATGATATAGTCAGAACAAAGGTACAGAACAGGAGTAAATAAGGAGATTCATTCTTATTTATCTTCAGTAACCACTTTATCTTGGTCTATGGTTCCAGAATCTGAACTGGGAATACTGGGAGAGTTGGGAATGCATCCTAGATAAAACATCAGTTCGTTCATTCATTCATTCATTCATTCATTCATTCATTTTCTACCGGTCACGGGGAGCCCCGAGGTGTCATTGGGCATCGAGGCAGGATACACCCTGGACGGAGTGCCAACCCATCACAGGGCACACACACACTCTCATTCACTCACACACACACACACACACACACACACACACACACACACACACACACACACACACACACACACACACACACACACACACACTACGGACAATTTTCCAAAGATGCCAATCAACCTACCATGCATGTCTTTGGACCGGGGGAGGAAACCGGAGTACCCGGAGGAAACCCCCGAGGCACGGGGAGAACATGCAAACTCCACACACACACAAGGCGGAGGCAGGAATCAAACCCCCAACCCTGGAGGTGTGAGGCGAACGTGTTAACCACTAAGCCACCGTGTCCCCTAACATCGATAGACATAAATCTATAGATTAAAACAGTCTTGTGTGTGTAAAAGTATCACAAAGCAGACTCAAAAGAGGTCGGATGTAAACACAGCGTTTTAAATAAACTGTCACAGGGCAGTTACAACAAAACATTCACAAAATATGGGGTATGCAAAAGTATTGGTACATTCAAAGGTCAACAGGGAACAATCACAGGAATGTCAGACCCGAACACGATCACGTTCAGAATAACAAGTCAAAAAGAGAAGGAACAAAAAATCAGCAAATAACGAATGACATAGTAACAACACAGACGAACGGAACGGAGTCCATACCTCCACATGACGTACTGAAACCAAGGGGCTTTAAAAGGATGAGTAAAGAGATATAATGCAAAAAAAGGTGACCAGAATTTAAAGACTTTTGACTGAGAACACAAGAGTGCTGGTGTTTGTTGGGAATCGGGGTGTGTAGTGTCCGAGTCTGTCAGCCACGGTGAAGCGGAGGCCGAGATGTTATGTGTGTGACGTGAAAATAAGTTTGAATTACTAGACACACCGTATATGTTTTATTCTTTCAATGAAATAAGAAGTCATGACACCGGCCATGACACCACTCTTTCATTCTCACACCTGCCAATCCGTACCCACCAGCTTCCCTTATTCCTACAGGAAGAGTAATACTCTAAGAGAAACGCACTACCACCATTTCCACACACATGAGCTCACCCAGTCATCTAATGTCACTGTGATTGACAGCGGACACAGATTATCCGATCCCTCCCACCCAGAGAGCATGGCTAAATTTATTCCTTTGACTCTAAGCTACGGACGGCTGTCTCGTTTTCAGAATTTGTACTAACGATCTCCTTCAGTTTTAAAGTTAAGCTAAAACATTGTTTTTCTTATCTTTGAAAAAAAGTCTTCCATTTTTCTTCTTCTCCATACTCAACTCTTTTTTTTTTTTTTAGATTCACTGCAGTTTCTGAAAAAAAACTTGACGATTAATCCAGTAAACCCTGTGTAGTTTTAAAAATCCATTAAACTTTGAGTTGATGTCATAGCACTTAATAGTCCTTTACAAATCTTATTTAACTGAGCGCTGGCAGATGCACCAGAAGTAGAAGGACACAAATCTTTTGGCTTGTGATTAATCTTGGTTTACCGCAGAGGGATCTAGTAACTAGTATTCCTGTGGCTTAAACAGGACATGCTACACCTCTGTACTAGATCAGATATACTGTATAAGCACCAGGATCCTTTAAATTATAGATTTAATGCATGTTATTAATATATAGAAATATTTTTGGCCCTCCTAACTGAAACATGAGGTCCTGGGGGAAAATGTGTTCAAGTAGCTCGGTGATTGAAAACCTCATTACCATTACAAGAACCTTTACTTACAGATGATATGTCTTAAACAGAGAGCGTGTGTGTGTGTGTGTGTGTGTGTGTGTGTGTGTGTGTGTGTGTGTGTGTGTGTGTGTGTGTGTGTGTGTCAGTGCACCACACTGCACTGTTGTAGTTAAAGCCACCTTATCTTTGTGCAATCAGATTAGTGAGGGATTGGTGGGATCTAAGCTCCATAGATCACAGCCAGCATGGATCAAGATGATTTGATTATTATTTCACATCATATTATCCCTTAAGCAGTATTTTTTATTGTCTCCTTTTTCTCCTACTATGTTAGACTACGTTGTATCTCAGAATGTTTCTGATTAATAAAGATGAAAACATTTAGACAAACCCAAGTGTGTTTAAGTATTCGATTCACTTCACCTCCTGGAGCTTCCAGATGGGGGAGCTGTGCTCTGTTGTGCATGCTAAAAACAGTATATCTGTGGGGTGTATGTGTAAGTAAGAGAGAGAGAGAGAGAGAGAGAGAGAGAGAGAGAGAGAGAGAGAGAGAGAGAGAGAGAGAGAGAGAGAGAGAGAGAGAGAGAGAGAGAGAGAGAGAGAGCATGGTGAGAAGGAAAAGAAGGAGTCTGGAATCAAGTCAAGCTAATCATGCATATAATTGCATTTTGACATTGGGGACTACTGGGACTAGACCTTTGACTAGCAGGTTATCCAGGAAGCACTTTGGTGATTAACAAATGGAAATGCAGGTCTAAACTTAATTAGGTGAGATATTCGACTGTGAACCTGTGGGACCACGGAGGTTCTCCCCGTAACGTGTGTCCTCTACCCCGTGTGAAATGAAATAAACAGTGGATTCGACATTGCTTTTTCCCTCGTGGCCTCGAACGTCTCCGTCCCAGCTGAGACCACAGAACACTGTCATTCAAGTCTCTTACAACACCATGGCTGCGGTCGGCTTTCGAAAAACCTCACAAACCTCACACACCTAAGTACAAGCATTTAAATGGATATTCTGGATCGTTACTCTTTATCTATTTTGCCTCTGACTATAAACAACACTGACGTCATGCTTTAGTTCTAATTATAATTATCTCTGCAGTGTGTGTGTGTGTGTGTGTGTGTGTGTGTGTGTACACATTGGCATTATAATACAAGTCCTTTACTTAGTATCTCAGAGTTTCAGTTATGCTAAGGAACTATATATTAGACTTTGAGCTTGTACAAACACAATTTTAAAGGAAGACTCCAATAGATCTGAATCTCTGTAGCTTTTTTCTCTAATCAGAACTTATTCGTAATGAAAGTATAAGAGTAAATGATGATTTAATAAACACGTATTATTCAGTATCAGTACTCACACTAAGCGTAGAAGGGTATCATCATTTCATATGGCACACTAGGTTTTTAATGGTTGATAGCATGTGACATCAAGCGCAATGACGTGACGCTAGCTTTAGCATGGTAAACACCGTGACTTTTTAAAATGTTGAGAAGTAAATCAGAAAAACTGGGCTAATTTAACAGACATTTGAAAGAAGTCCTGTCCACCAGAGTGTCCACAGCCACAAACATGGCCGCAGAAGACTACAATACCCAGCAGCCATCACAAACTCCATCATGCTTGATTGAATACACCTGAACTCGGTTACTGCACTGTAGTGTTTATACAGTAAGTACACTCAGTACACTCCACCCCAAGTAAACCTTCAGTGTCTTTTACCTTTGATTCTAAGCCTCATTGTTCTGTTATTGTGTTTCTGGTTACGCTTCTGAGTCTCGCTTTGTTTTTGCACGTCACCTTTTAAAGAAAAACATTTCACTTGAGGATTATTGGAGTTTTGAAAGGTTTTCTCAGGCCACCAAAGATTTACCAGAATTCAACGTGTGTCCTTAGACTTTTGTCATAAGTTAGTTTGGAATTTACTGTGTGGAATTTACTGTGAGCAAGAGAGAGAGAGAGAGAGAGAGAGAGAGAGAGAGAGAGAGAGAGAGAGAGAGAGAGAGAGGGAGAGACAGAGAGAGAGAGAGAGAGAGGGAGAGAGAGAGGGAGGGAGAGAGAGAGAGAGATTCCTTAAAATCAGTGCACTTTATTATAGATTTCAGTCATGTTGACAGTTCATGCACTGTTGATGTGTCTTATTTTTGGTTAGTACACACACACACACACACACACACACACACACACACACACACACACACACACACACACACACACACACACACACAGACTACACACTCATCTGAAAAGTGGCATCTTGAACATGGTTATGTACTTTTGCACTTTACTAATTCATAATCAACGCACCCTGAGCTTACAGGACACTGGCCTCTCTGTATACTTTTCCCTTCAGATTTATCTAGCCACACACACACACGCACACACACACACACCCCTTCGCCCCAGCCTGGTGTAGTCTGTCTTGTATCCTGAGCGTTTGTTTTATCTCAGCCCCGACTGTAAATAATTGATCCCTCTGTCTGCCGGGCCGTGAAGCCCACTCTGTCCAGCCCAGCTCTATGACCACCTTATGATTTATTATTTAATCTTTTCCATGTCCACTGCTCCTTTAAAGTGTGAAAGAGCAAGCTAGAGAAAGCAGGAGAGAGAAAGAGTGAGAGAGATGGCTGACAGGGGATGAAATCCAAAAGAAACATGAATAGTTGTCTTTCTTTTTCATCTTGTTTTATCGTTAAGCATACACATTGATTTTTGTCTCCTCCTCCTTCTCCGAGACGCAAACACTAGTCTCGACATGGGATGGCAGGGCTCGCTGGCCGCCTAGAGAAGGTCAGCTGGGCACAAACGCAAGAGAAAAGGCATTTCTGTGCTCTGGGAGCTTCAAACAGCTCTTACTGATGTGACATCACACACCATAAATAGTTTAGGCGAGACTGACTCGCTGTACGCCCGGACTATCCTGAGACACGGAGCAGCACATCCAATTCACAGTAGGAGATCTTACGAGTTATGGACGGAGACAAAATCAAAAATATACAAAACTTTTTAAAGTTAGTCCTGCTCTGTAAGTCTGCCTACATCTTACACAGTCCGAATCAAAGTTACCTACACTACACTACACTACACTACACTACACTACACTACCTGCACATTCCTTCAGCTTTATATCCTTTATCAATACAGCTCTATGATATTAACTGAAAATTATTACAGCCGTCACTACGACGACATACTGTATAATAAGTTCCTAAGCTTGGGTTACTGTTGCACATTCTCCATCTCTGTGTCAGTTCCCTTCAGGTTTTCTAGGTTAACAGCCGTGATTCTGGATGTGTGTCATTCGGGATGTATTCCTGACTTTCATCTCATTGATGTTCCTGTGAGAAGGTGATGGATGATAAATAACTATCCGAGTCCATTACCTGACATATGAAATATGGTATTCACAAAAGATTGCAACATGTTAAATAATCTATTCTTCTAAATTAGTCATTCATTCATTCATTCATTCATTCATTCATTCATTCATTTTCTACCGCTTTATCCGAACTTCTCGGGTCACGGGGAGCCTGTGCCTATCTCAAATTAAATTAAATTAAATTAGTCATATTTAATATAATTCTACTAAATTTAGAACTAGAATTATTACAAAAAAGGATTGCACTTTAATTTAGATGAAACACATACAGCAGCAAGAAAAGACTGAAATTGCTGAGAGACTAGAGTTGTTGTTAATATTAATAATAATAATAATAATAATAATAATAATAATAATAATAATAATAATAATAACTCTGACTCAAGGCCATTGTCAAAAGTATGGTGCTATTTGAGTTCTCAATGAATGAAAAAAAAAAGAAAAAAAAGAAAAAAATAGAAGACAAAATGATTTCCTAAGAATTATGTCAGTAAAAATATAATATTATACATATTTTCTATATACACTTTATACTATAAAACACCTTACAAGTCTTCATTAAATGTAGAAATTCGGAGTGTGGCAGAATAAATAAATAGATAGATAGATAGATAGATAGATAGATAGATAGATAGATAGATAGATAGATAGATAGATAGATAGATAGATAGATAGATAGATAAATAAAAAAATAAATAAATATGTATGTCGAATTGTTGTCTTGTTTGTGGATACACTCATGTTTCACTCATGACTTCTCGAGCAGTTTCACACCCCGCATTTGACCGCAATTTTGTAATTGGTCGCCATACACTGTATGCAGCACATCATTAGCCAAGTAAGACGAGTCGTCCAAACGCGCCATGCTTTTAAAGACAGACCATGTCTCCGTTCCTCCTCCTGCTCCTTGTGCATTTTGCATAAGAGATGCTCTTCATTATGCAAGGATGCTTTTCTTCAGGAAGGTGGCAGACACTTCCACAGACATCAACCTCTCTGCCTGAACAAGGTGGCCCTCAATTATGCAAACCCACACCAGCAGCCCTGCATCTCATCGTGTGTGTGTGTGTGTGTGTGTGTGTGTGTGTGTGTGTGTGTGTGTGTGTGTGTGTGTGTGTGTGTGTGTGTGTGTGTGTGTGTGTATGTGTGTGTATACGTGTGTGTCTTTCTGTGCTGCTGTCAGGATGTTCACTTTCACACATACAGTACCCTGATCCACAATGCTCTTATCTACATAAGAGCATTAAAAGCTTCATATAGCAGCGAGGAGGTTTTCTCTACAAAAGTAACCATGAATGTGTCGATAAATTTCAGAAATATGAATGTGTTTATATTTTTAATGTTATCATTTCTGTAGTAAAGTCTTACATTGTACTTTTATGGTGCGCAGTGCACAAAACAAATGACATCATTTTAACAACATTTATGTTTAGGAAGTCTTTTTTTTTTTTTTTTGGACATGAAATGCAACAGTAAATGGAGAAAAAGCATCATATCTTGCATCGTACTTTGTAATTATTAGAAATCGATGTGGTTTAAATGGAATAAAAAGATTTTAGGACAGAAAAAAAAATCAAATCAAATAAAATAAAAAAAATCAACATCTGGGTGAAGAGTGGAACTTCTGTGTCCGGGCTACATTACATTTACTCCCTTTTCCAGAGTGACTTACATTTGTTTATTTTAACAGCTAAGCAACTGAAGGTAAAAGCCCTTTCTCAGAGACCCAGGGGTGGCAGCTACTGTAAGTGGACCTGGGATTCAAACTCATGACCTTCTCACTAGTAGAGCCTTAACCACTGAGCTATGACTTCCCTACATCAGGCTTTATCAAGCCACAAAGTCATTGCTTATTTTTCTGTAACAGAAAGCTATGTGTTTTATTAACTACCAAATAAATATTCTTTTCCTTATATGACCTGATGAGTCTGTGCTAGTTTTATTAGACTAGCTTTGTTTGTGTTTGTTAATCGAACTCAGTTTGAGTTAGTAGTAACATGAAACAACTTAGTAAAAGCAGAGCTACATGCTATGAGTTTTTATTTTTTATTTATTTTTTTAATACATATGGCACAAATCTGGACCAAAAGTGGTTTAAAAAAATAAAATAAACACAGCTCTGCTTTATTTTGGGCTTCACACACCCTTGTTGCATGAACAAGTTCACTTCTGGCCATGAAAGCTGCAACTAAGTTCTTTTTTTTTTGTTGTTGTTGTTGTTGTTGTTGATATTTAAAAAAAAAAAAAAACCACAGAAAAATTGGCTCACACCCAACTAAATTAGCAATACACCAGCATTTTGTTACTCACACCTGCATGGAAATAGAGCTCACATTGTTTATCTGCATGAAAACACTCCATGCAGATGGAGCACAGAAACAATTAAAACCCATTCACACCACATTACGTCTCACTTGCCTTCCAATCACTGTCTCCAGCACTGCTTCTGTCCAAGTGTGTTAACACGGTGATGCTTAGAAAATCTGTGTGTGTGTGTGTGTGTGTGTGTGTGTGTGTGTGTGTGTGTGTGTGTGTGTGTGTGTGTGTGTGTGTGTGTGTGTGTGTGTGTGTGTGTGTGAGTGTGAATGAGTGTGGCATAGTTTAGTTTGAAGTAAAGAAGCAAGAGAGGGATTTTCAGCATGATTGGGTTTTCATTTGCCATTAAAAGATACAAATAATTTATTTCAGGTAGGTGTGTCTGAGTGTGTGTGTGTGTGTGTGTGTGTGTGTGTGTGTGTGTGTGTGTGTGTGTGTGTGTGTGTGTGTGTGTGTGTTGGTGCAAGTTTTTATATTTCGGTGGGGACCAAACATCCCTACAAGGATGGAATAACTGAGAGTTTTGACTGTGACGATCACTCTTCAACGATACGTACAAAAAAAATCCTGTGTTGAGGATTTCAGTTTTGATTTAGACGGACAGACAGACAGACAGACTGACAGACAGACAGACAGACACACACACACACACACACACACACACACACACACACACACACACACACACACACACACCTCTACTCAGTTTGCATATAGTCAGATATTGGTTGCCGATGTGTTATAAACAGGATAACGAACCCTGCAACAATGCAAAAAATTGTTCAAGAATGAATTGCGGATCATAAAAGAGTTCAAGATTTTGACTCGGTCTCCAAATTCCAAAGACTTCGATCCTATCGAGCATTTGTGAGAAGTGCTGAAAAACAAGTCCGGTCCATACATGCGTATATGTATTTATATAAGACAACATATACTTATTTATATACACAATGATACACACACAGCAGGATAAAGCTCCCAAAAGTGAAATTCCAGCAATCGTTCCCTGGAGATCGGCCCTGACTGCTGGCAGCTACATGTCCGCACTCATGAGTGAGCACAGGAGGCTGACAAATCCATTCTACTGTGCCGCTGTGACAGATAAATATTTCACACGCAAATAAATAAAGGATGCTCCCTCAATGGCTCTTCACAGTCCAGTGCTCATGCACACCCTCACACACACATAAGAAATCTCATACTTTCCATCCACAAGCAGAACATCTCATCAAATATCTCCAAACGCCCCCATTTCCCCAACACACACACACACACACACACACACACACACACACACACACACACACACACACACACACACACACACACTCCTGAGACTCCATGCTCTTATAAGTTCCAAAGCCCCAGTCCCAAAGCACTTCGATCCCATGCTGTCAGAACACAGGTAACTTTCTCCTCCTCATCTCTCCCAACAAAGAAGCAATTAATGTGTGACCGAAGGAGTGCACACAGGAGGAAGGCCCTCCTATTGTGTCCGCGACCGTCCTCTTTTTCACCCGATCAGAACCTACCTCGCTCCCATTGTCGTGGAGTAATTACTATAATGTGTAGGATACATGTCGAATTATAATGACTTTTTCTTTACTCCTTCGCCAACGTAATACCACCTGGGGAAGCAATTACACGAGTTCCCCTGGGAAGCGTAAAAATAATAATACATTTCATTTAATACTAGATTAAGTGGAGAAGATGTCTGTGCTTGTAATAGGCATTGCTAAGTGTCTGTGCCTTCCCCGTGCTCTCTGCTTCTTATGAATTACCTTGCTCGAGTCGATTACCACTCCACGGCCCTTGAGGAGAGAGGTGTGATAAGTCAATTAAAAGGGTAATTAAGAGATGTAACGGAGCTTTCCAGGCTTTTTGTCTAGAAAAGCATTTGGATGAGAAAGCTGTTCCTTTTCTATTGAGAGAGAGAGAGAGAGAGAGAGAGAGAGAGAGAGAGAGAGAGAATGTGTCTGAAGACTGAGCTCGATGTGGGATTATTATTATTATTATTATTATTATTATTATTATTATTATTATTATTATTATTATTACCTGTTGTTTCCTTTGAGATGAATGTAGACATCCTTAAATTCTTTATTATTTTTATTTTATTATTTATTTATTTATTTATTTATTTATTTATTTATTTATTTATTTTTAATTCCCATTGGCTCCTAAACCAGTGCCAAAGGTTCCACTTATGTGCTTGTGGTTGGACGTAGAAGAATCATATATTCATATGATAATGTCTTACAGAATGACAAACACTGCACTGATTTGTAAATTTAGTTCCATTTTCATTCAGATAAAGAGAAATCTGCACAAATAAAAAGTTCTGACAGAGACACTGGATTATTATAATTAAGGGGGCACGGTGGCTTAGTGGTTAGCACGTTCACCTCACACCTCCAGCGTTGGGGTTCGATTCCTGTCTCCACCTTGTGTGTGTGGAGTTTGCATGTTCTCCCCGTGCCTCGGGGGTTTCCTCCATGTACTCCGGTTTTCTCCCCGGTCCAAAGACATGCATGGTAGGTTGATTGGCATCTTTGGAAAATTGTCCGTAGTGTGTGAGTGAATGAGAGTGTGTGTGTGCCCTGCGATGGGTTGGCACTCTTTCCAGGGTGTATCCTGCCTCGATGCCCGATGACGCTTGAGATAGGCACAGGCTCCCCGTGACCCGAGAAGTTCGGATAAGCGGTTGAAAATGAATAATAATAATAATGATAATAATTATCATTATTGTCATTAGTAGTAGTAGTAGTAGTAGTAGTAATAATAGTAGTAGTAGTTTAATTAGCATTTCTTCACTTGTTGAATGTAACCGCTAACTTGCTTAAATACGATGGTTGTAACATGTTATGTTTAATAAAACCGTCATCAACCATCAACTAATTTCTCCGCACTTTAAAAGCCTGTAATTATTTAAAGTACATTTGCATCACCTTGTCATTTGTTCACTACAGGTTGCAGCTCTCTTGACCAACTGTACCAACATACCAGTTGGCACATTATAACATTTTCAAGTAAAATGTTTGTTCTCATTGATTTGGTTCTATAAAATTATCCAGTTCTATACTGTAAGTAAACATTCTGCAAATGAAGGAGGGCATTCACTAAATTCCATGGGTTTCGTTACCATGACGTAAAGTGGGCGTGGATTCTGGAGGTCTTGGAAAATGCCCTCTTTCAAAAAAAATAGAGAGCATACCTACGATGGTAGTTAATACGAGTTAAGGACAAAACAGTCATACAGGTAGATTTTATATTTTATATCTATTAAGCTTTATTATCTTACAGCTAAGCTGTTTTCGAAAACAAATAAACAACCAAAAACTACGGTTATGGTTAGGGTTAGGGTTAGATTATCAAATAGGCCACGCCTACCCGATGACGCAATATCTGTTACGTTGTTCTGAAATCCCTGGAAAAAGTGCATCCCAATGAAGGAGTGCATATCCGTGGGACATTATCCCTCAGTGCACATCCGTGGGATATTTTTTGAAAGTGACCTTGATTTTGCATGAGAAAGGTCACAGGATCTCAGGACTCTTCCCATCCAGAATGGTTCACTTATTCTAATTGGTTACGAATTTCAAATTGTGTGAGAAATAATTTATAGTAAATCAGCTCTATGGAATAAATACATCCTTATAGGAATGAAAGAAATGATCTGATCAATAGTTTTAACATGAATCTTTCTCTGTCTCTTCTCTGCTAACACACACCTTGCTGAAATATTAATGACAGTGTTCTGTGGTCTGCGATGTAGAGACTGGGATTGAGAGAGTCCTGCTGCATGAGTCTGTTCTGCTTCATTACGGCAGCATGTGAGCTCAGAACAGATAACGAGAGGCCAAACATCTCCACAGAGACCTAGATTTGCCCCTCTCTCTCTCAAACACACACACACACACAAACACACACACACACACACACACACACACACACACACACACACACACACACTTGCTCTTTGCTGATCCAGTGAGGCCTCCCAAATCCAAAGAAAAAACTAGGGCTATATAATACACCCCCACAATGCATGCACACACGTCTCATTTTCATCACACACATTTCCTTGCTCACCTGCATGCTTATACCCAACTCACATAGTTCTTCCTGGTTTTTCACGCCTCATATTTTAGATTATTTATTCAGGACATTTTATTTTATTTAAGGAAATTTACCCAAATAAGTCTACAAAATCAACCCCAAATCTAATCTTGTTAGAATATCCTATGTAAACACAGTTAAGTATGCTTTTGTCCATGTTTAGTGCTTAAGTCCTTATTTATACTTATTTTAAGTTTTAAGTTAAAACTTAAAATAAGTATAAATATGTGTTACATGTTACATTATGTATTACTCTAAATGATTAGGATCATATTGATATATTTATTCAATTCAATTTTATTTGTATGTGCCTTTTAACAATGGACATTTTTTTTATATAATATAAAATATTGTAAAAAAAAAAAAAAGTTCAAGATTAATATTAGACTTATATTTAAATGTGTTTGTATTTATCTCTAATAAACAAGCCTGAGGTGACTGTGGTGAGGAAAAACTCCCTTAGATGGAACAGGAAGAAACCTTGAGAGGAACCAGACCCAAAAGGGAACCTCATCCTCATTTGGGTGACACTGGAGGGTGTGATTATAAACTATTATAAACACCAGAGAGTGTTATTACAAATAATGTCCTTTCTACAGTCGTATACAGTCAGATAGATTTGAGTAACCAGGAGTTCATTATAGATTCAACACCAACTCATTGTATTGATTATTACTGATTATGTGTGACAGAAGAGTGTAAGCTAGAATCGAAGGAAAGGTGTACAAGATCATATTAAGAGCAGCTAGGGGAAAAGACATGAGGCAGAGATGGAGGTAGCAGAAGGATAAGGATGTCGAGGTTCTCTTTAGGAGTGACGAGGATGGACAGGATTAAGAACGAGCACATCAGAGGGATGGCTCAGGTTGGCTGTTTAGTGGACAAGGTCAGAAAGGCTAGATTGAGATGGTTTGGACATGTACAGAGGAGAGAGATGGTTATATTGGTAGAAGGATGTTGGAGATGGAGATGGAGCTGGCAGGTAAGAGGTCAAGAGGAAGGTCATAGAGAAGATACGTATATGGATGTGTTGAAAGAGGATAGGGTTAGGTAGAAACAGATGATTAGAAGTTATATAGATTATATAGATTATAGATTATATTATAGAAAAATCTAAATCTAGACAAAAGAATCTGTTCAGTGTACAGGACTGAGTATGTAAAAAATGCCCAATAGAAATGACAGCTGTAGAAGAGCCTGATTTTCATTATACTGCCTAAGGTTTGTGGACACCTCACACTGCAGGCTCTATGATTTTTGAAACTCCTATTCCAGATGTATTCCCTCTTTGCTATAATAAGAAGCTCCACTTTTCTGGGAAGACCTTCTACTAAATTTGGGAGTGTGGCTGTAGGGATCTGCCCATTCAGCTACAAGAGCCTTTGCGAGGTCAGGCACTGATATGAGGCGATGAGGACTGGGGTGTAGTCAGCGTTCCAGTTCATCCTAAAGGTGTTCATCGAGGTTGAGGTCCGGGCTCTGTGCAGACTCTCGAGTTCTTCTACTCCAACCACAACAAACCATGTCTTGCTTTGTGCACACTGGCATTGTCATTCAAATTTGGGCATCTTAGTTCTGGAGAAGGAAAAACACTTCAAACTGTATGGGGAAGAACCACAAGGGTGTGATGGTCGGATGTATTTTGAATCTGATCTTAGAAGTCAACCAAATTTATTAATAGCAAAAACGAGTAGTAAAAGCAAAAATGATTGTATTTCACATCACATTCATTTCTACTGTATTAATTGTTATCCTTTTACTTCAATAAGAAAAGTGCTATGAGTTAAAAAGCAACACCTTAGGCCCAATGTGCTTATGTACTTACACGTAAGGATGTGAAAGGTTAACCATTTGATTATAAAACCAATTAGAAATTTTGCTACAAGGAAAGCACATTTGGATTTATGGTTATTTTTATTTATTTATTTATTTATTTATTTATTTATTTATTTATTTATTTATTTATTTATTTATTTTTATTTTTATTTATTTTTTACTTCATATGCCATCTGTGCCTCAGCCCTCTGGATCCCTCCTGCATGTAGGAAAAATAGAATAAAAATGATTTCTGGAAAGTCCAGTGGCTTTTGCTAATCCCTAATTATGGTCTTAAAGGCTTTTAATATTTGATTGATGGTCTCTATTTATTGAAGCATTGCTCTATTTATTTTGTCTTTTTTTTAATTGTTTTTTAAATTTTTTTTATTACATCATCATGGTAATACCAGGATGGAGCTACGACCAAACCATATGTCAAATTGTGTCATATTTGGTTTTGTTTCATTTGAGATGAAAATTGATATCCAGGCTACAAAACCAAAATATACGACTTCACTGAATATTTCCTTTTTTAATATGTGGGCGTGACAAATTAGTCATGGAGTGTTTAAAAATATCGATGTGCATTCTACAGACATGAAATGTTATTTTCATTTGTCTCTGTAGTACGGAATAAAATATTTGAAGATATATTTTGCGAAATCAAATATGTTTTAAGACATAAGCAACTGGCGTGTTAAGTCCTGTTTGAATGGCGGAAATCTAAACACATTTAAACATATGTTTGAATCATGCTGTGTTTGTGAGAATGTACCATCCCTGAGGTACCACTGCTTCTCTCATTCCTCTATTTCGCTCTTACTTTCTTATTCTTTCCCTGTTTCTTCTTCCTCACAGATGGAATGGATCAAAATGATGGGAGCTGACGTGCTCATTCAAACCTGAAACGGAGTACGAACTCGATGTTCCAGTGAGAGAATGGAAGGGAGAGCTAGAGAGAGGAGTAGAGAAAGCCACTAGAGGAAGAACAAGAAATCCAGCAATTTTGACAACATAAAGGATGGATCCTGGTTGATAAATACAGAATATAACAATAAAAAAATAAATAAAAAATTGGAACTGCACCTATTTCTTACAAGGACCAATTGGGGCATGACATGAACCATGCTGCCCCATGCTTAGTGGAGGAGAAGTGGACAGGACTGTTGATGACAGGGTTGCCAGGGCCATGTGGTTTATGCCAGATTATGCTAAATTTAAATACTACTGTGGTCATAAAGATCTTGTTTTATAGCAACTTAATAAAAAGTAAATAAAATCTAATAAAATCATGCAGTATGTCTTATGATTTTGTGTTAAGAACCATTTCTAAACTCTTAAAATGAATTCATTTCATTTGAACAGCCTATATTTAAAGCCTATATTGGATTTGTCCGGCTGAATTTAATGTTTAATGTCGTCGATTTTCTGATTTCCCATGGAACATGCCTACATTATATCTATGAAAAGTGCAAGACTTTTGCAGATAGAAAAATAATAATGTAGAGGGGGAGAAAAAAGCATCACAATAAATGACATCCAAGGACAAGACAGCAAACAAATGTCCAGATGAGATGAACAAGTGATAAATCCCTTTATTAACTCACTCACTCTTCCAGTCTCTCTCCCAGGGCTGTATGTAAACCCTTAAACCCTTGTCGGAACACCACTCAAAGGCCAGTGCAATCTGTTCTCTGCCCTGTTCGAGTGTGTGGAGGTTGCACACCTCCTTCTCGCCTTTTGTCCCTCTGCTCTCCGTCGTTTCAGGCAGTTATTAAATATGCACCTTCCAGGCCGATCTCACAAAACCAGTGCCTAATCTCCGGCGGAGCCTGGGACCCCCACATATGCAAATCCACATCTGCTCTGCTTCAAAGCAGAGAAGGAGGATTACAGCCTTGCCCAAAAAAGCACCCCCACCATCCAGCCCAAGCACAAACACACACACCTGAATTTTTTTAATCACAGAAGACCATACAGACAGATCCAGACCCAACCTTGGTCAAATGAACAAATCTAAACTTATATACAATACAAGAACCTCACACATGTTTGCCGGAGCTCACACACTCACCGTCCCCTCAAACAGTCTTATCCTTGTTCTTATCCTCCTTCATCTTATTGAGCTGAATGAAATCAGATGGTGAAGAAGTGGCCCCTTTGTGCCAGTGCTTAGCGCTCCCCATTGTGAGAGATGACAAACCAGGCGGCTAAAATCTGCTCCCGGACCCCAGGCACATCCTGGAGAGGGGATGAGTGCAAGAAAAAGAGCACTTGAGGGGTCTACATAAATGACACCACCCCGATCTAGCCCTAAGCCATCCTTCAGTGCTTATTCAACAGCGGATTACCAGACATCAAATCCTGAGGACAGCTTTATCAGACACTGTCCATGTCCTCATTTACTACTAAACCCACAATCGTCACCACTGCTGCAAGGGCTTTGGAGATATGAGATAGATACTGCAGGACAGAAATACACTTCATTTGCATGAAAAGTTGCAAACAAGACAGCATGAAAGATTAAAAGCTTTGTTTATTACTCAGTTTCTGTAAAATCGAGCAAAATTGGTCCATATCACCCAAATTCATCTGATCACAGCAGATGGAAACGTCACTAGCCATGTATATATGATATAAATAATAGGAATACAGCCAAGTCTGTTCTAGTTAGAAGTCCAGAAAAAAATAACCATGGACTCATAAATTCATAACTATTTCCACTAAATTTGTAGGAACACTTACAGAGATTAATGCATTTATATCCCAGGATCCATCATTCCGTCTAAAAGTCTTTAATCTTGTAAAACCCTCGTAAGACTAGTTTCACTGTAAATTCACAGAATTCATAAGTTCCAATTAGGATACAAATTAAGAAAATTTCTGTATAATAAGCAGAGGATCAATGGGTTCACGTTTAAGTCATGCACAGGGTTCGATGTACTCGGTCTAATTCGAATTAAAATCTAAGTGGCAAAACAAAAACGTTCAGACAGAGAAGACAAGTTTGGATCACAATGGTGGCCGATCCGCCCGTGGCTGGGAGTCCTAGAGACACAGAATTAAGGGGTGGCATACAATCATTTCCCTGTCAATCAGAGCAGCACTAGGTAATCACAGGCATCTGTCAGCTCATGTATGCAGAAGAGGGCAGATAATGATGTGCTACACCACCCTGTGATGCAGCTTGAGCAGACATTTGAAAAAAAAAACAAGGTTGACTGGCTTCACATGTCTCAAAGGAAGCTTGTCTTACCCTTCGTTGCTTTCAGTTCGTAGCTTCCGAACGACAGAGAGCTGACTGATGGGTGGGAATTGACCGAGACCAAATTAGGGAAATTATGGGATATCACACTTTATTCAAATTCGTCGAATTTCTTCATGAGATCAGGAATCATACTGACAAACAATATGCACACTAAAAATATCTAAATATACAAGTTACTAAGGAATTCTTTAAAACTGTCCTATGAAGCAAGGAAAAGAAATAGAGTAGAGAGATTTTATTTATCCCCAAGGGGAAATTCGGGGTCACAAAAACCCAAGAGCAACAGTGAGGACCGGTATAAAAACATTACAAAAGACTTGTGCACTATAATCTCACGATATACTATAAATAAGAAAGAAAAAATATATGCACATGAATATTACAGTTATTTACAGACTTTTGATTTCTATACAGATCAGCTGTATAAAATACATATTTCATATTAATATAATATAAAATAAATAATATATGAGGTGTAGGAGATGTGTAAATGTGCAAAATCAGAAGATACAGTATGTCCATCGTCTCCAATGTCCAATTCTTTGCCCAGCCTCGTAGCTGACTCACTTTAGAGAAATAATGAAGGCAAAAATAACTTTTTGTACCATTTTTGTCATTGTGAAGCTGCTGTAGTCTACAGGAGAAGTAATTCTCCATGTCCACCATCACTATTTTTCTTAAATATACACCAGAATCCTACATTCAGCACTTAAATTGTTTACTCTTTAGTATTATGAGTTGTTTTTAAATTACACTGATGCTACATTAACACTCATTGGCCTGTTAGGTGCTACATTGAGGTCTTAAGATTTTATTTTATTTTTTTCCTTAACGCAGTCCGGTGTTCTGAGCAATGGATTTTTTTTATATACACATCCAAAGCTTTGCCTCAGTTCCGTTAAAAAAATTGTCATTTGTTTGCACATCATATGTGTGCATTAGATTCAGCTTCCTACTCTGACATTCCTTATGTGCACCATACTCACATGTTCGTATGAGGGGGGTTTGAGAAGCGCTGACTTTAAGGTACATCAAGCGTGAGATGTAAAGAAAAAACAGATTTGCATATTTAATTAAGTTATCAGCACACAAAGCAGAGAGCACCCTCCAAATCTGCAGAGTCAACAAGCCTTGTAATATCATACCCTCCTGAACACACACACACACACACACACACACACACACACACACACACACACACACACACACACACACACACACAGATGTAAAGATCTTAATTAACATGCTGCACAAGACATTCACACTCCATCACACTAATAATGTCAAGCTTGCCGCTTTGTCTGTGATGACACAACTCGATCTTAGGAAGAAACACAAATAAAAGAGGAGTGAATATATGAAATTTGGTTTAAAATATGGAT